>NC_041390.1:530772072-530817040 GCF_002162155.2 Triticum dicoccoides | reverse complement strand
AGTGCCAGGCAAGCAAAACCCCCTTGTTCATTCCGATACAATCCTACTCTCTCGCTCCTGCTCTCTTTTACTGCATTAGGACAACACCGATTCATCTGTTACTTGCTGCGGTAGCTGAACCCCTTTGTCCTTTGCATGACCTGTCATTGCCACAGTAAATAGATGAAACCCACTAGCATGAGTAGGAGTTGTTTGAGCCCTGATGTGCCTACTCATTCATGTTTGTTTGTCATGCCTGCTATTGCTTAGAGTTGAGTCAGGTCTGATTCATCGGGGATGAATCAGAGGCGTGTGAACCTGTCCTACTGTGTGTGAGCTAAGTGTGTGAACACGATTTGGTAAAGGTAGCGGTGAGAGGCCATGTAGGAGTACATGGTGGGTTGTCTCATTGCAGCCGTCCTCAGGAACTGAGTTCTGTGTTTGTGATCCATGATTCAGCTACTACCACGCAATGGGCCTGAAACCAATGGACCCTCTCGGCTTCTTGATCACCCTTGTCCTCTGTCCAGGAGTTGCAAGTAGTTTCTGGTGTTTGTAGTATGCTGGAGGCCGTGGGCAGCGCTGACCGTAGGGGTCGGCTGTGATGCGGTAGGCACGTGGCACGGTGTACCGGGCGCCCGTTTGGTGTCTCGGGAACCCTGTTCACATCGTTTGGGGCTGTGAGCGAAACTCCGGCCGGATCTCCTCATGGATGGAACCCGAATAGGCGATAAACCTGGACTAGAGACTTAGGTGATTAGGTAGGTCGTGGCCGACACCCACGTTGGGCTTCCGCTTGAAGGTTGCCGAGTACATGTCGTGTAAACGGCGGTAAGTGGTGAGAGCGTGTGTGAAGAAGTACACCCCTGCAGGGTTAACCTAATCTATTCGAATAGCCGTGTCCGCGGAAAAGGACTTCTGGGTTGCTTATATCAGTTCATAGACAAGTGAAAGTGGATACTCTAAAATACGCAAGATAAGTGTGAGTGCTATGGATGGCGTTCTCGTAGGGAGACGGGAGCGGATCCATAGTGGTGTATTGATATGGTGAATATGTGGACTCGTGTGCGCCACCTCAAAAAAGTTACTCGCAGTCGTAGTTCAGGATAGCCACCGAGTCAAAGCTGGCTTGCTGCAGTTAAACCCCACCATCCCTTTGTTGATAATGATGCATATGTAGATAGTTCTGATGTAAGTCTTGCTGGGTACATTTGCCTATTTTATGTTTTTGCAGAGAGACTTCAGTCTCACTAGTATTTCCGCGTGGTCTTCGACGTTTAGCTTGTTACCTCAGCTACGATCTTGTGCCTCGGCAGGATTTGGTAGATAGTCAGGCTTCTCAGCCTTTTTCATTTATAGATGTCTGTACTCAGACATGATAGCTTCCGCTTGTGCTTGATTTGTATGCTCTGAATGTTGGGTCATGAGACCCATGTTTGTAATATCTCGCTCCTCGGAGCCTATTGAATAGATTACTTGAGTCATAGAGTCATGTTGTGATGCCATGTTGTATTTGCACATATCGAGCATATTGTGTGTATGTTATTGAAATGCTTGGTATGTGTGGGATCTGACCATCTAGTTGTTTATCTTTAGTAGCCTCTCTTACGGGGAAATGTCTCCTAGTGTTTCCACCGAGCCATGGTAGCTTGCTACTACTCCGGAACACTTAGGCTGGCCGGCATGTGTCCTTCTTCGTTCCTGTGTCTGTCCCTTCGGGGAAATGTCACGCGGTGAATACCGGAGTCCTGTTAGCCCGCTACAGCCCGGTTCACCGGAGTCCTGCTAGCCCAGTGCTACAGCCTGGATTCACTCGCTGATGACCAACACGTTCGATGCTGGGTCATGGATGCCTGTCCCTGTAAGTCTGTGCCACTTTGGGTTTACGACTAGCCATGTCAGCCCGGGCTCCTTATCATATGGATGCTAGCGACACTGTCATATACGTGTGCCAAAAGGCGCAAACGGTCCCGGGCAAAGGTAAGGCGACACCCGTGGGAATACCGTGCGTGAGGCCGCAAAGTGATATGAGGTGTTACATGCTAGATCGATGTGGCATTGAGTCGGGGTCCTGACAGCGTTGGTATCAGAGCTTGACTGCCTGTAGGATTACCAAGCCAAACTGGTCGAAGTTGAGTCTAGAAATTCTTTAGTTATATAAGGGAATTGATTGTGGGATGGAATGTAAGGCTCTTTTTACTCCTTATACCTCATGCCCTTCTGATCTGAGTCATCTTATCTTTCCTGCGGGGATTAAGAACTAGGCTATGTCTTCTTTCTATTAGGATCACGTGTTACTAATCAGTAGACTTATAAGATTGTTGGATTTAAGTCTCAGTTCAGTTCCTACTACTTCCGTATGTTAATTGTTGATCTCGGAACCTTGATATTGTGCTTCTGAGTGGTTATGCCACCATTTTTGTGATTGTCTCAAATCTTTTTGAGCAATTATAGCCGTTATGCTGTCCGAGTCATCCCAGATTTCTAAATAGTCCGATGCATTTGCAAATCCCTTCCTTCTGTTTCCGATGTTCCCATGGGCCAGATTAACCACACTAATCGGTGTGTTGAGGTAATTATTGCCTCGACATATATGCTGGAATTATTATTATGACCCTAAGTGCTTAGGGGATCATCTAGTGGTCTAGCCATGATTTGTGTCCTAGTGTGAAGATTCTGGCCTTTATTCTCGAAAGCATCACGTGATGCTACTTAGTAGTAGGTATTCTACTCCTGGGTTCTGAACCCGAGATTCACTCTACCTACTTCATGTTGATAGTAATTGCTAGTGCCTTTAGGATATTAGTAACCTTTGCGATAGTCCTTGAAGTCCGTGGTATCTTCTTCTTCCAAATACCATGAACTACTTATGGCAGATGTTTATTGGATCAAAAAAAAAATCACAATTAGAGTACTCTTGAGGAGTTCTCCATTCATAAATCGTGACTCTGCCAGTTCTACCTTTCTGCATGGGTTATCCGGAAGAAATATGTTGAACTTGGTTCGACATACTAATCTATGCATCCACAACTCAGAAAGTTATATGTTCCTTTGAGTTGTTCTCTTTAGTTGCATTCTGACCCTCGTCTATCAATTGATAGTCAAGAGTATGCGTGCGTTCGTTCATCGATGCCTATGACTCTTGTGGTCTGTCAAGCCATTCTATTCCGAAATGACTAGGAGAAACAAACTCCAGTACCTCTTCCATATCTAGGATTGGGTCAAAGTAGTTGTATTCCGCAGATCAAATGCCAATCCAGCTTTTGGTTCTGCTCTACCTTGGAGTATTACATATTTTATATCGAGATTGTTATAGGAATTGCACACCATCCCATGAACTCTTGGTACAGTGATACTTCTTGCCATCACTGTTCATTCCTCGGCCCTCGTGTTGATGCAACCGGAATACCGACAAATGAATTGTGATGTGTGAAATCAATACTCCCAGCAACCTCGTTGCTTGGTAGTTAAGGGACAATAATTTCATTCTTAGCGTGTTGGTTTTTGAATCATCCTTCTAAGACTGATCGTGCTACCTAGTCCTTATTTCGGTGCACCCTTCGATTGATGAGTTAGGATCTTGTCAAGTCCTCACTCATTTGATCATATCGTCTTGCCCTCAAAAGCAAGATTGTTCTCGAGCTTAGTAACATACCGGTGGTTCGTGACTTTCCAAATATCTTCTTGGAGGTGTTACCGGGTTGTCACCTGACCGCTATGTTGAGTTCGTGATCAAGTTGGTTTCTTGTGAACCACCTTCTCTCCAAGAATCGGTGTTAGATATCCCTGAGCTAGTTGGTTAAGCTAGACAACAACTTGGAGAGTTGGAAGATAAAAGCTTGCCTGACTTAGTTCGTTCCAAAGGGATATTCTTGTGTAGTGTGTGTTGAAGAAAGATGATATCTTCATCGATTGGTCCTTGTGATCAGTTGCTGGACCTATTGTCTTATCAATCCTTTGATTTGAGTGTGGGCCATCGTCAAATCAAATCAGTACCAACGATGCTCGTAATGTTGTCTTATTCGTGGTTGATCCCTCGAGCATACACCATTACATCTTTGGTCTGACCAATGCTATCACTTGTTCACTTAACTATGGAATTCCTTTTAAAAGGAAACCTAGATGAATTGTTGTTGAGCCCATTGACAACATCCTTATCTCCTCCATGATTTTGTTGAGCATTAAGCTAGTGTTGGAAATTTTTGAAAGCATTTGTTCATGCTAGCTCATGAAGCATATGTTTGGATGAAGGTAGTGACTTCCTTTAATTCATGTGCATCTGATGCAAGTTGACGCCGTGGATTCGAGAAAGTCAATGTTGCTTTCTTTGGAATCATTCCAAATCAGTCATGCACACGTGCGAAGAATGCTGTGGTTTGAAGACTTGCAACCTTCAATCTATATGTATCCCTAGCACACCAAGCCACTGATTGATTTGTTCAAGGAGAAGGAGTTCCTTCATAAGAGCTAATCCGGACTTATGAAAGAACTTCGATACCCTCGTTGATGGTTCCCCCTCCTGAACTCGGTAGTGTTTTATTATAAGACTACCACGTGGTCATGCTTGTCTGGGACAACGTGTTCACATGTTTGTAGCAGAACCAGCTCATGTTTTGGAGCTTGCTATCGTAGTTCATCTCCCGAGAATCCCGCAACGTCATCTCGTCGATTTGTGTTGCAAACTTTCATTTTTCTTCCTAAGACTCGATGAGCCTGGAATATCCTAATACCAACCAGAGCTGAATCTCAGGCAGATATGATGGTTGGAACATTTCCCTAAGAACTATAATATTGGTCTCTCGATAACCGGTAAGGTGGATGTCGTGGCCAACACACCCATCCGGTAGACCTATTATTATAGTATCTTGTTTGAGGAAGTTGGCCACCCCCCCCATAGGGATTTCGTAGGATTTACTCCCTAGTTGCCCCTATGGATTTTTGTGTTCCCGAAGTCCGACCTTTTACTTGATGTTTTAGATATCAAACCATATCTATGAATGGGTTATACTAGCACATCAAGGAGAACATTAGAAGCGGAGTGCTAAATGTCTCTCGGTCGATCATCCAGATTTTATTTGCTTGGCCTCACTAAGGTGAAATCTGAGAAAGTGTTATCCTCCTTCGCATCTGCATCGTCCATCGCTATTCATCATGGTAGTATGTTGTGTTGTCAGCACCCTTGACGCGGTTGTTGATAAAACCTTGATGATTGTGGAAATGCTCAAGTTCTTGAGAGCACGCACAAGCGCTACGTCTTATCATCGGCACTAGCTGGGATTGCCCCAGATTTTCTCGGTTATGCTATAACCACTCCAACAGTGAATTCACTCTCTATTGTTGGGTTCTTCCCCAGTTACCAGAATCATTCCCGGCATTTGCATTTTGTTCCCAGCTTGCACCGCCAATGTGCCATTCTACCATGGGTCTCTTCCATTTCCGATGATAAGCAAAATTCATCCATTACGTTGTCTTCAACAAGGTAATCCACATCATCCAAGTTTGAGTATGCCATTCTACCGAACCCCTCTAAATGATCGATTATGATTTTCCTTAAGCTGGTATAAAGAGTTTCAATGATCTCTGAATCAAAGGTAATTCTTTTGCCACTTAAGGGGAGATATCTACGAGTCACGGTTCCGAAGGTGTCTCGTTGTGGTATCATGGCAACTCAACTCCTCGCTACGTTGACAACCGATTACCACCTTCTTAAGTGTGGAATTGTTGTCCACCTAGTGAACCTTCGTCATCCGTTTCTTTCCACCCCTCTTGATGTGTATCTCGTGTCTCAACCCGAGAGATGGTCCTATGTCTCATTCCGTGAGTTGTTCAATCTTCAAGAAGATCGACCCTTCTAGAGTCTCCTTCTTCCCTCCATGTCATGTTGGCAGGATTTCTCAGAACAAGACATCAAGACAATGATGGTGAATGAATCAACGTTCAACTGAAGTGCACCCTGGATCGTGAAGATTGTACTAGTTTGCGTTTCCCCTTCATCCTACCCTACGCTTGAATCTCGAGACGAGATTCTTGTTTAGTGGGGGTGAGTTGTCACATCCCTAGCTTCTGGCATTGCTCTAGGCTAGCTTCATGTGTGCATCATGTCTATATTTTTGAAACTTGAATTGAGGAATATTGGAAGCCTCAAAACCCTAAATAAAAGAGGGGCAAAAACCCTAGAAATCTCATTCATTGCTCCAAAAGGCTCTTCTTAAATGTTTGATAATTTTTGGTAAGGGTTCTGGTCCCAACCAAAATATTGAACATTTTTAAGGATTTATTTTTGGGACTTTGAATTTAAATCATTAGCTATTTGAATTTGAATTATATTCATATAATTAGAATATAATTTCAAATACCCCTGAAATATTTTATGAGCTTTTGGAAAAGTCCATCTAGCCAAATAAAATTATGCAGAGGAATTTTTGGCATTGTTTGAATTTGTTTAAAATTCAAAACAGTGGCAAAACGAAATTAAATAAAACAAAACAGAAGAAAAAAATAAAAGAGAGAGAGAGAAGGACTTACCTGGCCTCACCCGTGCAGCCCACCAGAACCGGCCCAGCCGGCCCAGCCCGCCACCGCTACTCCCCCCCCTGTCGTCTTCCTCTTGCCAGTGGGAGCAGCTGCGTGCTCGCACGCGCGCGGCCGAGGAGGCCACCTCCTCCCTGCCTGGCTGCCTCCTCCTTCCCTGGTCCCTCCCGCGACGCCACGCAGCCCCGACCCCCTCTCACTTCTCCCTCGCTCTCTGGACCTCCCTCCCCCTCGCTCCTCTGTTTCCCCTCCCGCGACCGAACGGAGCCGCCGCCACCGACGAGAGCCACCGTGGCTACCGGCCACCCCACGGCTCACCGACGCCCCAGGAAGCTCCGCCGGTCCTCCCTCTACCTCCTCAACAAGCCACGAGGCCCCGGACGTGCCACAACACCGCCCTCGATGCCTTCTTCAACCTCGGGACCGCCGGCCATCTTCGTCAAATTCGCCGGCTCCGGACCGTCCCCGACCTCGCCGAGCGTCCCCTCGTCATCGCCGTGAGTCACTGACCCTCTCCCCTAACTCAGCATGCTCCCCTCCGTGCCGTAGCGCCGTTCCCCACGAGCACCGAAGCCACCGTCCGCCATTGCTGCTGCACGCATAGCCTCCGTGCTCCCCTGGCCTCACTGAGCTGCTCTTAGTGCTCCCCATGTCTAGCAGGTGCTGCCCAGCCTCTCCATTTGCTCACTGATGCACCGTAGCGACGCGCCCGAGCACCACCGAACACCATCGCCGCCAAAGCTCGTCGCCGGCATGAGTTCCGGCGACCCCACGACCTCCCACTCGGTCCTCTGGATGCGCGGGAGCAAGGGCCATCCCCTGGTGCCCTCAGCGCGCCAAACTGACGCCTCTAGCGCAAGTCCGGCGTGCCCCGCCGTGTTCTGTGGTCGCCGTCGGCTGGTCTCCGGCGTGCTGACGTGGCGTCGTCGTTAGGGGCTAATGACCCTGCTAACTAACCCTGTGACACTGATAGCGGGCCCCGTAGCGGGTCAAAGCCCGAGTCAACGCGGGATTAGCCCCTGTGTCACTGACGTGTGGACCCCACACGTCAGGGTTTGACCCGAGCCGGCCCCTGTTGACTTGCTGACGTCATGCCAACGTCATGCTGACGCAGTAATGTTTTCTGGATTTAATTTAATTCTGAAATTCCAGAAAATGCCTAAAACTTCTAAAATTCATAGAAATTCAACCGTAACTCCAAATGAAATAAATTATATATGAAAAATTATCAGAAAAATTCAAGGAATCCATCTGTACCATTTTCATGCATGTTAGAACAACTTATAGCTGCTGTTTAGCACAAATCATATAAAGGGCATTTAAATAATCACATATGGAGTTTGAATTTGAATCTTGTATTCAAACCAACCCCATTTAACTTGTTGCTAGTTACATTAGCTCAAAACACATTCATATTGCCATGTCATAGCATGCATCATTTTGTGCATTGCATTGATTGTGTTTTTCTGTGTTGCCGGTATTTGTCCCCTCTCGATAGACGCGATACCGATGATGTGATCGTTGACACTGATGAAGACTCAATGTTATCTTCAGAAGTGCCAGGCAAGCAAAACCCCCTTGTTCATTCCGATACAATCCCACTCTCTCGCTCCTGCTCTCTTTTACTGCATTAGGACAACAACGATTCATCTGTTACTTGCTGCGGTAGCTGAACCCCTTTATCCTTTGCATGACCTGTCATTCCACAGTAAATAGATGAAACCCACTAGCATGGGTAGGAGTTGTTTGAGCCCTGTTGTGCCTACTCATTCTTGCTTGTTTGTCATGCCTGCTACTGCTTAGATTTGAGTCAGGTCTGATTCATCAGGGATGAATCAGAGGCGTGTGAACATGTCCTACTGTGTGTGAGCTAAGTGTGTGAACACGTTTTGGTAAAGGTAGCGGTGAGAGGCCATGTAGGAGTACATGGTGGGTTGTCTCATTGCAGCCGTCCTCAGGAACTGAGTTCTGTGTTTGTGATCCATGATTCAGCTACTACCACGCATTGGGCCCGAAACCAATGGACCCTCTCGGCTTCTTGATCACCCTTGTCCTCTGTCCAGGAGTTGCAAGTAGTTTCTGGTGTTTGTAGTATGCTGGAGGCCGTGGGCAGCGCTGACCGTAGGGGTGGGCTGTGATGCGGTAGGCACGTGGCACGGTGTACCGGGCGCCCGTTTGGTGTCTCGGGAACCCTGTTCACATCGTTTGGGGCTGTGAGCGAAACTCCGTCCGGATCTCCTCATGGATGGAACCCGAATAGGCGATAAACCTGGACTAGAGACTTAGGTGATTAGGTAGGTCGTGGCCGACACCCACGTTGGGCTTCCGCTTGAAGGTTGCCGAGTACATGTCGTGTAAACGGCGGTAAGTGGTGAGAGCGTGTGTGAAGAAGTACACCCCTGCAGGGTTAACCTAATCTATTCGAATAGCCGTGTCCGCGGAAAAGGACTTCTGGGTTGCTTATATCAGTTCATAGACAAGTGAAAGTGGATACTCTAAAATACGCAAGATAAGTGTGAGTGCTATGGATGGCGTTCTCGTAGGGAGACGGGAGCGGATCCATAGTGGTGTATTGATATGGTGAATATGTGGACTCGTGTGCGCCACCTCAAAAAAGTTACTCGCAGTCGTAGTTCAGGATAGCCACCGAGTCAAAGCTGGCTTGCTGCAGTTAAACCCCACCATCCCTTTGTTGATAATGATGCATATGTAGATAGTTCTGATGTAAGTCTTGCTGGGTACATTTGCCTATTTTATGTTTTTGCAGAGAGACTTCAGTCTCACTAGTATTTCCGCGTGGTCTTCGACGTTTAGCTTGTTACCTCAGCTACGATCTTGTGCCTCGGCAGGATTTGGTAGATAGTCAGGCTTCTCAGCCTTTTTCATTTATAGATGTCTGTACTCAGACATGATAGCTTCCGCTTGTGCTTGATTTGTATGCTCTGAATGTTGGGTCATGAGACCCATGTTTGTAATATCTCGCTCCTCGGAGCCTATTGAATAGATTACTTGAGTCATAGAGTCATGTTGTGATGCCATGTTGTATTTGCACATATCGAGCATATTGTGTGTATGTTATTGAAATGCTTGGTATGTGTGGGATCTGACCATCTAGTTGTTTATCTTTAGTAGCCTCTCTTACGGGGAAATGTCTCCTAGTGTTTCCACCGAGCCATGGTAGCTTGCTACTGCTTCGGAACACTTAGGCTGGCCGGCATGTGTCCTTCTTCGTTCCTGTGTCTGTCCCTTCGGGGAAATGTCACGCGGTGAATACCGGAGTCCTGTTAGCCCGCTACAGCCCGGTTCACCGGAGTCCTGCTAGCCCAGTGCTACAGCCTGGATTCACTCGCTGATGACCGACACGTTCGATGCTGGGTCATGGATGCCTGTCCCTGTAAGTCTGTGCCGCTTTGGGTTTACGACTAGCCATGTCAGCCCGGGCTCCTTATCATATGGATGCTAGCGACACTGTCATATACGTGTGCCAAAAGGCGCAAACGGTCCCGGGCAAAGGTAAGGCGACACCCGTGGGAATACCGTGCGTGAGGCCGCAAAGTGATATGAGGTGTTACATGCTAGATCGATGTGGCATTGAGTCGGGGTCCTGACACAGACCAACCTCAATCTAAATAGAGTTTGGCAGATTAAAAACCCCTTCAAAATCAAAATTTTCTTATGGCAATCAAGTGATTATGGGTTGCTTATCTTCTACTGACCATACTATTAAGAGAGACATGGTAATGCTAACGTTCGTCGGTCTCTTTGTAAAGAGTCTGATAACATCAATCACATATTGTTTATGTGTGCCCTCACACAATTTTATGTGGAGTCGTGCCCTAGGAATGGTTGAATGTCCACTGGAATCCCCTTCATTTCTCAGCTTTTAGGATGCGTACTACGCCGCATATCAAATAATGACAAATCCTAAAGGACCAAAATAGATCGCATTAGCAACATACAAACCGTTTAAATTTTTTTAAGATGCATTACTTCCAAACCAACTGTCCAAATCAAAATTGTTTTTCATTGTTGTGTTCCTACATGATGAGATATTCCAAACTAAATACCACATGGGCATATTTAAATGGATAGTTCTGAAAAGAAACTTTGAGGCACGAAAAGCAAGTTTGAGGTATAAATATGCTTTTCTTGTCCGGGCTGACTTTCTACCACAATGATAAGTCAACATTTAGTATACATTATTTGACCGTGAAAAGCATGTTTATGAAAAGTAGGAGTTTGCATATAATTCAACAACCTTCTGTGTAGTTTCTATGGCATACACTAGCTTCTTCGAAATAACACAATATAGCTAAGTTACAAGTTACTTTTTGTCAAGTTAATTTATGTTTTAAAAATACAGGGGAAAATTCTTAAAAATTTGTATAAAAACATTAAAAACATGGAACTTTCTCTTAGCGCATACAATTAATAAAAGACAGTCTACCCACCGTTTGTCAGAGAAAATAGGTTTATATTAAACATTTTCTTTTCATCATAGCAAGTTTCTTTTCAGATATATCCAACATAAGTTTTCCATGTGGATTAAAATTTGAAGTTCACATAACAAGGAACAATAAAAAAATTCAAGAAAGCGTATGGATATAGTTTTACTAAAGAAAATACTCCCTCTATAAAGAAACATAAGAGCGTTTAGATCACCAGTTTAGTGATCTAAACACTCTTATATTTCGAGGCAGTACCATTTTTATTGGTATGTGCTAGAAAAGCAAGTACATACAAGGAACTTAATTTTGCTGGTAAAAGGTTGATTTTCAAAAACATTTGTTGGGATGTGCTCATGTAGGATTTAGTTTTGAAGATCTTGTCGTGAGAAACACGATGGGTGAAAGCAGATTTTGATTTGGCCACATGGTTTGAAGGTTACACATTTTTCAATTCTAAAATAAGTTCGAATGGGACTAACATTGCCTCATGTGGAATGTGCTAATTTTGTTCTTCCTCCGCCCAAAGTATAGTGCGTATTAAAAGTTTTGTAAGTCAAATTTTGTATACTTGGATCAAGTTTAGAGAAAAACTATCAACATATAGCATATCAAATCAATACCATTAGATTCATCATGAAATATATTCCCGTGTGGTCTATATTACATATTGTAGACATGGATTTTAAAACTTGATCAAAGTTTATGAAGTTTGACTTTTGCAAAAAGCAATGCACACTATATCATGGGACATAGGGAGTTTTCATTGAGTGATGTGCATGCATTCCATGTCTTTTCTGCAAACGCCGGAAGAAAAGGTGCACATGCATTCTCTACCATTAGATAGAAACAAATGTATTGTTGAGCATGTTTTTCCTAACTAACCACCTGATGGTTTGTCGAAACTGCTTGCTTTCTTGCAACAATAGCAACCACTGTGTAGGGCTTTCGAACGGGATGCATATGCTTTACAAATGACTATAGGATCAAATGTATTGACCAGATCTTGGGGGTGAATGGAATATTTTAACAAATTCTCTGAAAACAATAATAAAGATAACTACAACAGAACCATAATGAAGAAAAACTATAACTGGAGAGTAGCAAAGGGACATGCATGGAAAACGCAATAAGTAAAACAACATGAGCAAACTAGATCGATAGTCAACTTAACTAGTAAGCAAACATACTTTATAACAAAGTAAGCGAGTACAAATCTGAACATAAAGCTAAGAAACAAAATATAAAAGTATCCAGACAAATCTTTACAAAAGGAGAGGGGGTAATTCCTCGTAAGACGCAAATTACAGAAAGTAAACACGCGAAAAATTGGAACTCGGATGCTCGGTGAAGACAAATTGATTTTTTATCCCGCTTACACTGTTGACACAATTCTATGTATGGGTTGGAGAGGTTCAACCATAGCTCCGAAGACACAAAAGGCTTCACCTTGTTATCCTTGAGCTAAGTTCCCCTAAATTCTTACAATTACTTGAGGTAGATCTTGTAGTGATCTTTAGACCTATATAAACTTATTTTTCGTCTATCCCACACACTGTGCTTTGAACGACTCCTAACCATATGAAGTATGCACAATCCTCAACTGTAACAAGTCCAAGTTAGGCTCAAGCTCAATTGGATTCTTCGGTGACACTCAATCATTATGGTTTAGGTTTTGTGTGGTTTTTATCATTTATAATTTCTCCCAAATCAGTGCCAGGAGGGGTGCTCACTACGCAACACTTCGCATAATTTCTCTCGACCAGCGATGTCTACTATGAAACCTTCTTCATGAGGACTCGTGTTGGGCCTCCAAGCACAGAATTTTGTAGGACAGTAGCAAATTTCCCTCAAGTGGACGACCTAAGGTTTATCAATCCGTGGAAAGTGTAGGATGAAGATGGTCTCTCTCAAACAACACTGCAACTAAATAACAAAGAATCTCTTGTGTCCCCAACACACCTGATACGTCTTCAATGTATCTATAATTTTTCATTGTTCCATGCCATTATATTATTTGTTTTGGATGTTTAATGGGTTTTAATATACCTTTTTATATTATTTTTGGAACTAACCTATTAACCGAAAACCCACTGCAAATTGTTGTTTTTTTTCCTATTTCAGTGTTTCGCAGAAAAGGAATATCAAACGGAATCCAAACAGAATGAACCCTTCGCGAGGATCATTTTTGGAACAAACGCAATCCAGTAGACTTGGAGTGGACGTCAAGGAAGCAACGAGGAAGCCACGAGGCAGGAGGGCGCGCCCCCACCCTCGTGGGCCCCTCATAACTCCACTGACCTACTTCTTTCGCCTATATATACTCTTATACCCTGAAACCTTCGGGGAGAGCGGCAAAACACCTTTTCCACCGCCGCAACCTTCATTGCCCTTGAGATCCCATCTTGGGGCCTTTTCCCGCGACCTGCCGGAGGGGGATTCGATCACGAAGGGATTCTACATCAACACCATAGCCTCTCCGATGATGTGTGAGTAGTTTACCACAGACCTTCCGGTCCATAGTTATTAGCTAGATGGCTTCTTCTCTCTCTTTGGATCTCAGTACAAAGTTCTCCTCGGTCTTCTTGAAGATCTATTCGATGTAACTCTTTTGCGGTGTGTTTGCTGAGATCCGATGAATTGTGGGTTTATGAACTTGATTATCTATGAATATTATTTGATTCTTCTCTGAATTCTTATATGCATGATTTGATATCTTTGCAAGTCTCTTCGAATTATCGGTTTAGTTTGGCCTACTAGATTGATCTTTCTTGCAAATAGGAGAAGTGCTTAGCTTTGGGTTCAATCTTGCGGTGCTCGATCCTAGTGACAGAAAGGGAAATGACACGTATTGTATTGTTGCCATCGAGGATAAAAAGATGGGGTTTATATCATATTGCTTGAGTTTATCCCTCTACATCATGTCATATTGCCTAATGCGTTACTCCATTCTTATGAACTTAATACTCTAGATGCATGCTGAATAGCGGTCGATGTGTGAAGTAATAGTAGTAGATGCAGAATCGTTTCGGTCTACTTGTCACGGACGTGATGCCTATATTCATGATCATTGCCTTAGATATCATCATAACTATGCGTTTTTCTATCAATTGCTCGGCAGTAATTTGTTCACCCACCATAATACATGCTATCTTGAAAGAAGCCACTAGTGAAACCTGTTGCCCCCGGGTCTACTTTACATCATATAAGTTTCGAATCTACAATTCTAGTTTACTATTTATTTTGCAATCTTTACCACAAAAATACCAAAAATATTTATCTTATTATATTTATCAGATCTCACTTTTCCAAGTGGCTGTGAAGGGATTGACAACCCCTTTATCGCGTTGGTTGCAAGGTTCTTATTTGTTGTGCAGGTACTAGTCGATTTGCGTGTAGTCTCCTACTGGATTGATACCTTGGTTATCAAAAACTGAGGGAAATACTTACGCTACTTTACTGCATCACCCTTTCCTCTTCAAGGGAAAACTAACGCATGCTCAAGAGGTAGCAAGAAGGATTTCTGGCGCCGTTGCAGGGGAGATTTGCACCAAGTCAAGTCGAGATTTGATCTCCCGACAACTAGCCATTTCTGGCGCCGTTGCCGGGGAGATCTATGCACAAGTCAAGACATACCAAGTACCCATAAAAACTCGTATCCCTCGCATTACATTATTTTCCATTTGCCTCTCGTTTTCCTCTCCCCCACTTCACCTTTGCCGTTTTATTTGCCTTTTTTTCATTCGTTTCTTTTTGCTTGCTTCTTCTGTGCTTGCTTGTTGGATTGATTGATTGTCATGATGGCTCAAGATAATACTAAATTGTGTGACTTTTCCAAGACTAACAATAATGATTTTATTAGCATTCCGATTGCTCCTATTACCGATGCCGAATCTTGTGAAATTAATGCCGCTTTGTTGAATCTTGTCATGAAATATCAATTTTCTGGCCTTCCTAGTGAAGATGCCGCTACCCATCTAAACAACTTCGTTGATTTGTGTGATATGCAAAAGAAGGAAGATGTGGATAATGATATTGTTACATTGAAGCTATTTCCGTTTTCTCTTAGAGATCGTGCTAAAACTTGGTTCTCTTCTTTGCCTAAAAATAGTATTGATTCATGGAATAAGTGCAAAGATGCTTTTATCTCTAAGTATTTTCCTCCCGCTAAGATCATCTCTCTTAGAAACGATATTATGAATTTTAAGCAACTTGATCATGAGCATGTTGCACAAGCTTGGGAGAGGATGAAATTAATGATACGTAATTGCCCTACACATGGTTTGAATTTATGGATGATTATACAGAATTTTTATGCTGGATTGAATTTTGCTTCTAGAAATCTTTTATATTCGGCCGCGGGAGGCACTTTTATGGAAATCACTTTAGGAGAAGCTAATAAACTCCTATATAATATTATGGTTAATTATTCTCAATGGCACACCGAAAGATCTCCTAGTAAAAAGGTTCATGCGATAGAAGAGATTAATGTCTTGAGTGGAAAGATGGATGAACTTATGAAATTGTTTGCTAATAAGAGTGTTTCTTCTGATCCTAATGATATGCCTTTGTCTACTTTGATTGAGAATAATAATGAATCTATGGATGTGAATTTTGTTGGTAGGAACAATTTTGGTAACAACGCATATAGAGGAAACTTTAATTCTAGGCCGTTCCCTAGTAATTCCTCTAATAATTATGGTAATTCCTACAACAACTCTTATGGAAATTTTAATAAGATTCCCTCTGATTTTGAGACTAGTGTTAAAGAATTTATGAATTTGCAAAAGAATTTATTACCTCACAAAAGAATTTCAATGCTTTGATTGAAGAAAAATTGCTTAAGATTGATGAGTTGGCTAGGAACGTGGATAGAATTTCTCTTGATGTTGATTCTTTGAAACTTAGATCTATTCCACCTAAGCATGATATCAATGAGTCTCTCAAAGCCATGAGAATTTCCATTGATGAGTGCAAAGAAAGAACCGCTAGGATGCGTGCTAAAAAAGATTGCTTTGTGAAAGCGTGTTCTTCTAGTTTTCATGATAATAATGATGAAGATTTAAAAGTGATTGATGGTCTCCTATTAAATCTTTGTTTGCCAATATGAATCTTGATAAAAACGGGACTGGAGATGAGTCAACTTTAGTTAGAAGGCGTCCCAATTATTCGGAGTTTTTAGATCTTGATGCAAAAATTAATAAAAGTGGGATTGAAGAGGTCAAAACTAGCAATGAACCCACTATTTTGGATTTCAAGGAATTTAAATATGATAATTGTTCTTTAATAGATTGTATTTCCTTGTTGCAATCTGTGTTAAATTCTCCTCATGCTTATAGTCAAAATAGTGCTTTTACCAAACCTATAGTTGATGCTTTAATGCAATCCTATGAAGAAAAGCTTGAATTGGAAGTTTCTATCCCTAGAAAACTTTATGATGAGTGGGAACCTACTATTAAAATTAAGATCAAAAATCATGAATGTTATGCTTTATGTGATTTGGGTGCTAGTGTTTCCACGATTCCCAAAACTTCGTGTGATGTGCTAGGTTTCCGTGAATTTGATGATTGTTCTTTAAATTTGCATCTTACGGACTCCACCGTTAAGAAACCTATGGGAAGGATTAATGATGTTCTTATTGTTGTAAATAGGAATTATGTGCCCGTAGATTTCATCGTTCTTGATATAGATTGCAATCCTACATGTCCTATTATTCTTGGTAGACCTTTCCTTAGAACGATTGGTGCAATTATTGACAAGAAAGAAGGAAATATTAGATTCCAATTTCCATTAAGGAAAGGCATGGAACACTTTCCTAGGAAGAAAGTTAAATTACCTTATGAATCTATTATGAGAGCCACTTATGGATTGCATACCAAAGATGACAATACCTAGATCTATTCTTGTTTTTATGCCTAGCTAGGGGCGTTAAACGATATGGCTTGTTGGGAGGCAACCCAATTTTATTTTTGTTCATTTCTTTTTGTTCCTGTTTAGTAATAAATAAATCATCTATCCTCTATTATTATTGTGTTTTTTATGTTTTAATTAGTGTTTGTGCCAAGTAAAGCCTTTAGGATCTTCTTGGGTGATTGTTATTTGATCTTGCTGAAAAAAACAGAAAGTATGCACTCACGAGAATAATTTCCATTTTTTTAGCAGAGAGCGATTAAATACCAATTCTAACTGCAGTAGATCAATATACAAATTATTTAGGACTTCCTAACTTATCAGGGTTTTTGGAGTTACAGAAGTATACGAAACCTATAGATTGCTACAGACTGTTCTGTTTTTGACAGATTCTGTTTTTCGTGTGTTGTTTGCTTATTTTGATGAATCTATGGCTAGTATCAGGGGGCATGAACCATAGAGAAGTTGGACTACAGTAGGTTTAACACCAATATAAATAAAGAATGAGTTCATTACAGTACCTAAAGGTGGTGATTTGTTTTCTTATACTAACAGAGCTCATAAGATTTTCTGTTGAGTTTTGTGTTGTGAAGTTTTCAAGTTTTTGGGTAAAGATTTGATGGATTTTTGAACAAGGAGTGGCAACAGCCTAAGCTTGGGGATGCCCAAGGCACCCCAAGGTAAAATCCAAGGACAACCAAAAGCCTAAGCTTGGAGATGCCCCAGAAGGCATCCCCTCTTTCGTCTTCGTCTATCGGTAACTTTACTTAAGGCTATATTTTTATTCACCAGATGATATGTGTTTTGCTTGGAGCGTCTTGTATGATTTGAGTCGTTGACTTTTAGTTTACCACAATCATCCTTGCTGTATACACCTTTTGGGAGAGACACACATGAATCGGAATTTATTAGAATACTCCATGTGCTTCACTTATATCTTTTGAGCTAGATAATTTTGCTCTAGTGCTTCACTTATTTTTTTAGAGCACGGTGGTGGTTTTATTTTGTAGAAATTATTAATCTCTCATGATTCACTTATATTATTTTGAGAGTCTTTTAGAACAGCATGGTAATTTGCTTTGGCTATAAAATTAGTCCTGATATGATAGGCATTCAAGATGGGTATGATAAAAACTTTCATATAGAGTGCATTGAATACTATGATACTTGATAGATGTTTTGAGATATAAAGGTGGTAATGTTAGAGTCATGCTAGTTGGGTAATTGCAAAATTGAGAAATACTTGTGTTAAAGTTGGCAAGTCCCATAGCATGCACGTATGGTAAACGTTGTGTGACAAATTTGAAGCATGGGGTGTTCTTTGAGTGCTTTCCTTATGAGTGGCGGTCGGGGACGAGCGATGGTCTTTTCCTACCAATCTATCCCTTTAGGGGCATGCGTAGTAGTACTTTGCTTCGAGGGCTAATAAACTTTTGCAATAAGTATATGAGTTCTTTATGACTAATGTTAGTCCATGGATCATACACACTCTTACCTTTTCACAATTTGCTAGCCTCTACGGTACCGTGCATTGCCCTTTATCACCTTGAGAATTGGTGCAAATTTCGCTGGTGCATCCAGACCCCGTGATACGTGTCGGATGTGGGGTTCTAGCAAACCCTTAAGGTTCGAACACTGGGGTGCGCGCAAAGTCTTTCCCTCCTACCGATCTACGCTCTAGCTCGCTAAGTTCTTGCGGACGAACTCGACGAACTCACAACACAGAAAGACACGGGGTTTATACTGGTTCGGGCCACCGTTGTGGTGTAATACCCTACTCCAGTGTGGTGGTGGTGAATTGCTTCTTGGGTTGATGATGAACAGTATAAGGGAAGAACAACCTCCTGAGGTTGAGGTGTTCTTGTGCGTATGAACTTGTGGTGTGTAGATTCCCTCAAGCTAAGATGAGATGAGATGTGATCCGATCCCTACTATGGTGGTGGCTAGTCCTATTTATAGAGGCCCTGGTCCTCTTTCCCAAATATTGAGCGGGAAGGGAGCCAACAATGGCGGGCTAATTTAAAGGGGGGCAGCTAGTACAAGCTATCCTGACAAAAGGTAGTATGCGCCTGTGAAAGGCTCTGGGGTGACGACGTCTTGGGCTCCACGATGACCTCCGTCTTGCCGTCCTTCTGGTCTTGGACTTGTTGCATCGAAATGGCAACCTTTGCCTGAGGCCTCGGTACTCCGCGGCTGCGCTTGCCTCCTTTGCACCAAAGGGGAAATAAGGACGCTGCGCACGCTGGCGCCTGCCTGGTGTCGATCATCATGGCTCACATCATGAGAGTCTCGTGAGGTTCACCCCGCCTTGATATCTCTGCTCCTCGTGAGCCTGCCTAGATAGGCCACTCCAGAGGAGGTCTTGCATCGTCCGCCTCGTGAGGGTCTTGGGTGCCTTGTTGGTGAAGATGGGTCGTACGGCCTGCTGCTTGGCCACGCCGTGGGCCGCAGGCAGGCAAGTCTGGGGACCCCCGTTCCCAGAACATCGATAGTAGCCCCCGGGCCCAAGGTGCGCTCGGGCTTGGCTTTGCGGCGAAGCCAAGGGTCAAGTTCGGAGCACCGCGGGCCCCAAAAGCCTGCGGCCTCGGTCGACGCATGGCGGTTGATTGGACGTGGGCATCTCTGCTTCCCCATGCTGCCCTTCAATCCGCCTGGCTATGCGGCCCCGCTTCTTGCACAGTTATTCTTCCATCACCACGCCTGGTTCTGCCAATCTCCCTGCTTCCTCGACGCCCTTCTCCACCTTCCCAATCCGACCAGTGCTCCGCTTCACCGCCATGGCACCGAAACAAGACGAAAAGGGGACGAACCCTCTATCCTCGCCAAGTGCGCCTCCATCCTTCGAGCCGGCGCTCGGCCGGCCTCGGGTGCTCAACGACGAGGCCATGGGCAAGGTGTGCCCCATGCTCGCCTCCAGCTTCAACGAGTGAGGAGAGATGCTGGCCTGGCCTGCGTCTCGCTCCAGCATGGCTCGGGCAGTCATCGAGGTTCCGATCTTCATTGACGCCCTCTGGACTGGCCTGCTTCCTCCCTTCTCCGCCTTCTTCAACGCGGTGCTCGAGCACTATCAGATCCACATGCTCCATCTCGACCCTCAATCTGTGACCCTTCTTGCCGTCTTTGCTTTCGTGTGTGAGGCCATGGTGGGCATCACCCCCTCCTTGGCACTCCTCCGCCACTTCTTCTCGCTGCATCTCACCGGTGCCCGGCAGAGCTCAGGGTGTGTGGGCTTCCATGACGTGGCTACGACAGCAGGCATGGGGATCGACTTCGAGCTTCCTTCATCCGCGAGCGAGTTCCGCATGCGATGGGTGTTTGTTGATGCCGGCGTGATCAACCCTCTGCTCCAAGCTCCGGTGGGGCCTGCCATTCCAAACTTTGGCTGGGGCCATCAGAAGCTCACGAGCCCCTGCCTTGCCCCCGTCTGGGCTAGGCTGAGGTGGTTGAAGGACCTTGGCGTGACTGCACCCATGGTGGTGAGGGAGTTCGTCAGGCGTCGAGTTGCTCCGCTTCAGCGCCACTCTCGCCCGATGTGGGCCTTGCTCAGCGGACATGACAACATGAGGTTTCAGGAGGAGGGGCTTCCTCTTGCTGCACGCCAAACGGTGCTCATAGTCCTATCTGGTGTCCCTTTGTCGGACAAGATGCCCAGGAAGAGCTGCATGTTGTACCGCTGCGAGAACAAGGTCACCTTTGCCGTGAGCACGCCTTCCTTTGATGAGTGGGGGCTGCGCCCAATTGGCTTGGTGGGGCCCCGCGAGAATCCCATCATCGTGGTCCCATTCTTTGCCGCCGGTGCCGAGCTCGCCCCAGGTGACGGTGCGGGGGAGCGAGCTGTGACGGGGGCCGGCTGCTCAGGTGCTGAGGAGCACATGCCGAGCGGTGATCCGAGGGCATCGTCCTCGAGAGCTTGTGACGCCCCTCCTGAGGCGTCGGTCGCTGAGATGCGGCATGCGGCTCCTGAGGCCGAGGCTCCAGGAGCCTCGGGAGGTCACAGCGAGAAAGAGCCGGGCTGTTCGCTGCAGTCGGGCTCCCGTGAAGCCATCCCTCTTGGTTCTTCTTCGGCTCCGCCGCGCTCCGGCCGTCACGTCCAGCCCTTCAGTCGCCTTTGTGTGGACTTCGAGGAGCTTCGCAAGAGGAAAGGACCCCCTAGCGGCGGCAGCATCTTCGGACCGTTGAAGCGTCGGAAGTACATCGCTATCGATGAGTAAGTACCTTATCTTGGTGATCATCTATGTGCCGCCTTCCTTTCCTGACGATTGCCCCCTCAGGCCCCCTTCTGCTAAGGCCGCGAAATCTCCAGAGAAGCATCTCCCTCTTGTCCCATCGCACCCGCCAAGCTCCAGCGCTACAGGCTCGGACGCTATCCACGGCGTGGGGTCAGCCATGGGAGTTGGTTCGCTACCAAGGCGCCCCGAGCTTGCGCCTTTGCCGTCCTTTCTTCGCGGCCTTGCTCGGAGCGCAGCAGGCATGCTAATGGCTCCTCCCCTGGTCACGGCTGGTAGATGGCTAGTCTCGATCCTGGAGTCTTCTTCAAGTAGCGGGCCTTGTTTGGTTCGGGCCCCTCGCAAGGGTCAGCTGGCGCCTGGGGCCGTGCCAGCCCCCAGCCCCCAATCGGGAGGTGGTGCGCCACTTGATGCTCCACCCGCAGCCCCCGAGGTGGGTCGAGCATTCGAGCTCGAGCGCGAGCACAACGTGGTCCGCCACGATCTCTTCCAGGAGGCGATGGGCGCGATGAACCGCCTTGGTGAAGAGCTTGCTAGTGTCGACTCGCGTATTGAGGCTGAAGGTCTTCGGTTGGTGGAGGAGCGACGTAAGTGTTAAGGCATATCTCTCTCGGTGTAGTTTTGGTGATTGATGACAACATATTTGCGGACTAACCATGTGCTTTGAGCATTTTAGAGATTAATCCTTTGGCTCGAGACGATTTCTTTCCCCTCGGAGTGTTTTTCAAGATGGTGTAGCTCTTTCGTTTCTTGTTGGTGGACTAGTTTTGTAGGAGTCACTGTACTATCAAGAGGGGGTCCGCTTTGGTAAGGGTAGGGTGGAATCATCACGTACACTTCCGTTTCACACCCTCTAGGCCTTCCCGCGTCGTTGGAGGTTTGATTCTCTGATGTTTGGATTGTTACCCCCACTATAAAAGGGGGTCCCCTTCTTCTTCGTTGACCTACCTCTTCCCCCAAAAGCTCCATTATTGCTCCAAGCTCCATTTTCGCCCGATCTCTCTCCCTAGCCAACCAAACTTGTTGATTTTCTTGGGAGTAGTTGAGAAGGCCCTGATCTACACTTCCACCAAGAGATATTTGATCCCCCCACTAATCCCTAGCAGATCTTGTTACTGTTGGGTGTTTGAGCACCCTAGATGGTTGAGGTCACCACGGAGCCATAGTCCATTGTGGTGAAGCTTCGTGGTGTTGTTGGGAGCCTCCGATTGAGTTGTGGAGTTTGCCCCAACCTTTTTTGTAAAGGTCCGGTCTCTGCCTCCAAGGGCACCAATAGTGGAATCACGGCATCTCGCATTGTGTGAGGGTGTGAGGAGAATACGGTGGCCCTAGTGGCTTCTTGGGGAGCATTGTGCCTCCACACCGCTCTAACAGAGACGCACTTCCTCTCAAAAGGAAGGAACTTCGGTAACACATCCTCGTCTTCACCGGGTCCACTCTTGGTTACCTCTTACCTTTACTTGTGCAAGCTTATTAGTGTTACTTCTCTTGCTTGCTTGTATGTTCATTGTTGTTGCATCATATAGGTTGCTCACCTAGTTGCACATCTAGACAACCTACTTTGATGTAAAGTTTTAATTTGGTAAAGAAAAGCTAAGAAAAAATTGTTAGTTGCCTATTCACCCCCTCTAGTCAACCATATCGATCCTTTCAATTGGTATCAGAGCCTCGTCTCTTTTCTAAGGACTTTGTTGTCCGAAGAGTATGGTTGACACCATAGACGGTGTGGAGGAGCACTCCCGTGTGAATCCGATCTCGTCTACGGGTGATGGGGGAACCTCGGTCTCCCATGAGGAATTCAATGTAGCCTTGGAGACATTGAAAACCTCAATGACGACCGAGGTTGAAAGCATGTTTACTAAATTCATTGAAGGACTTAAACTATCTACTGCACCTTTGAAAGTGGGTGATCCCACGGACAAGGTGACGGATGCTAACTCCGACAAGGGGGAAGCTAGTAGTGAAAAGGCTCCTTCTTCTAGTGGTAAAAATGGCACCGACATCTTTGCCCATGTGGAACCACCACTTGTTTATGGTGGACCGATTCCTTCCACTCACTTGAATCATGTCGGTCCTCCCCCTAAGATTGTGAAAAATGAGGACTTCGATTCTTGGGTTTATCGCTTTAAGCGTCATTTAAATCATGTGAACACTAATCTTTGGAGAATCACTGAAGAAGGTTTTGAAGGAAATATGCCCTAGAGGCAATAATAAAGTTAATATTTATTTCCTTATATCATGATAAATGTTTATTATTCATGCTAGAATTGTATTAACCGGAAACATAATACATGTGTGAATACATAGACAAACAGAGTGTCACTAGTATGCCTCTACTTGACTAGCTCGTTAATTAAAGATGGTTATGTTTCCTAACCATGGACAAAGAGTTGTTATCTGATTAACAGGATCACATCATTAGGTGAATGATCTGATTGACATGACCCATTCCATTAGCTTAGCACCCGATCGTTTAGTATGTTGCTATTGCTTTCTTCATGACTTATACATGTTCCTATGACTATGAGATTATGCAACTCCCGTTTGCCGGAGGAACACTTTGTGTGCTACCAAATGTCACAACGTAACTGGGTGATTATAAAGGTGCTCTACAGGTGTCTCCAAAGGTACATGTTGGGTTGGCGTATTTCGAGATTAGGATTTGTCACTCCGATTGTCGGAGAGGTATCTCTGGGCCCTCTCAGTAATGCACATCACATAAAGCCTTGCAAGCATTGCAACTAATGAGTTATTTGTGAGATGATGTATTACGGAACGAGTAAAGAGACTTGCCGGTAACGAGATTGAACTAGGTATTGAGGTACCGACGATCGAATCTCGGGCAAGTAACATACCGATGACAAAGGGAACAATGTATGTTGTTATGCGGTCTGACCGATAAAGATCTTCGTAGAATATGTAGGAGCCAATATGAGCATCCAGGTTCTGCTATTGGTTATTGACCGGAGACGTGTCTCGGTCATGTCTACATTGTTCTCAAACCCGTAGGGTCCGCACGCTTAAGGTTTCGATGACAGTTATATTATGAGTTTATGAGTTTTGATGTACCGAAGTTAGTTCGGAGTCCCGGATGTGATCACGGACATGACGAGGAGTCTCGAAATGGTCGAGACATAAAGATTGATATATTGGACGGCTATATTCGGACACCGGAAGTGTTCCGGGTGATTTCGGAGAAAACCGGAGAGCCGGAGGGTTACCGGAACCCCCCAGGGAGAAGTAATGGGCCATATGGGCCTTAGTGGAGAGAGAGAGGGGCAGCCAAAGGTGGGCCGCGCGCCTCCTCCCCCTGGTCCGAATTGGACTAGGAGAGGGGGGCGCCCCCCTTTCCCTCTCCCTCCCCACTTCTTTCCCCCTCCTAGTAGGAGTCCTACTCCTACTAGGAGGAGGACTCCTCCTTGGCGCGCCATAGAGGGCTGGCCGGCCTCCTCCCCTTGATCCTTTATATACGGGGGCAGGGGGCACCCCTTGACACAAGTTGATCCACGTGATCATATTCTTAGCCGTGTGCAGTGCCCCCTTCCACCATAGTCCTCGATAATATTGTAGCGCTGCTTAGGCGAAGCCCTGCGACGGTAGTACATCAAGATCGTCACCACGCCGTCGTGCTGACGGAACTCTTCCCCGACACTTTGCTGGATCGGAGTCCGGGGATCGTCATCGAGCTGAACGTGTTCTAGAACTCGGAGGTGCCGTAGTTTCGGTGCTTGATCGGCCGGGCCGTGAAGACGTACTACTACATCAACCAAGTTAACGCTTTCGTTGTCGATCTACAAGGGTACGTAGATCACACTCTCCCCTCTCGTTGCTATGCATCACCATGATCTTGCATGTGCGTAGGATTTTTTTTTTGAAATTACTACGTTCCCCAACAGGTTTATATCCGCATGACCCAAGAAACTTCACTCTCGAGAAGCCGCAGATAATCAATTCAATGAGAATGCTCTCTTCATCATCCAAGATGCAATCCCACCCGAAGATCTACCTCATCTTCGACCCTTCTCCTTAGCCAAAGATGCATGGCTTTGTGTGGTCTCTCTCTAGCAGGGAAGCGCAAGCATTCAACGTTCCAACTATGAAGTAGTGCAAGACGAAGCCGATGAGTTTGCAATGAAAGAAGATGAAGAACCTCGTGAGCTTTATCGGAGAGTAACTAAACTCGCAGTCTCACTCCGAGATCATGGGAGCAAGGACACGGACGACAATTGGATCAAGCGCAAATTCCTCAAGGCAATGATGCCATACCACAAGGCGATGTCCTCCATCATTCGTCAAAGGCTGGACTTCCACACATTGACCTCAAGTGAAGTGTTGGATGATTTTGTGGCTATGAACATCTTGGACAAGACCGCCGACAATGCGGTGCTTCATTCTCAAAGAGCAAAGGAGCCCAACCTTGCATTGAAGGCCAAGGTTTGTGTTGAAGAAGAAGAAGAAGAGGAAGAAGATGGAAGCAACCCCGAAGATACAAAATATGCCTATCATGAACACATAGCACTTGCTTCAAGGAAATTTTGGAGCAAGAAAAGCTCAAGGCAAAACTTCAACAAGAACAACTCAAGTGGCACGAAAGGCAAGCAACGTGTGAGGACTTGCTACAATTGTGGCAATGTGAGCCGTTTTGTTGCGGAGTGCCCGTATTAGAAGAGGGAAGACAATGGTGGCAAGCTCATTCGAAAGGACAAAACCAAGTCTTTCCCCAACAAGAGCAACTTCACCAAGAAGACCCCTCACAAGACATTGGTGGTTCAAGAAGAGTACCATGATGATGATGAAGATGGTGAGTCGGTTGTCATGGCCTCCGTTGCCATTGCAAAAACTCCACGAGTGTCCCTCTTCGACTCACCGAATGAGAACATCACCGCCAAGTGCCTCATGGCCAAAGCCACCAACAAGGTAACCCCCAACATCAAAACTACCATCATTAATAATCCTTCCTTGACGGATTGAATTGATGAATGTGAGGGATCTAATGTGGAGGAAAATGAGTTTGAGTCCTTTATGGGTAAACTCAAGGGTAAATCCAAGAAGCATTTTGTTGCTCTCTTGGAACAACTTGGTGAAGCCAATGACATGATCGAGTCTCATGAAGATACTATCTCCAAGATGGAGGGGCATAGTCGTGACTATGCCGATGAAATTTTAGATCTTTCCAATGCTCTTGAGGAAGAGCGTAGTCTTCGTTTGGCTCTTGAGGAGTCACACAACGTTGATCATGCTAAGTTAAAGAAAGAGTTTGATCATGCTCTCGTTGTTTCTCGTGTGCTAAACTCCGAGAAGGCCAAACTTGGGGTTGATCTTGCTAGACTCAAAGAGGAGTTTGATCTACTTGACAAGGCTCACAAGGTCTTGAAGGGTGCTCGTGCTAGCCTCAAAGAGTCTCATGATCAACTTCAAGTAAAGCTAACCAAGGAGAAAGCTACTTTTCCTCGTATGATGTTAATTGATAATGCAAATGCTACTAACCCGTGTTGTGAGCATGTGCATCTTGTTGAGGAGAACGCTAAGCTAAAGGTGCAACTTGAGAAAGGTCTTGTGTCTTGCATACAAGGTGAGAAGAACCTCAATGATCTTTTGACCAACCAAAAGGGAGTTGTGGCAAGGAAGGGATTGGGTACGTGCCCAAGTCCAAGAACAAGAAGAAGAATGACAAGGCCAAATGACCTCCTCCTCTCAAGAAAACCTTTGTGAAGGAGGGTGAGGGTGCTACTAAGGAGAAGGAGAAGAACTCCACGAGGGGTAGTGATGCCAAGAAGGGAAACGCTCCCCTTCCGAACAAAGTCGGCGACTTGAACCCTTCTTATGTGTTGTGCCGCGCTAGAGATGGGCATGTTTATGCCAAATTTGTTGGTTCTCCTTATGAGTACATTGAATGGTCTATATGGGTTCCTAAGACCCTTGTTACTAACATCAAAGGACCGATTACAAAATGGGTACCTAAAACCAAGCATTGATCTCTTGTAGGTGTTTGCTTCCGGCGGGGGATCATGGTTGCTCGATAGTGGAGCTACTAATCATATGACCGGAACCAAGGACTTGGTGGTGGACGTGCAAAAGATTCCATCCATGCCCACCAATGTCGAGTGGGGTGATGCCTCGTCTTCTAAGGTATTAGGACTCGGCAAACTTGTCATTTCTCATGATCTTACGATCGAGAAGGTCATGCTTGTTGAGTCCCTTGCATACAATTTACTTTCCGTTCATCAACTAGCACTCATGGGCTTTGCCACTTTCTTTGATATTGATTCCGTGGCCCTCTGGTGGAGCAAGACTCTTAAAGTAGCCTTTGTTGGGCATGTCGAGAATGGTCTCTATGTGATTAATGATATGTCTCCAACGTATCTATAATTTTTGATTGCTCCATGCTATATTATCTACTGTTTTGAATGTTTATGGGCTTTATTATACACTTTTATATCATTTTTGGGACTAACCTATTAACCCAGAGACCAGTGCTAGTTTCTGTTTTTTACCCTGTTTTATGGTTTCGAAGAAAAGGAAAACCAAACGGAGTCCAATTGACCTGAAACTTCACGGAACTCATTTTTGGAAGGAAAGAAGCCCAGAAGACTTGGAGTGCATGTTGGGGGATCTGCGAGGAGGTCACGAGGCAGGGGGGTGCGCCCACCCCCCTGGGCGTGCCCTCCACCCTCGTGAGCCCCTCGTGCCCCCCCCCTGACGTACTTCTTCCGCCTATATATCTCCATATACCCTAAAAACATCCGTGAGCACAATAGATCGAGGAGTTCCGCCGCCAGAAGCCTCCATAGCCACCGAAAACCAATCTAGACCTGTTCCGGCACCCTGCCGGAGGGGGCAATCTCTCTCCGGTGGCCATCTTCATCATCCCGGTGCTCTCCATGACGAGGAGGGAGTAGTTCTCCCTCGGGGCTGAGGGTATGTACTAGTAGCTATGTGTTTGATCTCTCTCTCTCTCTCTCATGTTCGTGAGGTGATACGATCTTGATGTATCGTGAGCTTTGCTATTATATTTGGATCCTATGATGTTTCTTCCCCCCTCTACTCTCTTGTAATGAATTGAGTTTCCCCTTTGAAGTAATCTTATCGGATTGAGTCTTTAAAGATTTGAGAACACTTGATGTATGTCTTGCTGTGGATATCTGTGGTGACAATGGATATCACGTGATTCACTTGATGTATGTTTTGGTGACCAACTTGCGGGTTCCGCCCATGAACCTATGCATAGGGGTTGGCACACGTTTTCGTCGTGATTCTCCGGTAGAAACTTTGGGGCACTCTTTGAGGTTCTATGTGTTGGTTGAATAGATGAATCTGAGATTGTGTGATGCATATCGTATAATCATACTCACAGATACTTGAGGTGACATTGGAGTATCTAGGTGACATTAGGGTTTTGGTTGATTTGTGTCTTAAGGTGTTATTCTAGTACGAACTCTAGGGCTGTTAGTGACACTTATAGGAATAGCCCAACGGATTGATTGGAAAGAATAACTTTGAGGTGGTTTCGTACCCTACCATAATCTCTTCGTTCGTTCTCCGCTATTAGTGACTTTGGAGTGACTCTTTGTTGCATGTTGAGGGATATTTATGTGATCCAATTATGTTATCATTGTTGAGGGAACTTACACGAGCGAAAGTATGAACCCTAGGCCTTGTTTCAACACATTGCAATGCCATTTACGCTCACTTTTATCATTAGTTACCTTGCTGTTTTTATATTTTCAGATTACAAATACCTTTATCTACCATCCATATACCACATGTTTCACCATCTCTTCGCCGAACTAGTGCACCTATACAATTTACCATTGTATTGGTTGTGTTGGGGACACAAGAGACTCTTTGTTATTTGTTTGCAGGGTTGCTTGAGAGAGACCATCTTCATCCTACGCCTCCTACGGATTGATAAACCTTAGGTCATCCACTTGAGGGAAATTTGCTACTGTCCTACAAACCTATGCACTTGAAGGCCCAACAACATCTACAAGAAGAAGGTTGTGTAGTAGACATCAAGCTCTTTTCCGGCGCCGTTGCTAGGGAGGTTAGCGCTTGAAGGTATATCTTTAGATCTTGCAATCGAGTCTTTTAGTTTCTTGTTTTATCACTAGTTTAGTTTATAAAAGAAAATTACAAAAAAATGGAATTGAGTTTGTCTCATACGCTTCATCTTTTTAATATCTTTCGTGAGTATGATGGAAAGAAAAATTGTGCCAAAGTGTTAGAAGAAGAATGCATTAAAAATTTTGGCACTAAATATTTGAATGATGAGCATGATTGCAATGTTGTTAGTATGAATTCCTTGAATATCCATGATGCTAATGATATGCAAAGCCACAAGTTTGGGGAAGCTATGTTTGATGAAGATGATATTTTTTGTCCCCCAAGTTTTGATGAGCAAATTTATTATGATGAAAGCATGCCTCTTATTTATGATGATTATATTGATGAAAGTGGAATTTGAGAGGTCATGACTTTATTTAGTAATGAATCCACTATTATGGAAGAGGTTCCAATTGATTATGAGAACAAAGTTGCTATCTATGATGATTATTGTGATGAATTGTATGCTATAAAGAATAATGATATCCATGAAACTTTTCATCGTGATTTTAGTTCTCAATTGTATTATGCCTCACATGATAATTATTTTGTTGAGTTTGCTCCCACTATTATTCATGAGAAGAATTTTGCTTATGTGGAGAGTAATAGAATTTCTATGCTTGTAGATCATGAAAAGAATGCTTTAGGTGATGGTTATATTGTTGAATTCATTCATGATGCTACTGAAAATTATTATGAGGGAGGAATATATGCTTGTAGGAATTGCAATAATACCAAGTTTCCTCTCTATGTGCTTAAAGTTTTGAAGTTATGCTTGTTTTGCCTTCCTATGCTAGTTGATTATTGTTCCCATAAGTTGTTTGCTCACAAAATCCCTATGCATAGGAAGTATGTTAGACTTAAATGTGCTAGTCATATTCTTCACAATGCTCTTTTTATGATACAATTCTTATCCTTTATGTGAGCATCATTGAAATCATCATGCCTAGCTAGGGGCATTAAGCGATAGTGCTTGTTGGGAGGCAACCCAATTTTATTTTTATTCCTTGCTTTTTGCTCCTGTTTAGTATTAAATAATTCATCTATCCTCTGTTTAGATGTGGTTTTATTGTTTTAGTTAGTGTTTGTGCCAAGTAGAACCTTTGGGAAGACTCGGGGAAAGTCTTGTTGATCATGCTGTAGAAAACAGAAACTTTAGCGCTCACGAGAATTGCTGCCATTTTTTATTGGAGAGTGATATTTAGTTAATTCTTTTTGCAGATGATTAATAGATAAATTCCTCAGGTCCATCAATTTATTTGAGAATTTTATGAGTTCCATAAGTATACGTTTGATTCAGATTACTGCAGACTGTTCTGTTTTTGACAGATTCTGTTTTTCATGTGTTGTTTACTTATTTTGATGAATCTATGGCTAGTAAAATAGTTTATAAACCATAGAGAAGTTGGAATACAGTAGGTTTAACACCAATATAAATAAATAATGAGTTCATTACAGTACCATGAAGTGGTGTTTTGTTTTCTTTCGCTAACGGAGCTTACGAGTTTTCTGTTAAGTTTTGTGTTGTGAAGTTTTCAAGTTTTGGGTAAAGATTTGATGTACTATGGAATAAGGATTGGAAAGAGCCTAAGATTGGGGATTCCCAAGGCACCCAAGTTAATATTCAAGGACAACCAAGAGCCTAAGCTTGGGGATTCCCCGGAAGGCATCCCCTCTTTCGTCTTCGTTCATCGGTAACTTTACTTGGAGCTATATTTTTATTCACCACATGATATGTGTTTTGCTTGGAGCATCAATTTATTTTGTTTGGATTTGCTTGATGTTATTTAGAACAATGTTTTGCATCTTTTATTTCAATAAAAGTGGTATTGATAGCCTTTACTATCCCTATTTTAGAAGTCCACATGTTGCTGTTTGAAAACAGAAAGTTTACCGCTGTTGCAATAATTCCCTAGAAAAGTCAGAATGTGATAAAATGTTGAAACCTTTTTGAATATTAAGCTATGATAAATTTAATACAGAGGGAATTTTTTTCATAATTTTTGGAGCTAGGGAAGTATGGATGTTGCTGCATTCTTTACAGACTGTCCTATTTAAGCAGATTGCTGTTATGTTTGCATTGTTTGCATATGTCTGCTTCTTTAATGATTCTATTTGAGGATAGGACTATTAAATATGCAGATGCATTTAGTATGCAATGTTGAATAATAATTTTATTGATTTTCTACAGTAGAGTATGATAAGGTTTTTGCAATGGTTTATACTAACTTATCTCACGAGTCCTTGTTGAGTTTTGTGTGGATGAAGCTTTTGAGATTTAGGGAGACCGTGATATGAGAGGAATTAAGGAGACACAAAAGCTCAAGCTTGGGGATGCCCAAGGCACCCCAAGATAATATTTCAAGAAGTCTCAAGCATCTAAGCTTGGGGATGCCCCGGTTGGCATCCCACCTTTCTTCTTCAACAACTATCGGTTAGTATCGGTTGATCCTAAGTTTTTGCTTCTTCACATGATGCTTGCTATTCTTAGATGTCATTTTATTTTGTTTTGCTTGCTGTTTGAATAAAATACCAAGATATGAAATTATTAAATGTTAGAGAGTCTTCACATAGTCGCATAATTATTCAACTACTCATTGATATTCACTTATATCTTTCGAAGTAGTTTGTCATTTGCTCTAGTGCTTCACTTATATCTTTTAGAGCATGGTGGTAGTTTTATTTTGAAGAAATAGATTAACTCTCACGCTTCACTTATATTATTTTGAGAGTATTAATAGCATGGTAATTTGCTTAAAATCCTAATATGCTAGGTATTCAAGAATAATAAAATTCTCTTATGAGTGTGTTGAATACTATGAGAAGTTTGATACTTGATAATTGTTTTGAGATATGGAGATGGTGATATTAGTGTCATGCTAGTGAGTAGTTGTGAATTTGAGAAATACTTGTGTTGAAGTTTGTGATTCCCGTAGCATGCACGTATGGTGAACCGTTATGTGATGAAGTCAGAGCATGATGTATTTATTGATTGTCTTCCTTATGAGTGGCGGTCGGGGACGAGCGATAGTCTTTTCCTACCAATCTATCCCCTAGGAGCATGCGCGTAGTACTTTGTTTCGATAACTAATAGATTTTTGCAATAAGTATGTGAGTTCTTTATGACTAATGTTGAGTCCATGGATTATACGCACTCTCACGCTTCCACCATTGCTAGCCTCTCTAATACCGCGCACCTTTCGCCCGTATCATACACCCACCATATACCTTCCTCAAAACAGCCACCATACCTACCTATTATGGCATTTCCATATCCATTCCGAGATATATTGCCATGCAACTTTCCACCGTTCCATTATTATGACACTCTTCATCATTGTCATATTGCTTTGCATGATCATGTAGTTGACATCGTATTTGTGGCAAAGCCACCGTTCATAATTCTTTCATACATGTCACCCATGCATCATCGCACATCCCGGTACACCGCCGGAGGCATTCATATAGAGTCATATCTTGTTCTAAGTATCGAGTTGTAATTCTTGAGCTGTAAGAAAAATAAAAGTGTGATGATCTTCATTATTAGAGCATTGTCCCAGTGAGGAAAGGACGATGGAGACTATGATTCCCCCATAAGTCGGGATGAGACTCCGGACGAAAAAAAGAGGCCAAAGAAGCCCAAATAAAAAAAGAGGTCATAAAAAAAGAGAAGGCCCAAATAAAAAAATAAAAAAATAAAAAAATGAGAGAAAAAGAGAGAAGGGGCAATGCTACTATCCTTTTACCACACTTGTGCTTCAAAGTAGCATCATGATCTTCATGATAGAGAGTCTCCTATGTTGTCACTTTCATATACTAGTGGGAATTTTACATTATAGAACTTGGCTTGTATATTCCAATGATGGGCTTCCTCAAAATTGCCCTAGGTCTTCGTGAGCAAGCAAGTTGGATGCACACCCACTTAGTTCTTTTGTTGAGCTTTCATACACTTATAGCTCTAGTGCATCCGTTGCATGGCAATCCCTACTCACTCACATTGATATCTATTGATGGGCATCTCCACAGCCCGTTGATACGCCTAGTTGATGTGAGACTATCTTCTCTCTTTTTGTCTTCTCCACAACCACCATTCTATTCCACCTATAGTGCTATGTCCATGGCTCACGCTCATGTATTGCGTGAAGATTGAAAAAGTTTGAGAACATCAAAAGTATGAAACAATTGCTTGGCTTGTCATCGGGGTTGTGCATGATTTAAATATTTTGTGTGGTGAAGATGGAGCATAGCCAGACTATATGATTTTGTAGGGATAGCTTTCTGTGGCCATGTTATTTTGAGAAGACATAATTGCTTAGTTAGTATGCTTGAAGTATTATTATTTTTATGTCAATATTAAAATTTTGTCTTGAATCTTATGGATCTGAATATTCATACCATAGTTAAGAATAATTACATTAAAATTATGCCAAGTAGCACTCCGCATCAAAAATTCTGTTTTTATCATTTACCTACTCGAGGACGAGCAAGAATTAAGCTTGGGGATGCTGATACGTCTCCAAAGTATCTATAATTTTTTATTGCTCCATGCTATATTATCTACTGTTTTGAATGTTTATGGGCTTTATTATACACTTTTATATCATTTTTAGGACTAACCTATTAACCCAGAGCCCAGTGCCAGTTTCTGTTTTTACCCTGTTTTAGAGTTTCGAAGAAAAGGAAAACCAAATGGAGTCCAATTGACCTGAAACTTCACGAAACTCATTTTTGGAAGGAAAGAAACCGAGAAGACTTGGAGTGCATGTTGGGGGATCTGCGAGGAGGTCACGAGGCAGGGGGGCGCCCACCCCCTGGGCACGCCCTCCACCCTCGTGAGCCCCTCGTGGCCCCCCTGACGTACTTCTTCCGCCTATATATCTCCATATACCCTAAAAACATCCGTGAGCACAATAGATCGGGAGTTCCGCCGCCAGAAGCCTCCGTAGCCACCGAAAACCAATCTAGACCTATTTTGGCACCCTGCTGGAGGGGGCAATCTCTCTCCGGTGGCCATCTTCATCATCCCGGTGCTCTCCATGACGATGAGGGAGTAGTTCTCCCTCGGGGCTGAGGGTATGTACTAGTAGCTATGTGTTTGATCTCTCTCTCTCTCTCTCTCTCTCTCTCGTGTTCTTGAGGTGATACGATCTTGATGTACCGCGAGCTTTGCTATTACATTTGGATCCTATGATGTTTCTTCCCCCCTCTACTCTCTTGTAATGAATTGAGTTTCCCCTTTGAAGTAATCTTATCGGATTGAGTCTTTAAAGATTTGAGAACACTTGATGTATGTCTTGCCGTGGATATCTGTGGTGACAATGGGATATCACGTGATTCACTTGATGTATGTTTTGGTGACCAACTTGCGGGTTCCGCCCATGAACCTATGCATAGGGGTTGGCACACGTTTTCGTTGTGATTCTCTGGCAGAAACTTTGGGGCACTCTTTGAGGTTCTTTGTGTTGGTTGAATAGATGAATCTGAGATTGTGTGATGCATATCATATAATCATACCCACGGATAGTTGAGGTGACATTGGAGTATCTAGGTGACATTAGGGTTTTGGTTGATTTGTGTCTTAAGGTGTTATTCTAGTACGAACTCTAGGGCTGTTGGTGACACTTATAGGAATAGCCCAACGGATTGATTGGAAAGAATAACTTTGAGGTGGTTTCGTACCCTACCATAATCTCTTCGTTCATTCTCCGCTATTAGTGACTTTGGAGTGACTCTTTGTTGCATGTTGAGGGATAGTTATGTGATCCAATTATGTTATCATTGTTGAGGGAACTTACACTAGCGAAAGTATGAACCCTAGGCCTTGTTTCAACACATTGCAATACCGTTTACGCTCACTTTTATCATTAGTTACCTTGCTGTTTTTATATTTTCAGATTACAAATACCTTTATCCACCATCCATATACCACTTGTTTCACCATCTCTTCACCGAACTAGTGCACCTATAGAATTTACCATTGTATTGGGTGTGTTGGGGACACAAGAGACTCTTTGTTATTTGGTTGCAGGGCTGCTTGAGAGATACCATCTTCATCCTACGCCTCCTACGGATTGATAAACCTTAGGTCATCCACTTGAGGGAAATTTGCTACTGTCCTACAAACCTCTGCACTTGGAGGCCCAACAACGTCTACAAGAAGAAGGTTGTGTAGTAGACATCAATTAACTTTTTGGAGCGACCCACTAAGACCGCGACATGCCTAATGGCTAAAGTTGACGTGGGATGGCTTTGGCATCGCCGTCTTGCCCACGTCAATATGAGATCTTTGCAAAGTCTTCTCAAGGGGGACCATGTCCGTGGACTAACAAATGTTAGTTTTGCCAAAGATCGTGCTTGCAGTGCTTGCATCGAAGGAAAGCTACATGAGAAGGCTCACCCTCCCACGACTATCATCTACTCGAAGAGGCCTTTGGAGCTCCTTCATTTGGATCTCTTTGGACCTCCATCCTTTGATAGTCTTGGGGGTAGAAAGTATTGCTTGGTGATCGTAGATGACTATTCAAGATACACTTGGGTATATTTTTTCAAGAGGAAGAGCGAGACCCAACAAACCGCCATCGACTTTGCAAATGAAGCTCAATGACAACACAATGCAAAGATCTTGACAATAAGAAGTGACGCCGGCTCCGAGTTCAAGAACTACACCTTGGACGAGTTTTTGAGTGATGAGGGAATCAAGCATCAATATTCCACACCTTACACCCCTCAAAAAAATGGTGTAGCGGAGAGGAAGAACTGGACGTTGATGGATGCAACAAGGACCATGATGGCGGAGTTCAAGTCTCCCTACAACTTTTGGGCCGAAGCCATCAACACCGCGTGCCATGCATCTAATCGGCTCTACCTCCGCAAAGGCTTGAACAAGACTCCATATGAGATACTCACCGGTAACAAGCCCAACCTCAAGTACTTCCGGGTGTTCGGGTGTAAGTGTTTCATTCTCAAGAAAGGTGTCTGTTTGTCTAAATTTGAGGCTAGAGCTTATGAGGGCATATTTGTTGGTTATGCTACAAACTCCCATGCTTACCGTGTTCTCAATAAGTCCACGGGACTTATTGAGGAAACGTGTAACGTGGAGTTTGATGAGAATAACGGCTCCCAAGTGGAGCAAAGTGGTACTTGTGATGTAGGTGATGAAATTCCTCCCCAAGCCATAAGAAGAATGGGTGTTGGTCTTATCCTACCCATTGAGGAACCCCTTATGGCCGAAGAAGAAGGACAATGTTCTACTCAAGTGGAACCTTCACCAACCCAAGACCCACATGCTTCCGAAGAACAAAGTGAGGGCCCTCAACCTCAAGAACAAGACCAAGGGCAAGATCAATCTCAAGATGGTGTTGTAACATCAAGTGATGCCCAAGGTCAAGCTCCCTCCTTCGAGAAAGTTCAAGATCAAGAGCTTCCACGAGATCAAGAACAAGCTCAAGACGACGCTCAAGATGATCAAGTGACCACTCCTCGTCTTACCCCCGAGGAGGAATTGGAGCGTCGTGCCGCCAAGGTTGCTTCCAAGCTCTCCACCAAGGATCATCTCAGGACAAATGTGCCTGGAAGCTTAAGAAAGGGGGTAAGAACTCGTAGACAATTAGCAAACTATTGTGAACATCACGCGTTTGTCTCTTGTGTTGAACCCCAAAAGGTCTATGAGGCACTCGAAGATCCGTATTGGCTCAATGCCATGCATGAAGAACTCAACAACTTCGAGTGCAACAAAGTGTGGAGATTGGTGCTAAGGCCAACGGGGAACCACAATGTCATTGGAACCAAGTGGATATTCAAGAACAAGCAAGATGCTCATGGGATTATCATTCGCAACAAGGCTCGTTTGGTGGCACAAGGCTACTCCCAAGTCGAGGGTATCGACTATAGTGAAACCTTTCCTCCCGTTGCTCGTCTTGAATCCATTCGCATGTTGATTGCATATGCTTCTCATCATAACTTTAAGTTACAACAAATGGATGTGAAGAGTGCGTTTCTTAATGGTCCTATTAATGATTTGGTTTATGTCAAGCAACCCCCCAGGTTCGAGGATCCCTACTTTCCCGATCACGTGTATCAACTCGATAAGGCACTCTATGGCCTTAAACAAGCCCCACGTGCGTGGTATTACCACCTTACCGAGTTGTTACAAGACCGTGGTTTTGAAGTTGGGTTAATCGACCCCACTCTTTTTACCAAGAAGGTCAAAGGGGAGTTGTTTGTGTGCCAATTATATGTTGATGGTATTATCTTTGGTTCCCCTAACAAAGCTTTCAATGAGGAATTTGCCGCTCTCATGACCTCAAAGTTCGATATGTCTTCCATGGGAGAGTTGAAGTTCTTTCTCGGGTTCGAAGTGAAGCAAAGGAGAGAAGGAACCTTCACCAACCAAGCCAAATACACTCAAGACATGCTCAAGAGATTCAAGCTAAGTGATGTCAAGCCGACTTCCACTCCCATGCCCACCAAGTGCCAACTTGACATTGATCCCAATGGTAAAGCGGTGGATCAAAAGGTATATCGTTCCATGATTGGCTCCTTGCTTTACCTTTGTGCATCTAGACCGGATATCATGTTGAGTGTGGGAATTTGTGCATGGTTTCAAGCCGCACCTAAGGAAAGTCACTTTGTGGCGGTCAAGCGAATCTTTTGATATTTGCCTCATACCCCAAACTTTGGCCTTTGGTACCCAACAGGAGCAAACTTTAAGCTTGTAGGTTATTCGGACTCGGATTGGGCGGGAGACAAAGTGGATAGGAAGTCCACTTCCGGAGGGTGCCAATTTCTTGGTTGCTCTTTGGTGAGTTGGTCTTCCAAGAAGCAAAGTTGTGTGTCTCTCTCGTCCACGGAAGCGGAATATGTGGCCGCCGGTAGTTGTTGTGCACAACTTTTATGGATGAGGCAAACTTTAAAGGATTACGGTGTCACCTGTGACAAAGTGCCTCTTTGGTGTGACAATGAAAGTGCCATCAAGATTTCTCTCAACCCAGTGCAACACTTCAAGACAAAACATATTGATATTAGGTATCACTTCATCCGGGATCACATTAGGCGAGGGGAGATCGAGCTTAGCTATGTCAACACTCATGAGAACCTTGCATATATTTTCACGAAGCCTTTGGATGAAGCAAGATTTCGCGAGTTAAGGCATGAGCTAAATATCATTGATTCGAGCAATGTGACTTGAACCCTTACACACCCCACCTCACTCAACTTGTTGTCTAGTTTAGGTGTAGGCATGGTCATAGGGGGAGTGTTGTTCTCTCAATGAACTTTCCCTCCCCCCATAATGCATAAACTAACCAAACTCTTTCACATTAGCCATTTTTTATGGTACTTGTGCTTCAAAGATGAGTGTTGGTCATGGGCCCAAGGTTAAAATCTTCGCGGTGCCATACCTCTGAACTCAAACATAGGTGGCCTCGGCCACCGCCCTCTCTTGGAGAGGTGTGTGTCTTCTTTCTTTTTGTCGGTTTTGTGTGTGTGTGTTCTCGTTTTGTCTCGGTATCTTCTCTTGTGTTCAGCCCAGTTTGGTCGGCCCTTTTTTGCGGCAGAGCGGTACTACCGATGCGTGAGCGGTACTACCGCTGACAAGCGTCAAGCGGTACTACCGCCCACCCCAGCGGTAATACCGCTGCGGGGCGGCGACGGGGGTTATGTCGGGGCAGGGGGAGTTGTTTCTCCCCCATACCCATTCGTCCCCACTCGTCTTCCTCGTTGCTCCAGCAACCTTTCGCCGCAGGAGGGGCCCGACCGGCCGCCGTTTTTGTGCCGTCCCTCTCCATTTCCTCTGGTGGAGTCGATCCTCACCACGTCCTCTAGCCATGGATGCTGCTATTGCCCCCGTTCCCGTTCTCTCTTTGCCTAGATCTTGCATCTAGTTTTTAGGGGCAATAGGCATTGTTCTTCTCGTCTTTTGGCTAAGGCGAGGCTTGAGTAGGATGGAGATGGCTTCTAGGCCCTGTGGATTGAAGTTTGGTAGGTTTATTTTTGAATTTGGCATCTCCGGTAGTGCCGGATCCGTCCACGGCAGTAGGGAACCGACGTTCCCCATCTGGCGCGGTACTACCGGCCTCCTCGAGCGGTACTACCGCGCAAGCGGTACTGCCGCTTATGGGTCGCGGTACTACCGTTCCCCATCTAGCGCGGTACTACCGCCCTCTTCGAGCAGTACTACCGCGCAAGCTAGATGCCTGATTCCATCTTTTCTTACCAAGCTTTGATCCGTGTTGTGTTCTTTGGTGGCTTATGCTCTTTTCTTTCGTGTGTTTCTTCTGCTCGTGTGTTTGGTTCTAGGTGGTGATCATCCTGAGCAGCAGGCCCGCTGTGTCAACCCCGGTCGTGCCATGTCAAAGCGCTACCGCACTTCTGAGTCAGCTAGTGGTTCATCTAGTGCTCAACCGCCGCCAGCAGGCGCAACCTCAAGTGCTCCACCGCCACCTCAGCACTCGAAGAGATCTGCAAACAAACCAAAGGGAAAGACTGTGACTGAGATGACTGCCAAGGAATTTTGGGCAAAGCGTCGCTGCAACTCCTATGAGGAAGACCAAGATCCCACTTTGGTTAACCGCCTGTTCTGGAACCGCTTTCAATTCTCCATCTTCTTTGATGTGATCAAGGCGAAGAAGAATCACTTTGTTGATGTCCGTTCCATCAACACTGATCCAATGGAGAAGGACCCTGAGTACTTTGGCGAAGCCCTTCAGATGTGCGCTCAGTTGAACATTCTCAGAATCATGCAGTTCAACAAGGACTTTGATGCCGACATCATATGCCAATTCTATGCCACTGTCCATCTTGGAACTGATGTAGAAAGGACCTTGACTTGGATGACAAAAGGTAAGTTGCTCACTGTCATGTGGAAGGCCTTCATGGAGTTACTTGGGGTGGAAGATCACGGGCTTGAGCATCCAGTCGGCTTCCGTCCTCACCGCAATGTCACCTCCACTCACAAGCAAGCTCTCTGGCCCTTCTACTCTCAGAAGGTTAACCCCAAGACAAAGAAGGTAACCTATGAGCTGTCTACCTATCTGGACATCCTTCACCATGTCTTCCGCGAGACTCTTTTCCCGCGCATTGGGAATCTGGATATGGTCCACTCCTATCTTGTGGACATGCTTCTCTTTTGCCAGCATGAGAAGGAAGAAACCACTGGAGAGACCCTAGACATTTCTCATGTTATGCGGTCTGAGCTTCTGTCTGCCATTTCTGAGCGCAAGTGCCCGATCTATGGTCCTTTCATCATGCTGCTCATTGAGAAGGCCTGGGCACATCACTATCCCAGGGCTATGCTGGAAACTGGAGAGTTGATTTCTCATGATATCAAACGTCTGCGGAAAAAGGACAACTGGGGCACCCAGGCCCCTCGTTCTGATGCTCCACCTTCTGAGGCTGACATGGAGTCCGAGGACGATGCTGAGGCCGACAAGGATGAGGACTATGAGCCCTCCGGTGTGGAGCCCTCATGGGCTAAGAGGATTAAGCACAAGATGAAGAAGCTCTTCTGCATGGAGTCTCATGGCCAGTACATGTCTCATGTCTCTCGAAGAAGGCCCGCAGACGTCACAAGGAGCTCATGCGCCAGTTGGGTGCCACTGTTAACAGCGGATCTGAGGAAAGGATCACTAACGAGGAGGAGTGGGTTCAACAGCACTGCCCATGGACCGATTCAGACGCCGAGCAGTTTCCGACCGACGACGGAGGTGCAGACGATCACGCTGAGATGTGATGTTAGGGATCCTCAGCTTGTTATTACCTGGAGCCGTAGCAACGCTCTTTGCCCTTTTGGTGTCTCGCTGCCAAAGGGGGAGAGAGTTTAGGGATTTGTGTTGTTGCTGTGTTGCAAGTGTGTCTTGTGTTTTCTCGTCGTTTTGCTTGGTTCGGTTTGGTGCCAGTGGGACCTAAGTTCTAGACATATGGTGTGAGACATATGCTACCTTATCTTTACCTTAATTATCTATGTCTATTCAGTACTGTAGTATCTTATGAGTTGCATGCTTACCCTGTTTTATACCCTGCTATCATGTATCTTGTGCTTAGAATTTTTGGACTATAAAATATAGGGGGAGTGTTGATCCTAATGTGTGTGTCTTGCATTCCAAAGGCACTTCTAACTAGGTGCACACATTCAGGGGGAGCCCGTCTATATTTTGTAGTTCTAAGTATCCTTACTTTTATGTCTTTTCCCTGTGCAAATCCATGGTTGTCATTAATCCACCAAAAGGGGGAGATTGTTAAGGCATATCTCTCTCGATGTAGTTTTGGTGATTGATGACAACATATTTGTAGACTAACCATGTGCTTTGAGCATTTCAGAGATCAATCCTTTGGCTCGAGACGATTTCTTTCCCCTCGGGGTGTTTTTCAAGATGGTGTAGCTCTTTCATTTCCTGTTGGTGGACTAGTTTCGCAGGAGTCACCGTACTATCAAGAGGGTGTCCGCTTTGGTAAGGGTAGGGTGGAATCATCACGTACACTTTCATTTCACACCCTCTAGGCCTTCCCGCGTCGTTGGAGGTTTGATTCTCTGCTGTTTGGGCAGTCTTTGGCCCCAGCGATAGTACCACTTGAGGGTCCTCAGCGGCAGTACCGCTGCAGTACCGGGCCACTACCACCTCGACTCAAGGGGGGCACTTCTTGTGTCGGGTTGAGCTGCACTTGCAGTGGTAGTAGGTGCGGTAGTACCGCTCGAGAGCGGTAGTACCACCCTGCCACCGCAGCAGTACCGCGCCGGGCCTGTCCGGCAGTACCATGCTGGGCCAGTCCCTCCTCTATCTTCAAGCCCTATCTGGCTGGGCGGTAGTACCGTAAGGGGGAGCGGTAGTACCATTGGGTCCAGCGGTAGTACCGCTGCCCCCTGCGGTAGTACCGCCCTCTGCGGGGCTGTTTAGTGGGGTAACGGTTGGATTGTTACCCCCATTATAAAAGGGGGCCCCCTTCTTCTTCGTTGACCTACCTCTTCCCCCAAGAGCTCCATTATTGCTCCAAGCTCCATTTTCGCCCGATCTCTCTCCCTAGCCAACCAAACTTGTTGATTTGCTCGGGAGTAGTTGAGAAGGCCCCGATCTACACTTCCACCAAGAGATATTTGATTCCCCGACTAATCCCTAGCGGATCTTGTTACTCTTGGGTGTTTGAGCACCCTAGACGGTTGAGGTCACCACGGAGCCATAGTCCATTTTGGTGAAGCTTCATGGTGTTGTTGGGAGCCTCCGATTGAGTTGTGGAGTTTGCCCCAACCTTGTTTGTAAAGGTCCGGTCGCCGCCTCCAAGGGCACCAATAGTGGAATCACGGCATCTCGCATTGTGTGAGGGCGTGAGGAGAATACGATGGCCCTAGTGGCTTCTTGGGGAGCATTGTGCCTCCACACCGCTCTAACAGAGACGTACTTCCCCTCAAAAGGAAGGAACTTCGGTAACACATCCTCGTCTTCACCGGGTCTACTGTTGGTTACCTCTTACCTTTACTTGTGCAAGCTTATTAGTGTTACTTCTCTTGCTTGCTTGTATGTTTGTTGTTGTTGCATCATATAGGTTGCTCACCTAGTTGCACATCTAGACAACCTACTTTGATGCAAAGTTTTAATTTGGTAAAGAAAAGACAAGAAAAAAATTGTTAGTTGCCTATTCACCCCCTTCTAGTCAACCATATCGATCCTTTCAGCAAGCTACGAGTGGCCATCAACCTTGGTCGTTATCGTCGCTACCTCAAGAAAACGAAGACCGAGGCGTCCCTCAAGATTGCCAATGAGGCCCACTCGCGAGCTTTGGAGGAAGCTCACGAGGCCGATCGCCGCCGTGAGGCTGTGGAGGAGTGCGTGTGGGAGCTCCAGGCCTGGAGCGCGTCCCTTGAGAAGCAGGTCGAGGCGCACGAGGCCGCCCTTGCGTCGATGAGGGGGACACCTGCGGAGGAAGAGGAGGTCCGGCGACGCGAGGAGACGCTGGCCCTGGAAGCCATGGAGCGCAGCCTCGAGCTCGAGCGACTGGAGACGAGGGAGCGTCAAGTCGCTCAAGCTAAAGATGTCGTCGGGGCCCGTGAGGCCAGAGTCAAGGAGGAGATCAATCGCCGGGTCGCCGAGGTTTGCGCAGATCTAGAGGGCAGGTACGACTTGAAGCTGAAGCTCGCCGGTCAAGAGGGTGCGGGCAGGGCCGCCGCCCTCAGGCCCAGGTTGGACGAGGCTGATAGGCGTGCGGAGGCCACAACTACCGCCCTGGTTACGACGTAGGCGGACTTGGCCTCCGCCCGCGCCGACCTGTCTTTCCTTCGGAGACGAGTTGATGATGCCGAGGCCGTTGCACGACAAAACAGGGAGGAAGTGCTTCAATGCCGGACGCTGGAGCACGAGCACGCTCCTATGCTTCAAGACCTTCGGAACAGGGCCAACACTGCCCTGGGTTACATCTGCAACGAGAACGCCCCGACCCCTCACTCAAGTGACTACGGCAGCCGCCTGACCTTCTTCATCGAGGTGGTGACGCGCCTGGAGGCTCAATCTGCCAGAGCTCGGCAGCTTGTGGAGGAGAGGGGTCATGGCCTACTTCAGCGTGCCTTCTCCCGTGTCTTCAGCAACCTCCTGAATGCCGACCCCAACTTTGACTCCGATGCCGCCATTGCCCCTATACCCATGGCTGTCCGGGGTGACCTGGCGCATTGGGTAGAGGACCATGTCGATGCGTTGGTCAGGGCCTTCACCTCGAAGAACGATAGGGTGGTGGTTATCACAGACAAAGGTGACGTGGTCGCCGACGGCGATGGGGGCGTCGCCGACGGCGGCGACGATTCCGACGAAGATGATGACGATGCGAGTGACGCGTCCATGGATGATGCAGCAAGCGATATCTCTGGCTGATCCCATATTCTCCTGTCATTTTATTCTGCACGCAAAACTCGGGCGTGGCCCTTGGAAAACTTGTAAGAGCATTTTGAGAGGGGGAGCCCCTCGTGTAAGCAAATCATAGTTTTTACTTTCCTATGCGATGTGGGTATGTGTCCTCGTGAGCTCATGAAGCTGGGGGTGAGTTTCCCGACGTGGTTTACCTTAGTCAGTGCCAACTTAGGGCTGGGTTGTGAGGCGACGAGTTCTTAAGAATCCTGCGGAGCTTATCGCCCCGTTTGAGGGGGCCCCGCAAGGGGTGAGCACCAGGCGTAGTGCTAGCGCGTGCTTTGCACGGTCCGGCTCGCGAGGAGCTTTGCGAGGGAAAGGCGATGGACGTGAGTCCCAAACCAAACAAGATATAGAAGGCGAGAAACGACTCGAACAAGAAAAGGCACCCCCCGCGCGCATCGATAAAAATTCTGTTGGGGAACGTTGCAGAAAATTAAAATTTTTCCTACGGTTTCACCAAGATCCATCTATGAGTTCATCTAAGCAACGAGTCAAGGGAGAGAGTTTGCATCTACATACCACTTGTAGATCGCGTGCGGAAGCTTGCAAGGTGATGATGTAGTTGTACTCGACGTGATTCGAATCACCGATGACCAAGTGCTGAACGGACAGCACCTCCGCGTTCAACACACGTACGGGACGGGAGACGTCTCCTCCTTCTTGATCCAGCAAGGGGGAAGGAGAGGTTGAGGAAGACAGCTCCACCGGCAGCACGACAGCGTGGTGATGGTGGAGAGGCAGTACTCCGACAGGGCTTCGCCAAGCACACAACGGAGGAGGAGAGGTGTTGGGGAGGGGAGGGCTGCGCCTTGGAAGGTGGTCCGGCTGCCCTCCCCTCACCCCTCTATTTATAGGGGGAAGGGAGAAGGGGGCCGGCCCCCTAGAACCC
>NC_041390.1:530762478-530772053 GCF_002162155.2 Triticum dicoccoides | reverse complement strand
TTTGCATCTACATACCACTTGTAGATCGCGTGCGGAAGCTTGCAAGGTGATGATGTAGTCGTACTCGACGTGATTCGAATCACCGATGACCAAGTGCTGAACGGACAGCACCTCCGCGTTCAACACACGTACGGGACGGGAGACATCTCCTCCTTCTTGATCCAGCAAGGGGGAAGGAGAGGTTGAGGAAGACAGCTCCACCGGCAGCACGACGGCGTGGTGATGGTGGAGAGGCAGTACTCCGACAGGGCTTCGCCAAGCACACAACGGAGGAGGAGAGGTGTTGGGGAGGGGAGGGCTGCGCCTTGGAGGGTGGTGCGGCTGCCCTCCCCTCACCCCTCTATTTATAGGGGGAAGGGAGAAGGGGGCCGGCCCCCTAGAACCCATCTAGGGGGGGGGGTGCGGCGGCCTAGGGGAGAGGGGAGAGGGTGGCTTGCCCCCCAAGCCAAGGGGGCGCCCCCTCTAGGGTTCCCCCCTCAACCCTAGGCGCATGGGCCCAAGGGAGGGGGTGCGGCCAGCCCACCAGGGGCTGGCTCCCTGCCCCACGCAGCCCATGTGCCCCCCCGGGAGGGGTGGCCCCTCCCGGTGGACCCCCGGAACCCTTCCGGTGGCCCCGGTACAATACCGGTATGACCCCGAAACTTCCCGGTGTCCGTTTGACAACTTCCCATATATAAATCTTTACCTCCGGACCCTTCCGGATCTCCTCGTGACGTCCAGGATCCCATCCGGGACTCCGAACAATATTCGGTAGTCACATACTAGTCTTCCTAATAACCCTAGCGTCACCGAACCTTAAGTGTGTAGACCCTACGGGTTCGGGAGACATGCAGACATGACCTAGACGCTCTCAGGTCAATAACCAACAGCGGGATCTGGATACCCATTATGGCTCCCACATGCTCCTCGATGTTGTCATCGGATGAACCACGATGTCGAGGATTCGATCAAACCCTGTATGCAATTCCCTTTGTCAATCGGTACGTTACTTGCCCGAGACTCGATCGTCGGTATCCCAATACATTGTTCAGTCTCGTTACCGGCAAGTCACTTTACTCGTATCGTAATGCAGGATCCCGTGTCCAACACCTTCGTCACATTGAGCTCATTATGATGATGCATTACCGAGTGGGCCCAGAGATACCTCTCCGTCATACGGAGTGACAAATCCCAGTCTCGATCCGTGTCAACCCAACAGCTACTTTCGGAGATGCCTGTAATGCACCTTTATAGTCACCCAGTTACGTTGTGACGTTTGATACACCCAAAGCACTCTTACGGTATCCGGGAGTTACACGATCTCATGGTCGAAGGAAGAGATACTTGACACTGGCAAAGCTCTAGCAAAACGAACTACACGATCTTTTATGCTATGCTTAGGATTGGGTCTTGTCCATCACATCATTCTCCTAATGATGTGATCCCGTTATCAACGACATCCAATGTCCATAGTCAGGAAACCATGACTATCTATTGATCACAACGAGCTAGTCAACTAGAGGCTCACCAGGGACATATTGTGGTCTAAGTATTCACACGTGTATTACGATTTCCGGATAATACAGTTATAGCATGAATAAAAGACATTTATCATGAACATTGAAATATAATAATACTTTTATTATTGCCTCTAGGGCATATTTCCAACAGTCTCCCACTTGCACTAGAGTCACCAATCTAGTTACATTGTGATGAATCGAACACCCATAGAGTTCTGGTGTTGATCATGTTTTGCACGCGAGAGAGGTTTAGTCAGCGGATCTGCGACATTCAGATCCGTGTGCACTTTGCAAATCTCTATGTCTCCATCTTGAACATTTTCACGGATGGAGTTGAAATGACGCTTGATGTGCCTGGTCTTCTTGTGAAACCTGGGCTCCTTGGCGAGGGCAATAGCTCCAGTGTTGTCACAGAAGAGTTTGATCGGCCCCGACGCATTGGGTATGACTCCTAGGTCGGTGATGAACTCCTTCACCCAAATCGCTTCATGCGCTGCCTCCAAGGCTGCCATGTACTCCGCTTCACACGTAGATCCCGCCACGACGCTCTGCTTGCAGCTGCACCAGCTTACTGCTCCACCATTCAACATATACACGTATCCGGTTTGTGACTGAGAGTCATCCAGATCTGAGTCGAAGCTAGCGTCGACGTAACCCTTTACGACGAGCTCTTCGTCTCTTCCATAAACGAGAAACATGTCCTTCGTCCTTTTCAGGTACTTCAGGATATTCTTGACCGCTGTCCAGTGTTCCTTGCCGGGATTACTTTGGTATCTTGCTACCAAACTTACGGCAAGGTTTACATCGGGTCTGGTACACAGCATGGCATACATAATAGATCCTATGGCTGAAGCATAGGGGATGACACTCATCTCTTCTTTATCTTTTGCCGTGGTCGGTGACTGAGCCGAGCTCAATCTCACACCTTGTAACATAGGCAAGAACCCCTTCTTGGACTGATCCATTTTGAACCTCTTCAAAATCTTATCAAGGTATGTGCTTTGTGAAAGACCTATGAGGCGTCTCGATCTATCTCTATAGATCTTGATGCCTAATATATAAGCAGCTTCTCTAAGGTCCTTCATTGAAAAACACTTATTCAAGTAGGCCTTAATGCTGTCCAGAAATTCTATATTATTTCCCATCAAGAGTATGTCATCTACATATAATATGAGAAATGCTACAGAGCTCCCACTCACTTTCTTGTAAACGCAGGCTTCTCCATAAGTCTGCATAAACCCAAACGCTTTGATCATCTCATCAAAGCGAATGTTCCAACTCCGAGATGCTTGCACCAGTCCATAAATGGATCGCTGGAGCTTGCATACTTTGTTAGCGTTCCGAGGATCGACAAAACCTTCCGGCTGCATCATATACAGTTCTTCCTTAAGATGCCCGTTAAGGAATGCCGTTTTGACGTCCATTTGCCATATCTCATAATCATAGTATGCGGCAATCGCTAACATGATTCGGACGGATTTCAGCTTCGCTACGGGAGAGAAAGTCTCGTCGTAGTCAATCCCTTGAACTTGTCGATAACCCTTAGCGACAAGTCGAGCCTTATAGATGGTAACATTTCCATCCGCGTCCGTCTTCTTCTTAAAAATCCATTTGTTTTCTATCGCTCGTCGATCATCGGGCAAGTCTGTCAAAGTCCATACTTTGTTTTCATACATGGATTCTATCTCGGATTTCATGGCTTCAAGCCATTTGTTGGAATCCGGGCCCGCCATCGCTTCTTCATAGTTCGAAGGTTCATTGTTGTCTAACAACATGATTTCCAGGATAGGGTTGCCGTACCACTCTGGTGCGGAACGTGTCCTAGTGGACCTACGAAGTTCAGCAGTAACTTAATCCGAAGTACCTTGATCATCATAATTGTTTCCCTCTTCAGTTGGTGTGGGCATCACAGGAACGGTTTCCTGCGCTGCGCCACTTTCCCGCTCAAGAGGTAGTACTTCATCGAGTTCTACTTTCCTCCCACTTACTTCTTTCGAGAGAAACTCTTTTTCCAGAAAGCATCCGTTCTTGGCAACAAAGATCTTGCCTTCGGATCTTAAGTAGAAGGTATACCCGACAGTTTCCTTAGGGTATCCTATGAATACACATTTTTCCGACTTGGGTTCGAGCTTTTCAGGTTGAAGTTTCTTGACATAAGCATCGCATCCCCAAACTTTTAGAAACGACAGCTTAGGTTTCTTTCCAAACCATAATTCATACGGTGTCGTCTCAACGGATTTAGACGGTGCCCTATTTAAAGTGAATGTAGCTGTCTCTAGAGCGTATCCCCAAAATGATAGCGGTAAATCGGTAAGAGACATCATAGACCGCACCATATCCAATAGGGTGCGATTACGACGTTCGGACACACTATTTCGCTGAGGTGTTCCAGGCGGCGTGAGCTGTGAAACGATTCCACATTTCCTTAAGTGTGTACCAAATTCGTGACTTAAGTATTCTCCTCCACGATCTGATCGTAAGAATTTTATCTTTCGGTCACGTTGATTCTCTACCTCATTCTGAAATTCCTTGAACTTTTCAAAGGTCTCAGACTTGTGTTTCATTAAGTAGACATACCCATATCTACTCAAGTCATCTGTGAGAGTGAGAACATAACAATATCCTCCGCGAGCCTCAACGCTCATTGGACCGCACACATCGGTATGTATGATTTCCAACAAGTTGGTTGCTCGCTCCATTGTTCCGGAGAACGGAGTCTTGGTCATTTTGCCCAAAAGGCATGGTTCGCACGTGTCAAACGATTCATAATCAAGAGACTCTAAAAGTCCATCGGCATGGAGCTTCTTCATGCGCTTGACACCAATGTGACCAAGGCGGCAGTGCCACAAGTATGTGGGACTATCGTTATCAACTTTAAATCTTTTGGCATCTACACTATGAACATGTGTAATATTACGCTTGAGATTCATTAAGAATAAACCATTGACCATCGGAGCATGACCATAAAACATATCTCTCATATAAATCGAACAACCATTATTCTCAGACTTAAATGAGTAGCCATCTCGTATTAAACGAGATCCAGATACAATGTTCATGCTCAAACTTGGCACTAAATAACAATTATTAAGGTTCAAAACTAATCCCGTAGGTAAATGTAGAGGCAGCGTGCCGACGGCGATCACATCGACTCTGGAACCATTCCCGACGCGCATCGTCACCTTGTCCTTCGCCAGTCTCCGTTTATTCCGCAGCTCCTGCTGTGAGTTACAAATATGAGCAACGGCATCGGTATCAAATACCCAGGAGTTACTACGAGTACTGGTAAGGTACACATCAATCACATGTATATCAAATATACCTTTGGTGTTGCCGGCCTTCTTATCCGCTAAGTATTTGGGGCAGTTCCGCTTCCAGTGACCCTTCCCCTTGCAATAAAAGCACTCAGTCTCAGGCTTGGATCCATTCTTTGACTTCTTCCCGGTAACTGGCTTACCAGGCGCGGCAACATCTTTGCCGTCCTTCTTGAAGTTCTTCTTAACCTTGCCCTTCTTGAACTTAGTGGTCTTATTGACCATCAACACTTGATGTTCTTTCTTGATTTCAGCCTCTGCTGACTTCAGCATCGAGAACACTTCAGGAATGGTCTTTTCCATCCCCTGCATGTTGTAGTTCATCACAAAGCTCTTGTAGCTTGGTGGGAGCGACTGGAGGATTCTGTCAATGACCGCCTCATCTGGGAGGTTAATGTTCAGCTGGGTCATACGGTTGTGCAACCCAGACATCTTCAGGATGTGCTCATTGACAGAACTGTTTTCCTCCATCTTACAACTGTAGAACTTGTCGGAGACATCATATCTCTCGACCCGGGCATGAGCTTGAAAAACTAGTTTCAGCTCTTCGAACATCTCATATGCTCCGTGGTGCTCAAAACGCTTTTGGAGCCCCGGTTCTAAGCTGTAAAGCATGCCGCACTGAACGAGGGAGTAATCATCAGCACGAGACTGCCAAGCATTCATAATGTCTTGGTTCTCTGGGACGGGAGCGTCACCTAGCGGTCCTTCTAGGACATATTGTTTCCTGGCAGCTATGAGGATGATCCTCAGGTTCCGGACCCAGTCCGTATAGTTGCTGCCATCATCTTTCAGCTTGGTTTTCTCTAGGAACGCGTTGAAGTTCATGTTGACATTAGCGTTGGCCGTTGATCTACAAGACATATTTGCAAAGGTTTTAGACTAAGTTCATGATAATAAAGTTCTAATCAAATTATGAACTCCCACTTAGATTAGACATCCCTCTAGTCATCTAAGTGTTACACGATCCGAGTCGACTAGCCCGTGTCCGATCATCACGTGAGACGGACTAGTCATCGTCGGTGAACATTCTCATGTTGATCGTATCTTCCATACGACTCGTGTTCGACCTTTCGGTCTCCGTGTTCCGAGGCCATGTCTGCACATGCTAGGCTCGTCAAGTTAACCCTAAGTGTTTTCGCTGTGTAAAACTGTCTTACACCCGTTGTATGTGAACGTAAGAATCCATCACACCCGATCATCACGTGGTGCTTAGAAGCGACGAACTGTAGCAACGGTGCACAGTTAGGGGAGAACACTTCTTGAAATTTTTGTAAGGGATCATCTTATTTACTACCGTCGTCCTAAGTAAACAAGATGCATAAAAATAATAAACATCACATGCAATTATATAGTTGTGACATGATATGGCCAATATCATATAGCTCCATTGATCTTCATCTTCGGGGCTCCATGATCATCTTGTCACCGGCTTGACACCATGATCTCCATCATCATGATCTCCATCATCGTGTCTTCATGAAGTTGTCACGCCAACGACTACTTCTACTTCTATGACTAACGTTTAGCAATAAAGTAAAGTAGTTTACATGGCGTTATTCAATGACACGCAGGTCATACAAAAAATAAAGACAACTCCTATGGCTCCTGCCGGTTGTCATACTCATCGACATGCAAGTCGTGAATCCTATTACAAAGAACATGATCTCATACATCACAATTCATCATTCATCACAACTTCTGGCCATATCACATCACATGATCAATCGCTGCAAAAACAAGTTAGACGTCCTCTAATTGTTGTTGCATCTTTTACGTGGCTGCAATTGGGTTCTAGCAAGAACGTTTTCTTACCTACGAATCAACGTGATTTTGTCAACTTCTATTTACCCTTCATAAGGGCCCTGTTCATCGATTCCGCTCCGACTAAAGTGGGAGAGACAGACACCCGCCAGCCACCTTATGCAACTAGTGCATGTCAGTCGGTGGAACCGGTCTCACGTAAGCGTACGTGTAAGGTTGGTCCGGGCCGCTTCATCCCACAATACCGTTGAGCAAGAAAAGACTAGTAGAGGCAAGTAAGATGACAAAATCCACGCCCACAACAAAATTGTGTTCTACTCGTGCAAAGAGAACTACGCATAGACCTAGCTCATGATGCCACTGTTGGGGAACGTTGCAGAAAATTAAAATTTTTCCTACGGTTTCACCAAGATCCATCTATGAGTTCATCTAAGCAACGAGTCAAGGGAGAGAGTTTGCATCTACATACCACTTGTAGATCGTGTGCGGAAGCTTGCAAGGTGATGATGTAGTCGTACTCGACGTGATTCGAATCACCGATGACCAAGTGCTGAACGGACAGCACCTCCGCGTTCAACACACGTACAGGACGGGAGACGTCTCCTCCTTCTTGATCCAGCAAGGGGGAAGGAGAGGTTGAGGAAGACAGCTCCACCGGCAGCACGACGGCGTGGTGATGGTGGAGAGGCAGTACTCCGACAGGGCTTCGCCAAGCACACAACGGAGGAGGAGAGGTGTTGGGGAGGGGAGGGCTGCGCCTTGGAAGGTGGTCCGGCTGCCCTCCCCTCACCCCTCTATTTATAGGGGGAAGGGAGAAGGGGGCCGGCCCCCTAGAACCCATCTAGGGGGGGTGCGGCGGCCTAGGGGAGAGGGGAGAGGGTGGCTTGCCCCCCAAGCCAAGGGGGCGCCCCCTCTAGGGTTCCCCCCTCAACCCTAGGCGCATGGGCCCAAGGGAGGGGGTGCGGCCTGCCCCACGCAGCCCATGTGGCCCCCCGGGAGGGGTGGCCCCTCCCGGTGGACCCCCGGAACCCTTCCGGTGGCCCCGGTACAATACCGGTATGACCCCGAAACTTCCCGGTGTCCGTTTGACAACTTCCCATATATAAATCTTTACCTCCGGACCCTTCCGGATCTCCTCGTGACGCCCAGGATCCCATCCGGGACTCCGAACAATATTCGGTAGTCACATACTAGTCTTCCTAATAACCCTAGCGTCACCGAACCTTAAGTGTGTAGACCCTACGGGTTCGGGAGACATGCAGACATGACCTAGACGCTCTCAGGTCAATAACCAACAGCGGGATCTGGATACCCATGATGGCTCCCACATGCTCCTCGATGTTGTCATCGGATGAACCACGATGTCGAGGATTCGATCAAACCCTGTATGCAATTCCCTTTGTCAATCGGTACGTTACTTGCCCGAGACTCGATCGTCGGTATCCCAATACCTTGTTTAGTCTCGTTACCGGCAAGTCACTTTACTCGTACCGTAATGCATGATCCCGTGTCCAACACCTTGGTCACATTGAGCTCATTATGATGATGCATTACCGAGTGGGCCCAGAGATACCTCTCCATCATACGGAGTGACAAATCCCAGTCTCGATCCGTGTCAACCCAACAGCTACTTTCGGAGATGCCTGTAATGCACCTTTATAGTCACCCAGTTACGTTGTGACGTTTGATACACCCAAAGCACTCTTACGGTATCCGGGAGTTACACGATCTCATGGTCGAAGGAAGAGATACTTGACACTGGCAAAGCTCTAGCAAAACGAACTACACGATCTTTTATGCTATGCTTAGGATTGGGTCTTGTCCATCACATCATTCTCCTAATGATGTGATCCCGTTATCAACGACATCCAATGTCCATAGTCAGGAAACCATGACTATCTGTTGATCACAACGAGCTAGTCAACTAGAGGCTCACCAGGGACATATTGTGGTCTAAGTATTCACACGTGTATTACGATTTCCGGATAATACAGTTATAGCATGAATAAAAGACATTTATCATGAACATTGAAATATAATAATACTTTTATTATTGCCTCTAGGGCATATTTCCAACAAATTCAGCTTCAACTTAAGTCCAGAATCAGAAAGCAAAGCCATAGAAAGAGAGATCCAAAGCAGAAGGCCGCGTCCGGCACCTAGTCTAGTCTTCGGGTCTTCAAGTCTTCTCACCAGCGCGGAGCTAAGTGCTGTCCACTAGGCATGGGAGGGAGCCCCAGGGGCTGAGGCCGATGCTCCTGAGACTCCGGGGCGTGTACAACCCCAACTCATTATTACGTGAGATTGTCACGGCGGCGAGCTTCACAGGCACCGGGCCTTCTTCACAGGTACCGGCCTTGCTTCATATCGCCAGACGAGGGCCCCGCCTTGCGCCACCCTTGACCTCCTTTGAGCCGAACGGAGACCAGGACGACACAAAGGAGGGAAAGAGGACGCCAGCGGTTCCCTCGGCGACCACGAGTCTTCTGCCGAGGGAAGGGTTGTTGAAGCCACCCCGGCAGAGGGCCTACCTCCGGGTGTCCCCTTGTTTCGCGTGCCTTGGGGAGGGGCCTTGCTCCTGGCTCCCTCCCGGTGGCCCCCAGCGTGTCTCCCTTATTGAAACGGGTGCCGCCATGCCAGGGTCACCGATCGATGCTGCAACCTGATTCATCTGTAGCCCATGGTTAGCATAAGCCTATTCCTGAGAGGTTAGCAGTACCCTGTAGTTGCCATTGCTGATGCGATCGCTGTGGTTCTCCACTGGCTCTTGGAAGGCTTCGACTCCTAGCGCCCCTTCTCCCCAATCTTCTCCAATGAATGAGCCGATGTTGTCCTCTGGTGCGTACCCTTGGCCCATCATGCGGGGCACGTAGGCTTCCGAGGCCATCACCCCGAACACCTCGCCGGGGTGCCCCACGCTTCATGTTGCTCCGCCCATGATGGCGTCCTGGGGATGATAATATGGCATCCGGCCGGGACCATGGGGGGTGGCGCTTGC
>NC_041390.1:530747660-530762234 GCF_002162155.2 Triticum dicoccoides | reverse complement strand
CTGTCGGTCGTGCTGATGTTGACGAAGCCCCCAGGCGTAGTCGATGGCGCGCAGATGTGGTGAGGATCGCCGCGCGACCTTGCAGTGGCCTGGGGGGAGTCGATAGCAGAAGGGTGGCGCTCCCGACGCCGCTGCGTCCAGCAGCTCAGCAACACGCTCAAGCAGCGTGTCCCGACCGCTCTCCATCAGCCTGCATCGCAGCAGCTCCCTTGCCACTGTGAGTGCCGCCTGCATGTTCGCTTGCTCCCGCCGTGAGTGCGGCGCTGTTGCTGCGGCGTGACTTGCTGCTCTCGCCGCGGGTCGTACTTGCCGTGGGGTGAGGGTGGATGATGCCTGGCCACGCTGTCCGCGCCCGGCGGACCTTGGTGGCGCCCGCACCGCTTGGGGTGCGGGGTCGAGACCTTCATGGGCAGGCGGCGCCGTCCGGGCCGGCCGGGTTGCCCAGCGATCGGATCCGGCCCTTGGGTCGCTAGACATCGTAGCCGGTGAACGTCGGAGAGCTGATTGGTGGAGAAGAAGCTCCGGTGCACCCCTACCTGGCGCGCCAAATGTCAGATGTGGGGTTCCGGCAAACCCTTAAGGTTCGAACAGTGGGGTGCGCGCAAAGTCTTTCCCTCCTACCAATCTACGCTCTAGCTCGCTAAGATCTTGCGGACGAACTTGACGAACTCACAACACAGAAAGACATGGGGTTTATACTGGTTCAGGCCACCGTTGTGGTGTAATACCCTACTCCAGTGTGGTGGTGGTGGATTGCCTCTTGGGCTGATGATGAACAGTACAAGGGAAGAGCAACCTCCTGAGGTTGAGGTGTTCTTGTGCGTATGAACTTGTGGTGTGTAGATTCCCTCAAGCTAAGATGAGATGAGATGCGATCCGATCCCTACTATGGTGGTGGCTAGTCCTATTTATAGAGGCCCTGGTCCTCTTCCCAAATATTGAGCGGGAAGGGAGCCAACAATAGCGGGCTAATTTGGAGGGGGATAGCTAGTACAAGCTATCCTGACAAAAGGTAGTCTGCGCCTGTGAAAGGCTCTGGGGTGACGCCGTCTTGGGCTCCACAATGACCTCCGTCTTGCCGTCCTTCTGGTCTTGGTCTTGTTGCACCAAAATGACAACCTTTGCCTGAGGCCTCGGTACTCCGCGGCCGCGCTTGCTTCCTTTGCATCAAAGGGGAAACAAGGACGCTGCGCGTGCTGGCGCCCGCCTGGTGTCGATCGTCATGGCTCACGTCACGAGAGTCTCGTGAGGTTCGCCCCGCCTTGATATCTCCGCTCCTCGTGAGCCTGCCTAGATAGGCCACTCCAGAGGAGGTCTTGCATCGTCCGCCTCGCGAGGGTCTTGGGTGCCTTGTTGGTGAAGATGGGCCGTACGGCTTGCTGCTTGGCCACGCCGTGGGCCGCAGGCAGGCAAGTCTGGGGACCCCCATTCCCAGAACGCCGACAATATGATACGCTCTATCACACATAAGCCTCCTTATATCTTCCTCAAAATAGCCACCATACCTACCTATTATGGCGTTTCCATAGCCATTCCGAGATATATCGCCATGCAACTTTCCACCGTTCCATTTATTATGACACGCTCCATCATTGTCATATTGCTTTGCATGATCATGTAGTTGACATCGTACTTGTGGCAAAGCCACTTTCATAATTCTTTCATACATGTCGCTCTTGATTCATCGCATATCCCGGTACACCGCCGGAGGCATTCACATAGAGTCATATTTTTGTTCTAGTATCGAGTTGTAACATTGAGTTATGAGTAAATAAAAGTGTGATGATCATCATTATTAGAGCATTGTCCCATGTGAGGAAATAAGGATGGAGACTATGAAAAAAAGAGAGGCCAAAGAAGCCCAAATAAAAAAGAGGCCAAAGAAGCCCAAACAAAAAAATGAGAGAAAAAGAGAGAAGGGACAATGTTACTATCCTTTTTCCACACTTGTGCTTCAAAATAGCACCATGATCTTCATGATAGAGAGTTTCTTATTTTGTCACTTTCATATGCTAGTGGGAATTTTTCATTATAGAACTTGGCTTTATATTCCAATGATGGGCTTCCTCAAAATGCCCTAGGTCTTCGTGAGCAAGCAAGTTGGATGCACACCCACTTAGTTTCTTTAGATGAGATTTCATACACTTATAGCTCTAGTGCATCCACTGCATGGCAATCCCTACTCCCCATATTGACATCAATTGATGGGCATCTCCATAGCCCGTTGATTAGCCGCGTCAATGTGAGACTTGTTCCTTTTTTGTCTTCTCACATAACCCCCATCATCATATGCTATTCCACCTATAGTGCTATATCCATGGCTTGCGCTCATGTATTGCGTAAGGGTTGAAAAGGCCGAAGCACATTAAAAAGTATGAACCAATTGCTCGGCTTGTTATCGGGGTTATGCATGATGGGAACATTTTGTGTGAAGAAAATGAAGCATGGCCAAACTATATGATTTTGTAGGGATAAGCTTTCTTTGGCTATGTTATTTTGATAAGACATAATTGCTTGGTTAGCATGCTTGACGTATTACTATTTTATGTCAATATTAGACTTTTATCTTGAATCTTTTGGATCAGAACATTCATGCCACAATAAAGAGAATTACATTGAAAATTATGTTAGGGAGCATTCCACATCAAAAATTCTGTTTTTATCATTTACCTACTCGAGGACGAGCAGGAATTAAGCTTGGGGATGCTTGATACGTCTCCAATGTATCTATAATTTTTGATTGTTCCATGCTATTATATTATCTGTTTTGGATGTTCAATGGGCTTTAATATACCTTTTAATATTATTTTTGGGACTAACCTATTAACCAAAAGCCCAGTGCAAATTGCTGTCTTTTTTCCTATTTCAGTGTTTCGCAGAAAAGGAATATCAAACAGAATCCAAACGGAATGAAACCTTCGCGAGGATCGTTTTTGGAACAAACACAATCTAGAAGACTTGGAGTGGACGTCAAGGAAGCAGCGAGTAAGCCACGTGGCAGGAGGGCGCGCCCCCACCCTCATGGGCCCCTCGCAGCTCCACCGACCTACGTCTTTCGCCTATATATACTCTTATACCCTGAAACCTTCGGGGAGAGCGACGAAACATCTTTTCCACCCCCGCAACCTTCTATACCCGTGAGATCCCATCTTGGGGCCTTTTCCGGTGACCTGTCGGAGGGGGATTCGATCATGGAGGGCTTCTACATCAACACCATAGCCTCTCCGATGATGTGTGAGTAGTTTACCACAAACCTTCGGGTCCATAGTTATTAGCTAGATGGCTTCTTCTCTCTCTTTGGATCTCAATACAAAGTTCTCCTTGATCTTCTTGGAGATCTATTCGATGTAACTCTTTTGCGGTGTGTTTGCCGAGATCCGATGAATTGTGGGTTTATGAACTTGATTATCCATTAATATTATTTGATTCTTTTCTGAATTCTTATATGCATGATTTGATATCTTTGCAAGTCTCTTCAAATTATCGGTTTAGTTTGGCCTACTAGATTGATCTTTCTTGCAATAGGAGAAGTGCTTAGTTTTGGGTTCAATCTTGCGGTGCTCGATCCCAGTGACAGAAAGGGAAACGACACGTATTGTATTGTTGCCATTGATACGTCTCCAACATATCTATAATTTTTGATTGTTCCATGCTATATTATATCCTGCTTTGGACATTATTGGGCTTTATTATACACTTCTATATTATTTTTGGGACTAACCTATTAACCAGAGGCCAAGCCCAGAATTGTTGTTTTTTTGCCTATTTTAGGGTTTCGCAGAAAAAGAATATCAAACGGAGTCCAAATGGAATGAAACCTTTGGGAACGTGATTTTTGGAACGAACATGATCCAGAGGACTTGGACCCTACGTCAAGCAATCAACCAGGAAGGCACGAGGTAGGGGGCGCGCCTACCCCCCAGGCGCGCCCTCCACCCTCGTGGGGTCCATGTTGCTCCACTGACGTACTCCTTCCTCCTATATATACCTATGTACCCCCAAACTACCAGATACGGAGCCAAAACCCTCACTACAAAAAAATACACTTCCGTGATGATACGTGTTTGTTACAGTAGGTCGCGTTTTTTGTCATGCATGTACATCCATGACAAATTTATGACAGAATCAAGATAGTCATACCTGTGCTGTCGTAGAAGTGTTCCATGACATTACCAAAATTATCATCACGAAAGTGTCCACTTCCATGACAATAAATCGCGCGTCATAGAAGTGCTTTCGTCAAGGGTGACCGACACGTGGCATCCACCGTAACGAAACGCCGTTAAGCTATCGGGTCGGGTTTTGGATCCGATAACCCGTTAACAGCCCCGACCAATGGGAAATTTCCATGTGTAAAATTCTTATTGGCCGGACGAAACACGTGTCAGCTCGTCAGTGGGTCAGATAGGCGCCTATGATACGTCGACACGTGGCATGACCCAACAAAGGCCCATTCCTGTGAAAAGGCCGGCCCGTTTGACTTGGTCAAAAGGTGGCGGGCCGGCCCATGGAAAGCCTGTTAACGGCCTATTTGCATATAGCCCATTTACAGCCCGCTAACCCAAGGCCTGTTACACCCTATCCGAATTAGGCCCAGTAGCGTCATTTGGGCCATCCAATATGATTCCAGCCCATTTTCACTTCTGGCCCATGTATGGCCCATGACGTCTTTCGGCCCATATGAGGCCCTATGTAACTCTTGGCCTATTAACGGCTCGTGGTGAAACTGGCCCGTAATGAACAGTGTATCACTTTATACCGATTAACGGCCCGTTATTCCGTTGGGCCTTTTCCAGCCCATGTTATCTTTCGGCCTTCTTAGAGCCCATTTATTCTTGGGCTCATTTTCAGCATTCATTTACTTACGTCCCGTTACTGTCATTTTCTGCTTGTGGGCCAAATTCAGCCCGTGGTTACAGTCGGCCCGTTTGTGGTCCGTTAATATGTTGGGCCATTTTCATAGCATCATCAAATACGGCCTATTAACGATGGCCCGTTACAGTCGGCCCATGAACAGACGATTCCAACTCTAGCCCGTTTACGGCCATAATGCGGCCTGTTATTGGCCCATGTTTGGCCAATCGATCATACGGCCCGTATAAGGCCCATTGATGATACGGCCCGTAGAAGACCCATTGTTTCTACGGCCCGTAGAAGGCCTACTGTTTCTACGGCCCGTAGAAGGCCCACTGTTTCTACGACCCGTAGGAGGCCCAGTGTCACTACAGTAAATATTAGCCCATGGTTATTGTGGCCTAGTTTTAAAAAATAGGTTATTGCAGCCACTAGTTAACCATGGAAAAAGAACTGCAATGACAACAAGCAAACAAATAAACAAAACAACAAGGAAATAAATAAGCAAGCAACTAACGCTAGGCTATCACGGCTATTACACATATTACATCCACTGGGCATCAAGGTTCGCCACCAGTGCAAATATAGGGAACAAAGCAGCATATCATATACACTGGCCGTCAAAATTGGCCACCAGTGCAAATAAACACGATAGCAGAACAAGAGCATAACTGAAACAACTTTAGAAGAGCTCAAGAAACGTTATCCTGGGTATCCACCATGCTGGCAATAAGCTTAGCAAGCTGATTAGCTTTGTCCTGTTTGGTGCTAAAATCCTCCAACGCTTGCTGTTGCACCAGAAAGTATGCATTTGAATGCTCCAAGGACTTCCGCAGTCCTTCCGCTTCTTGTCGCAGCACAGCTGATCGATGTCTTTCAGCTTGTAGTTGAGACTCAAGAAACCGAACTGATTCAGACAGTGAGTTTGAATAGCTTGTGTAAACGATAGTGGCCAGTAACTCCAACACTAAACCAAGACAGGATGTGTGATACGTCTCCGTCGTATCTACTTTTCCAAACACTTTTGCCCTTGTTTTGGACTCTAACTTGTATGATTTGAATGGAACTAACCCGGACTGACGCTGTTTTCAGCAGAATTGCCATGGTGTTGTTTTATGTGCAGAAAACAAATATTCTCCGAATGACCTGAAACTCCATGGAACATCTTAGAAAAAACAATAAAAAATCCTCGCCAAAGATGAAGACCAGGGGCCCACACCCTTCTCACGAGGGTGGGGGGCGCGCCCCCCCAGGGCGCACCCCCCTACCTCGTGGGCCCCCTGTTGCGTCTCCGACTCCAACTCCACCTCCATATATTGAGTTTCGATGAGAAAAAAACAAGGGAGAAGAAATCATCACGTTTTACGATACGGAGCCGCCACCAAGCCCTAAAACCTCTCGGGAGGGCTGATCTGGAGTCCGTTCGGGGCTCCGGAGAGGGGGATTCGTCGCTGTCGTCATCATCAACCATCCTCCATCACCAATTTCATGATGCTCACCGCCGTGCGTGAGTAATTCCATCGTAGGCTTGTTGGACGGTGATGGGTTGGATGAGATTTATCATGTAATCGAGTTAGTTTTGTTAGGGTTTGATCCCTAGTATCCATTATGTTCTGACATTGATGTTGCTATGACTTTGCTATGCTTAATGCTTGTCACTAGGGCCCGAGTGCCATGATTTCAGATCTGAACCTATTATGTTTTCATGAATATATGTGAGTTCTAGATCCTATCTTGCAAGTCTATAGTCACCTACTATGTGTTATGATCCGGCAACCCTGAAGTGACAATAATCAGGACCACTCCCGGTGATGACCGTAGTTTGAGGAGTTCATGTATTCACTATGTGCTAATGCTTTGTTCCGGTTCTCTATTAAAAGGAGGCCTTAATATCCCTTAGTTTCCAATATGACCCCGCTGCCACGGGAGGGTAGGACAAAAGATGTCATGCAAGTTCTTTTCCATAAGCACGTATGACTATATACGAAATACATGCCTACATTTCATTGATGAATTGGAGCTAGTTCTGTGTCACCCTATGTTATGACTGTTACATGATGAACCGCATCCGGCATAATTATCCATCACCGATCCGGTGCCTACGAGTTTTCCATATACTGGTTCTCGCTTATTTACTTTCCCCCCTGCTACTGTTACAATCACTACAAAATACCAAAAACATTACTTTTGTTGTCTTTACTTTTGTTGCTGCTACCACCACTATCATATTACTTTGCTACTAAACACTTTTCTACAGATACTAAGGTGTGGTTGAATTGACAACTCAGCTGCTAATACTTGAGAATATTCTTTGGCTCCCCTTGTGTCGAATCAATAAATTTGGGTTGAATACTCTACCCTCGAAAGCTTTTGCAATCCCCTATACTTGTGGGTTATCAATGTGTCACTATCCTGAACCTTATCTGCATTACTTCCTTTACCGTTGCTTAATAAGGCACTCTTCCCCAATATTCTGTCAGCATTCTAAAAGAAGAAACAAGCAAACACATAACAAGTTTAGCATGTACTAGTATATGAAACTCATTTCGGTGAACCAGTTCATTAGTAAGGTGGACAGGATTAAACTACCAAGTCTTCTATTGCCAAGTACTAGTACATAATAAAAGCATCAAACAAACATATATCTATGTCCTATGGTAGCAATGGAATCTTAAATTAGAACAGTTGTTCTTCAGGTTTAGGCACTTGTTCTACATGAACAAAGTACAGTAAGACACAAGAATATAATACTTAAAAATAGAAAATGAGCTCATAGACCTTACCACATTCTTGGTTTGGGACCAGTACAGAACAAGGCGTTCCTAGTCATCGTCCAGTAAATGTGTCTCAGGAGAACGTAAGGGAATTTGATGAGTTTCTTTGCCGGTGAAGTACGTTTTCTTCAGGTAATTCCGATACTGCCACCAAGCATTCCTGAAGATAGCAGAGGTATTAGCACAGGCTACCTCATCCTGAGTTTCCAAATCGGTCCTTCTCTATAGAGAAAATGGGAAAATTTGCTGTATTATAACCATCATGGAGGTAGGATGTATGGGACGAAGCAAAGTAATTGCCATGAATAACATTACTTACACATAACTCCTGGACAAACACCTGCAACTGGCATTTTCCTTCATCTTCAGTATAATATTTCCAAGATGGGAAGATACGCACATACGATTTAACAACATCAAATGCGACAGATGCTAAACTACGACTAGCTGGTTGTGCTTCCTCCATAGGAATAGGCGTACTAACTAGCGGAGTTGGGGTTCGCCGTGATAGTACTGGCCCTTTGGGCACTGGAGCTGCCTTACTAACTTCTCTTGTTTGGGAGCTCTGTGGTGGAGATGGTGCTGTGTCAACAGGAACTGGGTTACTATCGGCTGGGGTTGGGGTTAGATTGGGTGAAGCTGGTTCTCTATCCATCATAGTAGGGGTACAATCTGCGAGAGTTTGGGTTATGTGTGGTAGGGCTGGTTCTTGTGCATGTACAACCGTGGTGCTATCTCCACCAAGAGGTAGCACTGTTTTATTTGAAGACCATGTTTTTAGTCTGCTAGATACTGGCATCACCCGCTCCAATTCAAATGGCTGATAAACAGGAAACATAGTTGAATGTACAAACATTGTATGAGAGACAGATGCAATAGATAGTGTGGAAAAAAGAGGGCATGAAATAGTTGACATGTATATTGTTTAACTAAAACGGATAGCATGACATAATTTCACATATATGATGTCTATCTAAACTGGATAGCATAGCATAACATAATTCAAAGAAATGATGAATAACTAAACAGGATCGCATGACATAATTCACCTACATGTTATCTAAGTAATCAGGATCGCATCATTTAATTCACATATGTGATTTATATGCTAAACAGAGGGCATTCGATATGATGTCTGAACTAAGAACATGGTGTTGAATATTGTGTATATGATGTCTAAACTATGCAATGCATGACATAGTATGCATGATATGAGCAGTATAACCGTGCCAAGTTAGAGCATACACCTCAGTGGGGGAATAGGACTGGTCATCTGTCTCTGAATCCATCTCTGAGGAGCTATCGGGACCCAACAAGAGATCTGCTTCGACAGGTAGCACTATCTACTCTGAAGGCCTTGTTTTCACTCCAGATTTTTCCATCTCCCACCCAAATGGCTGATTCACTGGAAGAGTAGTTTAATGTACAAACATTGTCGACAAATGGAAATGTAATGAAGAAAAGGATGGGCAAGATATCATTCAAATATATGATGCCTGGTTAAACAGGATGGCATTGCACATTTCACATATATTATGGCTGGATAAAAGACATGAGACTGCATAATTCCCATATATGATATAGAAACTAAACAGGTGGCATTACAGAACATGTCTAAACTAAGCAGATGACATATATGATGTCAAAAGTAGGCACTGCAAGGCAACATATGCATGATATGACTAACATCATCATGCCAAGGTAGAGCAAACACCTTGGGGGTAAATAGGAGTGGTCAGCGGCGTCCGAATCCTCCTCAGAACAGATATCTTCCTCTGGATTACAATCTGGAGAGGGGTGGGGAGGGTTTGCCATTGAACCCACCATGGAGCGATGTCTGCATGACATTGTATTGCCGCGCAAAACTCTTCTCTTTTTCTCTACATGTTCAGCATGACTGTGTACAATATCTGACATGCATACGAAAAAAATATGGTGAGATTATGTAAGGAGAGCATGCAGAAATTTAGAGTGATGGTAACAACCAGTGGATCGATGTTTTTCCGTTGAACCAAAATAGCCCTAATGGATCGACGTGAATGTATAGTAATAAGTGATGCAACAAGTGTACAACCTCTTTGCCGTAGCCGTGTCGACCTCAGCATCATTGGGTTGGTCGCTGAAGCAGTTGAGGCAGAGGTGGCTGTCGGAGGTGTGGAGGAAGATCTGAGGAATCTATAGACGGCATCCAGGGCACTGCTCTGTTGTGATGGATCGTTCTGTCATTGGAGCAGCTCCGGTGAGCTGTAAGACGTCAAGGCTGAAGCAGCACAAGACAAACATCGTCAATCTCAAGTGGGATTCTAATAGCATCTCCAATAGATGATGTAAAATGGATGTAAAATTAACATCAGCAAAAAGCACCTGACTACAACAGATGAGGTAAAAACTGTTGACTCTGAACTTAACTATCGAAACTGAAATTTACTGTGGAATCTGAATGCTACTGTCAAAACTGAACGCAATGGTAGCAGAGAGGCACTTGACATGTAGTTTAGGGAGGGGATGCAGTTCATCTTCAACCTGCACCCCTCTGAGCCGCCAGCCACCACCGGCCGAACCGCCGGCCCCAACGCCGGCTCGCCGCCCCGAAACAACTCACCACCGTCGCCCCGGCCAACCCTCTAGGCCCCCCGCCCCACCCTGAACCCTAAGATAGATAGTGGGGTACCTCTCCGGCGAGCCCCCGTCCCCGCTGTGGGTGGTTCTTCCTTAACTCCGGCGAGCCCCCCAACCCCTGAAAATCTACTGACCCAAAAGTCGATTCAGTCGACTGAAATCGGAGCAGAGCAGCAGCACGAGCGAGGGGGAGAGCAGCAGCAGCAGCTGGGCGAGCGAGCGATCGAGCGAGAGCCGGAGCAGCAGTAGCAGATCCGGCTGGTATGGACGCCGCTGCCGAAGGGGCCTCGCACTGGGGGAGAGCCACCATGGAGATGTCGCCCGCGGCACCGGCTTCAAGGTAGCCGCTCCATGGGGGTGCGGGATGGAGCACCGTCAGCGCCGGGAGGTCGAGTTAAGGAGAAGGTGCGATGCGATGAGTGTACAACCTCTTTGGTGGCGCCGAGTAGGCCTCGGCTTCGTCCGAGGAGTCGGTGAGGATGTTGCGGTTCCGATGGAGCAGGTTAAGGCGGTGCTGTGGGGATGGAGCAGCCACGATAGACGAGGCAATCCTCGGAGCAGCTCCTTGGAGGTGGAGGACGGGGCGGCTGAACCGGCGGGACAGCAAGATGGACGACGGATCCTCATCCGGGGAGGTGGATGAGGGACGTCGAGCTGTTGCGGTGGACGACGTTGTCGGGGAAGAGGCTCCGGCTGGGCAGCGGTGACGTGGCGGACGGAGGAGGGTGGGGTTTCGCGGCTGGAGCGGAGAGGTTATGGCGGCCTGGGATTTCGAATGGCGAAAAGGGGGCGATGGGAGGGGGTGAAGCATGACTTAGGAACGCGCTTGTCCAAAATGTAGGGTGTGTTACAAAAGTACCCCCCACTAATTTGAACTAGTGGCCCTTTCAGCTCAGGGTTAGAAGGGGGATTTCGCGTGTCGGGATTTGGCAGCTGGAGGGAGTTTTCGCGCGCGTTGTAATTTCGGGATAGCAAGGCGCGGGTTGTGAGGGCGCCAGTTTTGGGAGCACGATATCTGAATTTTCGGGATATAAAAAGACGCGGGTTGAATTTTAGGGACAAGCCTAATGTGTAGTAATATTGTACTTGTACGTACCAAATCAATTCGCACTTCCCTCAACCAAAAAGAAAACGAAAAAAATAAAACTATTCACACCACACAAAGAGGAGTCTTGCCCCATTTTACTATACAAATGCTATTCAAAGCTACTCCCTCCTTCCATCTATATAGGGCCTAATGCGTTTTTCGATGCTAACTTTGACCAAATATTAGAGCAATGATATATGACATGCAACTTACACAAAGCACACCGTTAAATTTGTCTGTGAAAGGTTCTTTCAATGATATAATTTTCACATTGTGCATGTCATGTACTATTAATCTTGTCAATAGTCAAAGGCGGTCTTAAAAATCTCATTACGCCCTATATAGATGGAAGGAGGGAGTATGAATCCATGTTATGTACGATTAAATTTTTACGCTTGCTGTATAATGCATGTAACCTACTCATACCAACATTTTAGTGCATTCCAAATGTCTATACTACCGCTGCAATTCGAACTAAATTTGAATTCGTTTCTCTATTTCAATAAGAATCTACAATCATGATTGTTGCCAACTTCAACCATCATAGTTTCCTTGCTATCCGCCAGATATAAATCAGACGGCCTATAATGCAGGATGGCAGGCACAGCATCATCAACAACTCCATTTTTATAAGAGTAGAGATAAAATATATTAAATGTAGTATACCATGTTCATAACCACACCATGTGTATCACCGTTATATATATTCCCACATCCGTCGGTTTGAAACACTATTGAAAGATCGTGGATGTCGCCTAGAGGGGGGGGGGGTGAATAGGTGTTTTAAAATAATTACGGTTTAGGCTTGAACAAATGCGGAATAAACCTAGCGGTTAATTTGCCAAGCACAAAACCTAAAACAACTAGGCTAACCTATGTGCACCAACAACTTATGCTAAGAAAGATAAGCAACTATGTGATAGCAAGATATATGACAAGAAACAATATGGCTATCACAAAGTAAAGTGCATAAGTAAAGGGCTCGGGTAAGAGATAACCGAGGCACGATGAGACGATGATGTATCCCGAAGTTCACACCCTTGCGGGTGCTAATCTCCGTTTGGAGCGGTGTGGAGGCACAGTGCTCCCCAAGAAGCCACTAGGGCCACCGTAATCTCCTCACGCTCTCGCACAATGCAAGATGCCGTGATTCCACTAAGGGACCCTTGAGGGCGGTCACCGAACCCGTACAAATGGCAACCCTTGGGGGCGGTCACCGAACCCGTACACTTTGGCAACCCTTGGGGGCGGTCACCGGTACCCGTAAAATTTCTCGAGGCGATCTCCACAACCTAATTGGAGACTCCGACGCTTGCCCGGAGCTTTGCACCACAATGATTGAGCTCCGAACACCAACAACCGTCTAGGGCGCCCAAGCACCCAAGAGGAACAAGCTTAAGGGTACCAAGCACCCAAGAGTAATAAGCTTCTCAACTTGTAACTCCCACGTATCACGTGGAGAACTCAAACCGATGCACCAAATGCAATGGCGAGGGCACATGGAGTGCCCAAGTCCTTCTCTCTCAAATCCCACCGAAGCAACTAATGATAGGGAGGAAAATGAGAGAAAGAACAAGAAAGAGAACACCAAGAACTCCAAGATCTAGATCCAAGGGGTTCCCCTCACATAGAGGAGAAAGTGATTGGTGGAAATGTGGATCTATATCTCCTCTCTCTTTTCCCTCAAAAACTAGCAAGAATCCATGTAGGGATTGAGAGTTAGCAAGCTCGAAGAAGGTCAACAATGGGGGAAGAACACGAGCTCAAAGGATAAGATTCATTGGGGAAGAAGACCCCCTTTTATAGGAGGGGGAAAATCCAACCGTTATGTGCTCGGCCCGCACACGAGCGGTACTACCGCTCAGGCAGAAGAAACAGGGAAAAGGAGCAACAAAACATGAACCTTGGGGCAGTAGTACCGCAGGAGACAGCGGTACTACCGCTGGGTTAAGCGGTACTACCGCTCCCTTCGGCGGTACCGCCACGCAGAACGAAGGGGAAAGGGAAAGAGGGAACCGGGCGGTACTACCGCGGAGGAAGGGCGGTACTGCCGCTAAGGAGCGGTACTGCCGCAGCGAGGTACCGCACAATCCGACACAGAAAAAGACCCCTCGAATCGACGCGGTAGGGACCTGGTAAGCCAACGGTAGTACTACTGCAGAGTCACCGCCGGTACTACCGCTGCGGAGCAGTACTGCCGCTTGTGACTCCTCAGCAGTACTACCGCTGGGTACCACGGTACTACCGCTGGGACCCTGACAAAAACCACACTCAAGAAAACCAGAACTGCCATAACTTCTGCATATGAGCTCCGAATTGAGCAAACTCAAGCTTGTTGGAAACAAGACGACGAGTAGCATCAAAACAACGACTCTAGCCAGGTGTGCCTAGCACAAACACAAGCTTCCCCTCTTCTCTTGTCACCGTCCATGCCTCACTCCCACCACTCTTTTCATCGTTCTGATACTCGCACACTCCTCCCCCTCGATATAGTATGCCTCTCGTACCACCTCCTACATGCATCCCTCTCTCTCTATCCTTCTCCTCGTGCCTCATTTGCTTCTAACACACACATGCATGTATACCGATCGATCTCCCAACATATACCTAGATCGACTTTAACTACCCCCCATCGATCGACGTACCTCACAAGTTATGTCTCTCCTTTCTCTTACAAAGGGCGATTGATCTTCCTATGTAGTTACGTCTGCTTACCACAGCCACATCGTCCCCCCTCATCATTCGTGCATCCCTCCTGACCCGTCTCTCACACGCACGTGCACAGACAACAAGCAGCCATCTCCTCTCTTATTGATATTGCGGGCGTGCCCTCCGTTTTTCTAGCAAGCCTATCCCACCATTTGTTAGAAGCAACTCCACTACCACCCCCTCCAACACTCTAGCTCTGTCTCTCTCCCAACCTTATTCATCTCCTACACATATGCATGGATGCCGATCGATCTCCGTTAATACATGAGGCAGACCGATCTCCTTAATACATGAGGTAGGCCTCTCTCCTCCTCCACACATATACCAGCCATTGTACCTCTATAGTTAATTGGGCCTCCCTCTTCCCCCCCCCCCACACACCGATAGTCGAGCGCTGCAAGTAGGTATCCATGCCACAGAGACAAACTGCACATGTCCCATCTCACGTTCCAGTAGGCCAGCCACTCTATATCTTTGACGTGGGCACACACAAATTCGATGGCACTCTTTATCGATCGCGCGCACACACAC
>NC_041390.1:530740843-530747281 GCF_002162155.2 Triticum dicoccoides | reverse complement strand
CCCCCCACAAAAAAAACTCTCAAGAACCCACACACTATGGGGCTGTTTGGTTTGTGACTATGGTTGCCACATGTTGCCACACCTAAGGTTAGGCAACTTTGACCAACTTAGGAGAGTGTTTGGTTCAAGCCTTACCTTAGGCAATATACTTTTTGCCACACTAGGGCCCCACATGACATACACTCAAAAAGTGTGGCAAGATTCCCTTAGGCTTGCCAACTTGTGGCTCTCATTTTGAAGAACTAACCTTAGGCAAGTGTGGTAAGAAGGGGTCATTTGGTTCTACGACTAGGAGTGCCACATTTTCCCATACAATGTTGCCAAACTTGCCTAAGGTTAGTTCTTCAAAATGAGAGCCACAAGTTGGCAAGCCTAAGGGAATCCTGCCACACTTTTTATGTGCATGCCATGTGGGCCTAAGTGTGGCTTGCCTAAAGTGTGGCTTGAACCAAACACCCACTAAGTTGGTCAAACTTGCCTAACCTTAGGTGTGGTAACCTTTGGCAAACTTAGTCACAAACCAAACAGCCCCAAATATGGCACTCCTAGGCCTAGAACCAAACAACCCCTATATCTCTCTAGGTTTGTATCTCTCTCACACAACCCCACGTAGGTGGTGTACGTATACAAGAAGAGAATAGGTGCACCGTGCACGTACTCACGCTTCATGCCCAGCCACACCCGCGCGGGTACATGGTGGAGCTCATTTCTTTACGAAATGGCAGCCCACGTGCTAATTTGAACGCCTGTAGCGGTTGTTTACCTAGGGAGGTCGTGTACCACGTGTGCACGAAATAAAGTTTGACTTGACGCGTTGCTGCGTTATTTTTAAATAAAGTTATAGCGCTCAATGGCACGTACACAGAATATAAAACGATTTTTATGGAGGAAAAGGTAGTCCACTCTTCAGAGTATCTCACGCAAGGCTCCGGTGGCCTCTCTCTCTCACCGTTGGTCACTGATCCGGCCACATCCCGTCCGCTGGGGGAAAGGGAGTGCGGTGGCCTCTCTCTCTCTCACCGTTGGTCACTGATCCGGCTGCATCCCGTCCGCCGGGGGAAAGGGAGTGCGGTGGCCTCTCTCTCTCTCACCGTTGGTCACTGATCCGGCTGCATCCCGTCCGCCGGGGGAAAGGGAGGAAGTGCATCGTTTCTCCGTTCGACGGTGCCGAGGCAGCACGTCCCGATCTGCGGTATACGTCGTTCTCTCTGACCAAGCTCCGGCGCGGCAGGGCCTACGCCACCTGCTCGCAGATTCCGCCCGCCGCTGCTCACTTAGTTACATCCCGACGACCTCCAGGTATCCCCTCCGGCCTTGCTCCACTGCCCATTTTCCCACGTCGCTGCATGTGGATCTTCCATAGTTCTTTGCCCAAAACGTAGCTCGTCCGGCGTACTTTCCATATTGCATTCTCGTCCTCACACCGTTTTAGAAAAACGCAACCGTGTTGTTATCTTCCCTTATGACAAGGAATATGCTTCTTTTTTGTCGTCACATGTGTCATCAACTGTTATTGGCTAGTAATTGTTTCCTTTCTACCACTTTTTTGCAAACAGGGCTATCCATTTCACCTCGTTGCTATTGCGACCTTTTGGTGAACTACACAAATCACTTTTTTCTTAAGAGTGTTTTGTGCAGTTGTACTAAAATGTCACATGGGCAACATCTCTACATTTCAGTGCGACTGCACAAAGGGAGATTGGTTTTGCTCTATCCTCCTCATCCAACTCTGAGCCTAATCTTCTCCAGCTAGTTAGTCTTAAGAGAGACTGCAAAGGTGACCGGCTTCTATTTGTGTGTTTATTGTTTCATCAACAGTCCTCTATTATCGTAATCACACTTGATATCTTTGGAACAGGGACGCTCAACTCTATTTTAGTGGAACTACACAAAATGATCTGAATGTTGCATGCTCCAGACAGCTACTTTTTTCCCAACATGCCTTGTTGATTTAGACAGAGCTGGGGGGACGTTGCTGCCAATGAAAGCATGGATCAATTTTAATTTAACACCTTCTCACAACTTTGTCTTCAGTTGTGATGTAATTATTAGCTCTGATCTGCTAATAATTGACATGCATTAGCAAGGAAGTTAGTTTTTTATTGTTTCCGAAAGAGCATCGATGGCAAGACACGCAAAACAAAAGCTGAAAGCTCACACCATTGTACAATTTCATGTCGCTGGAAAATTATTTGTATAGTACGTCAATTATGTAAACAAATGATGGAAGATTGATAGCATTGCCAGAAGCCTCTTCATCATCCGGGTCCATGTGCCATGCACAAAATTATACTCGTTCATTCCTAAATATTTGTCTTTTTACAAATTTCAAACGGGCATATTTTAGAGTGTAGATTCACTCATTTTGCTTCGTATGTGTACTCCCACCGTTCCTAAATATTCTATTCGTCTTAACAGAGATTTCAACAAGTGACTACATACGGAGCAACATGAGTGAATCTACACTCTAAAATATGTCTATATACATCCGTATGTGCCAGTCCATTTGAAATCTCTAAAAAGACAAATATTTTAGTAGTCACTCGTTGAAATCTCTAGAAAGACAAATACTCCGGAGTATATTTAAGAACCGAGGGGGTAGTGCATAACCTCATGGGAGACTCATCCTGGTCGTTGCGCCGCATTAATAGTGAGTAATGAGCAGTCAAATCATAAGCCCCACCTTTCCCACTGTAAGTTGCTCTGAAAAAGCAACCATCAATACACTCTTCTTTGAATCCGCTCATACTACTCCATCCGTCACTATTTATACAGCGTGCTTCAGAAAAAAGAAAAAAATCTGCGGGACCAAGGCGACTAGCGATCGGCCTGAAAAATAGCATCGGTAGTTATAGCACGATGTCTATTACTAGAGGGAATAATGCGTACACACATGCATGCAGTGCTTCCACCCCGGTTACACACATGCATGCACTCCGTAGTAGTACAGTACATGGAGAGAAAATTGTGGACTTGATTGCGGTTACCACGCCCTAATTAATTGAGCATTAAACCAAATGCGTCTAAAGTCTCTCTGGTGGTGGAAATGCATTGAGAGAAATGCATCATAATGAAGCGCGCCCTGTAAACTGTGACGGAGGGTGGAGTAGTATGAAGGTGCAAAACCAAGTACGCGTACTACTATGCTTGGCTCTTTGCCCCTTCGTGAAGTTGAACAATCATGGTACTCCGCATGTTGGCTACTACAGTGTATGCCTCTGACAATCTGACACCGAATGGACTGATGCATGTCCACCGAGGGCAGGTTGCATTAGTCAAAAGGCGTAAGTGAGCTTCACCTTGTCCTGCAAGCTTCTCCTTGTTCTGTGAGTTGACGGGACACACCAAAAAGTAGTGCTAGTCCATACTCCCTCCTTTCCGGTTAATATGGCTTAATCTTTTTTGCGGGTAAATGAGAGAGCTTTATTCATATATATAAGCATTCTTAGGACGATCAGCCAAGACACTGGTCACTAGGAAGCGAGGTACCCCGCAAAAAAAGAAGTAGGAAGCAAGGTGTTTCATCAAGCCAACTCTCGGCCACATTCAAAGTGCAGCAAGCACGGTTCGCACGAAGATGCGCCGCAAGGTTTGCTGACCTGTTTACATGCTGAATAACAAAAAAAAGAGGAAATATTACTGAGCACTACTATTTGTAACAGGATATGAGCCAGAATTAAGCGAGAATTGTGGTGAGTGTTCCATGCAATCAACTTCCATTATCACATGCGAGAACCCTCGAAGAGAACCAAATGTGTTGAAGATTGCTTTATCACATTTTTAAATTATAACAAGAGTGCAGACGCTCCTCCATCCGGTTCCTAGTACTAGTATAGTATGTACCTTTATGGACTATAGTAGTAGTACTAGTAAACTTTGCGCTTGGGTGTTCAGGAAGTCGAACAATAATAGCACTACTAGTATAGTGTATGCTTCTGGCAATCTGACACTGAATTAACTGTTGCACGTCCACCACCTGAGCGAGGGAGAGCTTGCATTAGTCAAAAGTTTCTCCTTGTCCTGCGAGCCACCGCGCGCAAGCTTCTCCTGTCCTACAACCTTCTCCTTGTTCGGCAAGTTAACGGGACACAGCAAAGTAATGCTAGTCCATGCTGCCTCCTCTCCGGTTAATATGACTTAATTTCAAATGAGATAAATACACTGTCTATCACTGTATATTTGTAAAAATACGGTTAGTGGACTTCATAATACGCTCATTGCGCTCAATATATATATTTTCCGGTGGTCATACGGTCACTAGCTCACCCTGACTGAGTATGTGTGTGCATGCACGTGTAGGTTGAGCACTTGAGCGTGACCGTGTGTGTTCCGTCGTGTGCTCGGACATGCATGCATTAGGGCATCGCGCGCGTTTTTGCGTCCATGTGTATGTGTGACTGTTGCATACACATAGGGGGAGTACGTGTAGGGGCAACTAAGGAGCAGTCAAATCACACAATAAGTTGGTCGTAAGAAGCAACCATCATTTCACTCTTGAATGACACGTACGCAATATAAAATGGTTGATATGGAGAGAAAAAGAAAACCACTATATATACACTAGCAGGAGCCTAAGCTACAAGCCTGCTTGCTTAGATTGCTCTCTTCACAAGCATAGAACGACGGGCCTGATCCCACAGCTGGGGGAAGGGAACAATGTTCTGCGTGGATGCGGTCGACATCGGCGAGGGAGAAAACCCACAGTCGGTGCGTCCCAATCCGGGGTCACCGCGGTATGGGCCGATGCCGCGTCCCAACCGCCCTTCTAGCTATAGCCCGACGTCCCAGGTAGTCCATCTTACTTTTGGAGCCGGCTTGCTCCACTGCCGTAGCTCCATCTCCATGTCGATCTTTCTCTACTTCTACCGGCTTCTACTTGGGATGAGTTTATGTCTCATGAACTAGTGCCAGTACTATTATTCTAATCACATTTCTTCAATATCTTTGCCATCAAGGATGCTCAGGTCGATTTTAGTGGAACTGCACAAAAGCATCATATGATCCGAGGGTGCCAGCCGTCTTTCCTTCGACAGGTTCTACCTGGCCAGGAAATTAAATCATGTTTAGGGTTTAGGGTTTAAGTCGTAGTGACCCCATCAGTAGTTTTTCTATCGTACACGCTCTCACAACTTTTTTCTTTAGTTGTGAAGTAAATATTGGCTATGATCTGTGAATCATTGAGGTGCATCAGGATGCGTGTTAGTTTTCCTTTGTATTTGATGGAATGTTGTAACGGGGCAACCTTGGAATAGGAATGAAAATGGAGTGGAAAAGTTTCCGTTTTTCCGGAGAAAAAATGGAAACGGAGAGAAACCAACGTTTCATTTCGTTGGATCGCGCCATCGAGCAAAACCAACGTTTAAATCACGCCTGTCGTGTTCGTGTCTCACCCTCCTCCTCGGTTCGACCCCACACGGTCGCTCGGCATGCCACTCACCGCAAACTGAGTAGTATACCATAACTTTCCCGCCTGCTTGTCGATGGATCACGCCATGGAGTACTAGCACTACTGGAAGAGATTGATGAGTTGGGGCAGGACAGCTAGCTGTAGCACGGACTCCCGAGAACTTACTACTGGACAAGATCGCGCATGTTGCAGCCGGCTATTGCGACCTTTGAACGCGGAGCAGCCGCGTGCACCCGGAAGCGACACGGGCGACGCTCTCTCGGCCGGCGCGCCGCTTAAATGCCGGTGCCAGTGAGAAGTTGCATCCGCTCTGGCTGGGCATGAATGCGGCACTGACCATTTCATGCGGAAGCACGCGCGGGTGATGAAGAGGGTTCGGGTTGGTCAGGACCGGCCGTGTCAGCGCTTGTTCGCTAGGGTTTGCACTCTCCACACGCTCGCCGCACTACATATATGTTACACGCTGGAGGCTCAGCGTTCATTTTCTAGGGTTTGCTATATTCATAGTCTCTCACCCTCTCTTCACCAGATCTAAACAAGACTGTGTTGGCCTCTTGTCTCTCTCTCTCCCTCCTCACAGCTGGTGAAGGAGGCGTCTGTATCCCGTCGCACCGGGAAGGGGAGGAGGTGCAGCGTTCACTCTATCGCCTTCGGCGAGGGAGGCAATCCACTGCTGGCTACGCTGTTCTCTTTCACCCAGCGCCTATGCGGGAGGGCCACCGACCCCTTCTTCCTCACTGTCGTACGTAGTGTGGGCAGATCCGGCCTCTCGCCGCACGCCTTGCCACATCCCGACGACCCTAAGGTATAAGTTTCTTTGAAACCGTCGCTGCTCTAGCTGCATGTGGATCTTTTTCGATCTATAGTCGAATCTAGGTCTTGGTTCAAAGAGGAAAGAAGGGTGCGGTGGGCTGGAGCAAGAATCTAGGACGTGGTTCAATGAGGAAAGGAGGGGCGGAAAGTAGTATAGACTGGCTATCCAGCCGCTTTGTAGGTCGAAAAGGGAAAAAGGGGGTAACCCAGTACACACA
>NC_041390.1:530725909-530740295 GCF_002162155.2 Triticum dicoccoides | reverse complement strand
ATCTGTAGTCGAATCTAGGTCTTGGTTCAAAGAGGAAAGAAGGGTGCGGTGGGCTGGAGCAAGAATCTAGGACGTGGTTCAATGAGGAAAGGAGGGGCGGAAAGTAGTATAGACTGGCTATCCAGCCGCTTTGTAGGTCGAAAAGGGAAAAAGGGGGTAACCCAGTACACACATCTGTAAGGAACCGATCTCTTTGTTGAAAAGGGAAAGAAACTGGGGGGGGGGGGTAGTTTGTGCATGACTAGATTTGCTGCCCTCACATAGGAAGAAGGTTCAAAGAGAACAAATATGGGACCAGCGCATATATGTTGCTTGGATACATACTCTGCATCACCCATTTATATGTGTGGAGGCACATGGTGCTGGCATGTCGCATGCAGCTATTTTGCTGTTGTTAATCTCAGAATTAACTATTGATCTGTTTTAAAGAATTTCTCTGTTAATATGACTCAATGCAACCGTTTTAGAAATGCTACTGTCCTATACTTTGTTTTCCATCAAGATAAGGTAGATGCTTCTTTTTGTGGCCGCATGTTTCATCCTCCTTTATTGGCCAGTAATTGTTTTCTTTTTTGCCTCTTAAAACAGGGATATCTATTCAACTTGTTGTTGCTATAGAAAACTTAAATGTCACACCGGCAACTTTGCTTGATTTCAGTGCAACTGCACAAAACTTGATTGGATTTCCTATTCGTGTTGGTAGATTCGTATTTTATGTTGGTCGTCTCATGAAAGGTTGGTACTTGCCTTCATCCACATGATCGTGCAGTGTGCTTTGAGATGTTGTGCTTCTTGTATTGGTACTGTTTTAAATAAATGATGAATTGAAGCTATTGTATTGCTGTCTTTTCCCATTAAGTAGTGAACAAAAATGGGACCAACCTAGACATGATGCTTGTTGCTTTGTTACAACAAATTCAGCATCACCCCCTTTATAAGCCAGTAATTGATGCCACTCTCAGAATTAACTACTGAATCTTATTTCAAAACTGCAACACTTGTTAGGGATTGGCGGGATTACCATTTTTGTGGCCGCATGTTTCATCCTCCTTTATTAGCCAGTAATTGATTCCTTTTTTGCCTCTGTTTATACAGGGATATCTATTCAACTTGTTGCTATTGCGACATTTTGCTTCGCTACGCGAAACACTTTGCTTGATTTCAGTGCAACTGCACAAAACGAGATTGGATTTCCTATTCGTGTTGGTAGATTCATATTTTATCGTTGTCGGTCTCATGAAATGTTAGTACAGGCCTTCATCCACATGATTGTGCAGTGTGCTTTGAGATGATGTGCTACTTGTATTGGTACTATTTTAAATAAATGTTGAATTGAAGCTATTGTATTGTTGTCTTTTCCCATTAAGTAGTGAACAAAAAATGGAACCAACCCAGACATGATGCTTGTTGCTTTGTTACAACAAACTCTGCATCACCCCCTTTATAAGTAGATGGAAGCACATACTATTTTTGCGCCCACTCTACCCTGGAACTGAATCTTAGTTCAAAACTGCAAACACTTGTTAGGGATCGGCAGGAGTACCATTTCTGTTAGGGATCGGCCGGAGTACATGTTTAAGAAATGTATTGTTCAGATAATGTCTCCGTTATTATATATCAGTTACAGACTTACAGTGTTTTACAAATGGTACTATCCTGCTTTGTAGTTCTTTCTACATGTTTAACCAAGGTATTGTTAAGATAATGTCTCTGTTAAAATGAATCAGTCGCATTGTTTTAGGAATGTTACTTTTCTGCTTTTTCGTTCTTTATACATCTTGAAACAAGGCATTGTTAAGATAATGTCTCAGTTAATATGAATGAATCACACTGATTGAGAATTGCTACTCTCCTGCTTTGTTTCCCATTAAGATAAGGTAGACCAGTAGATGTTTTTCTTCTGGGAGTACAAGTCATCAACCGTTATTTCTCAGTAATTGTTTCCCTTATACCTTTTGTTGCTTACAAGGATATCAAAATTAAAGATCGGTTTTATTCCGACTTTGATTTTAGTTCAACTGCACAAAAGGAGCCAATGTGTCCAAGGCAAACTGCTGCATTACTGGGTCCAGTTGGTCGTTCCACTTTGCAGAAAGAAGCAGTCATTGTTTGCGCTACATTACAGAAGGAATGACCGAGAAGCTTTACAGAGTATTAGGCCTTCCACTATGTAGGCCAAAAGAGGTGTCAATTTCACCTTTTCTTAGTTTGGCACCGAATCCCTCCATTGCTACAGGCGGTGCCATAAATATTAGACACCGGTGACATGACTAGTCTGGAGAGACCATTGGCAATTTAACAACACATGGAGTGCCCTGGGCAAGAAGTGCCCAAACAAGTACAAGAAGCGACAAGACTCCAAGATCATAGGCATTACATATTTTGAATGGGAAAAGCTTGTCAAAGTTTAATCATTGATGTTAGCAAGAAGCGACAGGACTCCACGATCATAGGAATTACATATTTTGAATGGGAAAAGCTTGTCAAAGTTTAATCATTGATGTTAGCAAGAAGACGTTAGTTTAATATATTGGAACTGGAAAACCTTGTCAAAATTTGCTCATTGATGTTAGCCAGAAGACATGCATTTGATATTTTTGAGTGGGACGCCCTTGTTGTGAGCAGCGTCGAGTGTTTTTTCCTATTTCTGTGTTCAGTTTAGAAGTAAATAGTTACTCTGCTGAGATATTCCTGTGTTAAGAGTTTGTTCTGAATATTGTCTATGTAATGCCACGCCTTGTGTTTGATTGCAAAGTTGAGCTTGGAATGTTGTGGCATGCGGCATCACGAGCTGTTCACCGTGCCTCCTGAGAATAATGCTTCGTATTGTTTTGCATGTCGATCTAATGCCAGTGATTTGCTTGTTAAGAAGATCATCCTCTTCTGTTGTTTCCATGCTTAAGAAGTTCATCATCTGATGTTTCATTCATAGCCTATACGACAAGTCGGGTAGGTTAGACGTGAAACCATATGATCTTCCGACCAACTCATGATATTAGGCCGTGATTGGATCATCGTTTTCCAACCAAAACCGCTTGTAAAATGGACGCTTGTACATTAAAGCAGATGGTCTCGGGCGAAGGCGCTTGGTTGGTCGATTTCGACTAGTAAAATATTGGAAGTACTTGACACACGATAAAAACGCTGAACGACACTCGAACGATTGCTAATCCACCCGTTAGCTGCTATTTCAGCCTTGCCCATGGATGGCATGATACGCACGTCATGCATGTATCGTCTGGTAATGTCGTCCATATAGTAGTGCTCATAAAATATACACTGGTATCTCAAATTACACGCGTAACCCGCCGGTTTTACTTACAGACCTCGGGCCCTCGATTTCATTACGCCTATATTTTATGCGTTGTTTTCGATGACGAGTAAATTACACTTGTATGTTAATAGAGGTTTGAAATAAACCAAAGCTCCCAAGCGCGGCCTTACCGTTTCATGTCGTCTCAGTTTGTCGAAGGTGCTCATAGGTGTCCGATGATCCTGGCTTCCCGAATGAGTAGCGGGCGCTGTATCAGACCATCCGTAGGGCCCGCGAGGCCCTCTCCGTTGTCCTTCGAGTTGTTGCGCTCGCCGTGGCGCCGAGCATTGTTAACATCGTCAACGAACATGAGGATTCAGGAGATGACTTTATTTTGACTGGATGACACTAGGGACCCACTAGGGCCATAGCCGTACGTACGCAAGTGCCTCCTTATTACGTACAACTATATTTTTTTGCTTTCTCCTGGTTTCCTGACATCACGGTCCCACACCATTGTCAACCTATGTAGTCAATATAAACGAGAGAATGACACAAGGTGCGGCCGACAGCTGGGACCAAGCAGCTCGAGCAGTATTTGTGTTTTTGAGGCGTGAGCACTGCAGAGTTTTCTTGGCGATGATTTCGTTCTTGTTCAGAGGAGAGCAGGGTATTAACTGGGCGGGTTGTGGCCCGTCTAGCCCAGGCCAAATATCCAGCCCAGATACTAATTTTTTCAAGATGAAAATGGCTAGCCCAGCTGTACGTCTTTTTGAGGAATACCCAGGCAAGGTCAACTTGTTATTCTCCGCCCCGCTGGGCTGCAAATCTTTCCTAGGAGGGATGCATTAGGCTTAACAGGAAAATGGGCTTTAAAAAATAATAAATGGGATGTAATTATAAAAACTGGGCAGTAACTATAAAAAAATGCACCAAACACGAAATTAGTTTATAAAATATTATTTATGGATTTTGAAATTTTGAATTTTTCATTGTTGCGCGCGCAATGTTTCGTTGGATTTTTACGTAATACAAATTTATATTTAATCTGACTAGAAATTTCAGGATAAAAATATTTCAGAGCCCATTAAAATGTGGGAAATTTTATTGAATTCTGTCTTTAACGGTTGGTTGAAATTATTAATCATTGTCCTAGCTAGAAAATGGGTTGTACTTTTAACAAACTATAAATGGGCTGTTGTAAATTCCATTAGAATTCCAAAATGGGTTGTACATTCTTACAAAACGCAAATGGGCTATAAGTTCTCTGCCACACACTTGTGGGCCTACTAAGTGACGCGTCCCCTAAAAAAAATAAGTTGACACGTATGCAAGGCTTTGCCAACTTATTATAGTCAACACACGGTTCTAGCAGCAGTGGCCGTTGGATGTCTATCCAACGGATGTCGTGCTTCTTCTTTAATCTCGGATATTCTTAGCTTCGGCCGCCCAAAAAATGATTCCTTCCCCTGACATCTGGGGCGCACCATTTCAGAGGCTGACCTGTGGGCCTACTAAGTTGGAGCGTACCAAGGGCTTTGTCAACTTAGTCAATAATAAACGTTTCTAGCTTCACTGACCGTATGATATCCATCCAATGGCCTTAGCGCTTCTTCAACCTCTGGTCTTCTTGGTCCAGCCACCCAAAGCAGCGCCGGTCGTGCCGCCTGCTCCTGCCTCCCGTGGCCGGTTGTGCTGCCGTGGAGGCCTCACCGCCCCATACTACTCCCACCGCTGGCCAGGCCATCCCTCCACTCTCCCACACCCCCTGTTATTCTGCGGCGACGGCAGCCTCACACCGCAGCCGAACCAGTGAACCCTCGTACTCCTCTCCGTGCGGGCTTCCACTGTTGCGTCTTCCCCGGCTCCGTGTCGTCCCCTTCCTAGGCCTCGTCGTCGTCCAGACCACCGCCCTGGTGCTCTCGGCGTGGCGTGGTCAACGTGGTCAACGACCGACTTCCATCGAAAGAGTACTGTACGTGGATAGGCTGACAGCTGGGTCCAGGCGGCCGCAAGGAAGTGCCTCCTTATTATGCGAAAATAATTATTCCTCCACCTTACAGCAGGGACCCACCGGACGGGCCACCTTATTTCGCGAAAAAACGTTTCCCCCCTGACTGCTCGGACCCACCGGACGGGCTAGCGTATTTCGGGAAAAAACGTTCCCCCCGCTGTCAGCTCGGACACACCGGAAGTGCCTCCTTATTACGCACAAAAAAAATGAATACTCCCCCTGCTAGCTGGGACCCACCATGGTGGGAGGCTAACTTGTGGGCCTACTAAGTTGACCGGGACGGGGGCCTGTGTCAACTTTAGTCATTATGAACGATTCTAACTCCAATGACCGTACGATGTCCATCCAACAGCCGTAGTGCTTCTTCAACCTATGGTCTTCTTGCTCCAGCCGCCCAAAGCAGCGCCGGTCGTGCCGCATGCTCCTGCCTCCCGTGGCTGGCTGTGCTGCCGCGGAGGCCTCACCGCCCCCTACTATTCCCACCGCTGGCCAGACCCTGCGGCGACGGCAGCCTCACACCGCAGCCAAACCAGTGAACCCTCGTACTCCTTTCCGCGCGGGCTTCCACTGCTGCGTCTTCCCCGGCTCCCCGTCGTCCCCTTCCTAGGCCTCGCTGTCGTCCAATGCCCTGGTGCTCTCGGCGCGGCGTGGTCAACGTGGTCAAGGAACAACTTCCATAGGACGTGGACTGTACGTGGAGAGGCTGACAGCTGGGTCCACGGCTGCAGCAAGGAAGTGCCTCCTTATTATGTGCAAAATAATTATTCCTCCACCTGACAGCGGGGATCCACCGGACGGGCCACCATATTTCGCGAAATAAACGTTTCCCCCCTGACTGCTGGGACCCACCAGCTACACCTTTGCACGCAACAAAGTGCGTCCGGGCAAAAAAGCGATTCGTCCCCCTGACTGCTGGGACCCACCAGCTACATCTTCGCACGCAAGGAAGTGCCTGATAGTCGGTACCCACCTGGTCGAAGCGTACGTAGCGTTGTCATTCTGGTCGCGAATGTGTACGTACATATATACTGGTCGATGTAGAGGCGTGCACGTGTCGTAGTAGAGGCGCGCACGTAGCATGTACACATACGTACAACGGTCAGGGTGCAAGAAAGAAAATACGGCCATGTATGTATACATACGGGCGGGGTCTCAAACGCCTACTCGCGCATACTGAAGGAAATATTCCCTAGAGGCAATAATAAAGTTATTATTTATTTCCTTATATCATGATAAAAGTTTATTATTCATGCTAGAATTGTATTAACCGGAAACATAATACATGTGTGAATACATAGACAAACAGAGTGTCACTAGTATGCCTCTACTTGACTAGCTCGTTAATCAAAGATGGTTATGTTTCCTAACCATGGACAAAGAGTTGTCATTTGATTAACGGGATCACATCATTAGTTGAATGATCTGATTGACATGACCCATTCCATTAGCTTAGCACCCGATCGTTTAGTATGTAGCTATTGCTTTCTTCATGACTTATACATGTTACTATGACTATGAGATTATGCAACTCCCGTTTGCCAGAGGAACACTTTGTGTGCTACCAAATGTCACAACGTAACTGGGTGATTATAAAGGAGCTCTACAGGTGTCTCCAAAGGTACATGTTGGGTTGGCGTATTTTGAGATTAGGATTTGTCACTCCGATTGTCGTAGAGGTATCTCTGGGCCCTCTCGGTAATGCACATCACTTAAGCCTTGCAAGCATTGCAACTAATGAGTTAGTTGCAGGATGATGTATTACAAAACAAGTAAAGAGACTTGCCGGTAACGAGATTGAACTAGGTATGGGATACCGACGATCGAATCTCGGGCAAGTAACATACCGATGACAAAGGGAACAACGTATGTTGTTATGCGGTCTGACCGATAAAAGATCTTTGTAGAATATGTAGGAGCCAATATGAGCATCCAGGTTCCGCTATTGGTTATTGACCGGAGACGTGTCTCGGTCATGTCTACATTGTTCTCGAACCCGTAGGGTCCGCACGCTTAAGGTTACGATGACAGTTAGATTATGAGTTTATGCATTTTGATGTACCGAAGGTTGTTCGGAGTCCCGGATGTGATCACGGACATGATGAGGAGTCTCGAAATGGTTGAGACATAAAGATTGATATATTGGAAGCCTATGTTTGGATATCGGAAGTGTTCCGGGTGAAATCGGGATTTTACCGGAGTACCGGGAGGTTACCGGAACCCCCCGGGAGGTATATGGGCCTTAGTGGGCCTTAGTGGAAGAGAGGAGAGGTGGCTAGAGATGGGCCGCGCTCCCCTCCCCCCTTGTTCCGAATTGGACAAGGAGAGGGGGTCGGCCCCCCTTCCTCCTCTCTCTCCTCTCCCCCCCCCTCCACGAATCCTATTCCAACTAGGAAAGGGGGGAGTCCTACTCCCAGAGGGAGTAGGACTCCTCCTGGCGCGCCTCTCCTAGCCGGCCGGCCCCCCTCCCTTGAACCTTTATATACGGAGGCAGGGGCACCCCCTAGGGAAACAAGTTGATCCACGTGATCATATTCTTAGCCGTGTGCGGTGCCCCCTTCCACCATAGTCCTCGATAATATTGTAGCGGTGCTTAGGCGAAGCCCTGCGACAGTAGTACATCAAGATCGTCACCACGCCGTCGTGTTGACGGAACTCTTCCCCGACACTTTGCTGGATCAGAGTCCGGGGATCGTTATCGAGCTGAACGTGTGCTAGAACTCGGAGGTGCCGTAGTTTCGGTGCTTGATCGGTCGGGCCGTGAAGACATACGACTACATCAACCAAATTAACGCTTCCGTTGTCGATCTACAAGGGTACGTAGATCACACTCTCCCCCTCTCGTTGCTATGCATCACCATGATCTTGCGTGTGCGTAGGAATTTTTTTGAAATTACTACAAAACCCAACAGTGGCATCCGAGCCTAGGTTTTATATGTTGATGTTATATGCACGAGTAGAACACAAGTGAGTTGTGGGCGATATAAGTCATACTGCTTACCAGCATGTCATACTTTGGTTCGGCGGTATTGTTGGACGAAGCGGCCCGGACCGACATTACGCATACGCTTACGCGAGACCGGTTCTCCCGACGTGCTTTGCACATAGGTGGCTTGCGGGTGACAGTTTTTCCAACTTTAGTTGAACCAAGTGTGGCTACGCCCGGTCCTTGTGAAGGTTAAAACATCACCAACTTGACAAACTATCGTTGTGGTTTTGATGCGTAGGTAAGATTGGTTCTTGCTTAAGCCCGTAGCAGCCACGTAAAACATGCAACAACAAAGTAGAGGACGTCTAACTTGTTTTTGCAGGGCATGTTGTGATGTGATATGGTCAAGACATGATGCTAAATTTTATTGTATGAGATGATCATATTTTGTAACCGAGTTATCGGCAACTGGCAGGAGCCATATGGTTGTCGCTTTATTGTATGCAATGCAATCGCGCTGTAATGCTTTACTTTATCACTAAGCGGTAGCGATAGTCGTGGAAGCATAAGATTGGCGAGACGACAACGATGCTACGATGGAGATCAAGGTGTCGCGCCGGTGACGATGGTGATCATGACGGTGCTTCGAAGATGGAGATCACAAGCACAAGATGATGGTGGCCATATCATATCACTTATATTGATTGCATGTGATGTTTATCTTTTATGCATCTTATCTTGCTTTGATTGACGGTAGCATTATAAGATGATCTCTCACTAATTATCAAGAAGTGTTCTCCCTGAGTATGCACTGTTGCGAAAGTTCTTCGTGCTGAGACACCACGTGATGATCGGGTGTGATAGGCTCTACATTCAAATACGACGGGTGCAAAACAGTTGCACACGCGGAATACTCAGGTTATACTTGACGAGCCAAGCATATACAGATATGGCCTCGGAACACGGAGACCAAAAGGTCGAGCGTGAATCATATAGTAGATATGATCAACATAGTGATGTTCACCAATGAAACTACTCCATCTCACGTGATGATCGGACATGGTTTAGTTGATTTGGATCACGTGATCACTTAGAGGATTAGAGGGATGTCTATCTAAGTGGGAGTTCTTAAGTAATATGATTAATTGAACTTAAATTTATCATGAACTTAGTCCTGGTAGTATTTTGCAAATCATGTTGTAGATCAATAGCTCGCGTTGTTGCTTCCCTGTGTTTATTTTGATATGTTCCTAGAGAAAATTGTGTTGAAAGATGTTAGTAGCAATGATGCGGATTGGATCCGTGATCTGAGGTTTATCCTCATTGCTGCACAGAAGAATTATGTCCTTGATGCACCGCTAGGTGACAGACCTATTGCAGGAGCAGATTTAGACGTTATGAACACTTGGCTAGCTCAATATGATGACTACTTAATAGTTTAGTGCACCATGCTTAACGGCTTAGAATCGGGACTTCAAAAGACGTTTTGAACGTCATGGACCATATGAGATGTTCCAGGAGTTGAAGTTAATATTTCAAGCAAATACCCGAGTTGAGAGATATGAAGTCTCCAACAAGTTCTATAGCCAAAAGATGGAGGAGAATTGCTCAACTAGTGAGCATGTGCTCAGATTGTCTGGGTACTACAATCGCTTGAATCAAGTGGGAGTTAATCTTCCAGATAAGATAGTGATTGACAGAATTCTCTAGTCACCATCACCAAGTTAGTAGAACTTCGTGATGAACTATAGTATGCAAGGGATGACGAAAACGACTCCCAAGCTTTTCATGATGATGAAATCGATGAAGGTAGAAATCAAGAAAGAGCATCAAGTGTTGATGGTAGACAAGACCACTAGTTTCAATAAAAGGGCAAAGGGAAGAAGGGGAACTTCAAGAAGAACAACAAGCAAGTTGCTGCTCAAGTGAAGAAGCCCAAGTCTGGTCCTAAGCCTGAGACTAAGTGCTTCTACTGCAAAGGGACCGGTCACTGGAAGCAGAACTGCCCCAAGTATTTGGCGGATAAGAAGGATGGCAAAGTGAACAAAGGTATATTTGATATACAGATTATTAATGTGTATTTTACTAGTGTTCGTAGCAACCCCTCGGTATTTGATACTGGTTCAGTTGCTAAGAGTAGTAACTCGAAACGGGAGTTGTAGAATGAACATAAACTAGTTAAGGGTGAAGTGACGATGTGTGTTGGAAGTGGTTCCAAGATTGATATGATCATCATCGCCCACTCCCTATACTTTTGGGATTAGTGTTGAACCTAAATAAGTGTTATTTGGTGTTTGCGTTGAGCATGAATATGATTTGATCATGTTTATTGTAATACGGTTATTCATTTAAGTAAGAGAATAAATTGTTGTTCTGTTTACATGAATAAAACCTTATATGGTTACACACCCAATGAAAATAGTTCGTTGGATCTCAATCGTAGTAATACACATAATCATAATATTGAAACCAAAAGATGCAAAGTTAATAATGATAGTGCAACTTATTTGTGGCACTGTTGTTTAGGTCATATTGGTGTAAAGCGCATGAAGAAACTCCATGCTGATGGGCTTTTGGAATCACTTGATTATGAATCAGTTGATGCTTGCGAACCATGCCTCATGGGCAAGATGACTTAGACTCCATTCTTCGGAACAATGGAGCGAGCAACAAATTTGTTGGAAATCATACATACTGATGTATGTGGTCCGATGAATATTGAGACTCGCGACAGGTATCATTATTTTCTGATCTTCACAGATGATTTGAGCAGATATGAGTATATCTACTTGATGAAACATAAGTCTAAAACATTTGAAAAGTTCAAAGAATTTCAGAGTGAAGTGGAAAATCATCGTAACAAGAAAATAAAGTTTCTACGATCTGATCGTGGAGAAGAGTATTTGAGTTATGAGTTTGGTCTTCAGTTAAAACAATGTGAAATAGTTTCACTACTCACGCCACCTGGAACACCACAGCATAATGGTGTGTTCGAACGTCATAACCGTACTTTATTAGATATGGTGCGACCTATGATGTCTCTTACCGATCTACCACTATCGTTTTGGGGTTATGCATTAAAGACAGCTGCATTCATGTTTAAAAGGGCACCTTCTAAGTCTGTTGAGACGACACAATCTGAACTGTGGTTTGGCAAGAAACCAAAGTTGTCGTTTCTTAAAGTTTGGGATTGTGATGCTTATATGAAAAAGTTTCATCCTGATAAGCTCAAACCCAAATCGGAGAAATATGTCTTCATAGGATACCCAAAGGAGACTATTGGGTACACCTTCTATCACAGATCCGAAGGCAAGACATTCGTTGCTAAGAATGGATCCTTTCTAGACAAGGAGTTTCTCTCGAAAGAAGTGAGTGGGAGGAAAGTAGAAAACTTGATAAGGTAATTGTACCATCTCCATTATTGGAAAGTAGTTCATCACAGAAATCTGTTCTTGTGACTACCACACCAATTAGTGAGGAAGCTAATGATGATGATCATATAACTTCAATCAAGTTACTACCGAATCTCATAGGTAAACCAGAGTGAGATCCGCACCAGAGTGGTACGGTAATCCTGTTCTGGAGGTCATGTTACTTGACCATGACGAACCTACGAACTATGAAGAAGCGATGGCGAGCCCAGATTCCGCAAAATGGCTTGAGGCCATGAAATCTGAGATGGGATCCATGTATGAGCACAAAGTATGAACTTTGGTTGACTTGCCCGATGATCGGCAAACCATAGAAAATAAATGGATCTTCAATAGGAAGACGGACGCTGATAGTAGTGTTACTATCTACAAAGCTAGAATTGTCGCAAAAGGTTTTTCGACAAAGTTCAAGGTGTTGACTACGATGAGATTTTCTCACTCGTATCGATGCTTAAAAGTCTGTCCAAATCATGTTAGCAATTGTCGCATTTTATGAAATCTGGCAAATGGATAACAAAACTGCAATCCTTAATGGATTTCTTAAAGAAAGAGTTGTATATGATGCAACCAGAAGGTTTTGTCAATCCTAAAGGTGCTAACAAAATAAGCAAGCTCCAGCGATCCATCTATGGACTGGTGCAAGCATCTCGGAGTTGGAATAAATGCTTTGATAGTATGATCAAAGCATATAGATTTATACAGACTTGCGGTGAAGCCTGTATTTACAAGAAAGTGAGTGGGAGCACTACAACATTTCTGATAAGTATATGTGAATGACATATTGTTGATCGGAAATAATGTAGAATTATTCTGCAAAGCATAAAGGAGTGTTTGAAAGGAGTTTTTCAAAGAAAGACCTCGGTGAAGCTGCTTACATATTGAGCATCAAGATCTATAGAGATAGATCAAGACGCTTGATAAGTTTTTTTCAATGAGTACATACCTTGACAAGATTTTGAAGTAGTTCAAAATGGAACAGTCATAGAAAGGGTTCTTACATGTGTTACAAGGTATGAAATTGAGTAAGACTCAAAGCTCGACCACGACAGAAGATAGAAAGAGAATGAAAGTCATTCCCTATGCCTCAGCCATAGGTTCTATAAAGTATGCCATGCTGTGTACCAGATCTATTGTATATCCTACACTGATTTTGGCAAGGGAGTACAATAATGATCTAGGAGTAGATCACTGGACAGCGGTCAAAATTATCCTTAGTGGAATAAGGATATGTTTCTCGATTATGGAGGTGACAAAAGGTTTGTCGTAAAGAGTTACATCGATGCAAGTTTTGACACTGATCTAGATAACTTTAAGTCTCAATCTGGATACATATTGAAAGTGGGAGAAATTAGCTAGAGTAGCTCCATGCAGAGCATTGTTGACATAGATATTTGCAAAAATACATACGAATCTGAATATGGCAGACCCGTTGACTAAAATTCTCTCACAAGCAAAACATGATCACACCTTAGTACTCTTTGGGTGTTAATCACATAGTGATGTGAACTAGATTACTGAATCTAGTAAACCCTTTGGGTGTTGGTCACATGGCGATGTGAACTATGGGTGTTAATCACATGATGATGTGAACTATCGATGTTAATCACATGGTGATGTGATCTAGATTATTGACTCTAGTGCAAGTGGGAGACTGAAGGAAATATGCCCTAGAGGCAATAATAAAGTTATTATTTATTTCCTTATATCATGATAAAAGTTTATTATTCATGCTAGAATTGTATTAACCGGAAACATAATACATGTGTGAATACATAGACAAACAGAGTGTCACTAGTATGCCTCTACTTGACTAGCTCGTTAATCAAAGATGGTTATGTTTCCTAACCATGGACAAAGAGTTGTCATTTGATTAACGGGATCACATCATTAGTTGAATGATCTGATTGACATGACCCATTCCATTAGCTTAGCACCCGATCGTTTAGTATGTAGCTATTGCTTTCTTCATGACTTATACATGTTACTATGACTATGAGATTATGCAACTCCCGTTTGCCAGAGGAACACTTTGTGTGCTACCAAACGTCACAACGTAACTGGGTGATTATAAAGGAGCTCTACAGGTGTCTCCAAAGGTACATGTTGGGTTGGCGTATTTCGAGATTAGGATTTGTCACTCCGATTGTCGGAGAGGTATCTCTGGGCCCTCTTGGTAATGCACATCACTTAAGCCTTGCAAGCATTGCAACTAATGAGTTAGTTGCGAGATGATGTATTATAGAACGAGTAAAGAGACTTGCCGGTAACGAGATTGAACTAGGTATGGGATACCGACGATCGAATCTCGGGCAAGTAACATACCGATGACAAAGGGAACAACGTATGTTGTTATGCGGTCTGACCGATAAAAGATCTTCGTAGAATATGTAGGAGCCAATATGAGCATCCAGGTTCCGCTATTGGTTATTGACCGAAGACGTGTCTCGGTCATGCCTACATTGTTCTCGAACCCGTAGGGTCCGCACGCTTAAGGTTACGATGACAGTTAGATTATGAGTTTATGCATTGATGTACCGAAGGTTGTTCGGAGTCCCGGATGTGATCACGGACATGACGAGGAGTCTCGAAATGGTCGAGACATAAAGATTGATATATTGGAAGCCTATGTTTGGATATCGGAAGTGTTCCGGGTGAAATCGGGATTTTACCGGAGTACCGGGAGGTTACCGGAACCCCCCGGGAGGTATATGGGCCTTAGTGGGCCTTAGTGGAAGAGAGGAGAGGTGGCCAGAGATGGGCCG
>NC_041390.1:530715190-530725492 GCF_002162155.2 Triticum dicoccoides | reverse complement strand
CTATTCCAACTAGGAAAGGGGGGAGTCCTACTCCCAGAGGGAGTAGGACTCCTCCTGGCGCGCCTCTCCTGGCCGGTTGGCCCCCTCCCTTGAACCTTTATATACGGAGGCAGGGGCACCCCCTAGGGAAACAAGTTGATCCACATGATCATATTCTTAGCCGTGTGCGGTGCCCCCTTCCACCATAGTCCTCGATAATATTGTAGCGGTGCTTAGGCGAAGCCCTGCGACAGTAGTACATCAAGATCGTCACCACGCCGTCGTGCTGACGGAACTCTTCCCCGACACTTTGCTGGATCGGAGTCCGGGGATCGTCATCGAGCTGAACGTGTGCTAGAACTCAGAGGTGCCGTAGTTTCGGTGCTTGATCGGTCGGGCCGTGAAGACGTACGACTACATCAACCAAATTAACGCTTCCATTGTCGATCTACAAGGGTACCTAGATCACACTCTCCCCCTCTCGTTGCTATGCATCACCATGATCTTGCGTGTGCGTAGGAAATTTTTTGAAATTACTACGAAACCCAACACATACGTACGGCGAGGGCTCGTCTACATGGCTGGGTCGGAACGGAGAAACAACGTCGTCATCGTGTTCATGGGGAGGCAACGGAATGCGTCGTGTTCATGGGGAGGCAACGGAATGCGTCGTGTTCATTGGGAGGGCTTGGACGGAACATGCGATGGAAACGAGGCCTGGCGTAACGCAGAACGGAGGAAACAGCCTTGTGTTCGACCGGCCATGTTCGAAACGGGATCCTGTTCATCGGGAGGGGTGTGGCGTACCGCAAACGGAGGAAACGGACCTCCTATGGTCGAAACGGGGGTCCTGTTGATCGGGAGGGGTGTGGCATACCGCAAAACGGAGGAAACAGACTTGTGTTGGAGCGCTACGGTCGAAACGGGGGTCCTATTCATTGGGAGGGGTGTGGTGTACCGCAAAATGGGACTCCACGGGATACTGTTCATCTCCACCGTCGACCTCCTCCAGCATCCACGGGCTCCTGTTCATCCAGCTTCCACGGGCTCCTGTTCATCCAGCCTCCACCGCGCGCTACTCCACCGGCTACTGTTTAACCACCCCTCCACCGTCTACTGTTCATCCAGCCCTCCACACCACGGGGTCCTGTTCAACCACCCCTCCACGGGCACCCCTCCACCGTCTACTATTCATCCAGCCCTCCACACCACGGGGTCCTGTTCAACCACCCCTCCACGGGCACCCCTCCACCCTCTACTGTTCATCCAGCCCTCCACACCACGGGGTCTTGTTCATCCACCCCTCTACGGGCACCCCTCCACCATCTACTGTTCATCCAGCTCTCCACCACACCACGGGGTCCTGTTCATCCAGAGGCAACGCCATCGCTCACTGTTCATCCAAACCCCCCGCAACGCTCACTGTTCATCCCATCGATCGGCTTCAGTTAGCAGCAGTAGCGAAGGAATCGCTCAATCTGGTTCAGTTAACAGCCATCGATCGATCGCTCGGGTTCAGTAACGCGTAGCCTGCAGTGCAACCGCTCGGGTTCAGTTAGAGCCCAACGCCTCGCTCGGGTTCAGTTAGAGCCAACGCCTCGCACACACGCGCGTATGTGTATGTGAGAAACGCGCATAGCTCGGCCCCCGACCTCCCACCGTAACCGGGAACTCCCTGAAATTTTCCTCCCCCTCGCTTCTACTACGGTTTTTTCCATCATGGACGGCCCAAAGAATGTCATGCAGCTGTGTCTCCGGCCCGCCCAGGACGAAAAGCCCATTTTCTGTCATGATTTTTTGTCATAGAAGTAGGAACCCAACACATCTATGATGATACCGGGTTTTGTCACAATTATCGTCATAGAAGTGTCATATGTATGACAGAATTTTTTTTCGTTCGGCCCAAAATGTCACGGATGTGTCTTTTTTTAGTGCCTAATTCCACCGTCATAACTTTCTGTATCCACGAGATCCCATCTTGGGGCCTTTTCTGGAGCTCCACCGGAGGGGGTATCAATCACGGAGGGCTTCTACATCAACACCATAGCCTCTCCGATGAAGTGTGAGTAGTTTACTTCAGACCTACGGGTCCATAGTTATTAGCTAGATGGCTTCTTCTCTCTTTTTGAATCTCAATAAAGTTCTCCCCCTCTCTTATGGAGATCTATTCGATGTAATCTTCTTTTGCGGTGTGTTTGTTGAGACCGATAAATTGTGGGTTTATGATCAAGTTTATCTATGAACAATACTCCCTCCGGTCCTTTTTACTCTACACATTGGATTTGCTGAAAGTCAAACTTTGCTAAGTTTGACCAAATTTATATTAGAAATTATTAGCATCTATAATATCTAATAAATATAATATGAAAATATATTCCAAGATGAATCTAATGATATTGGTGTTGTTATGTGAATGTCTATAATTTTTTATATAAACTTGGTCAAAGTTGGATGAGATTGACTTCGGACAAACCTAATATGCAGAGTAAAAAGGACCGGAGGGAGTATTTGAATCTTCTCTGAATTCTTTTATGTATGATTGGTTATCTTTGCAAGTCTCTTCGAAATATCAGTTTGGTTTGGCCTACTAGATTGATATTTCTTGCAATGGGAGAAGAGCTTAGCTTTGGGTTCAATCTTGCGGTGTCCTTTCCCAGTGACAGTATGGGCAGCAAGGCACGTATTGTATTGTTGCCATCGAGGATAACAAGATGGGATTTATATCATATTGCATGAGTTTATCCCTCTACATCATGTCATCTTGCTTAAAAGCGTTACTCTGTTCTCTTGAACTTAATACTCTAGATGCATGCTGGATAGCGGTCGATGTGTGGAGTAATAGTAGTAGATGCAGGCAGGAGTCAGTCTACTTGTCTCGGACGTGGTGCCTATATACATGATCATACCTAGATATTCTCATAACTATGCTCAATTCTGTCAATTGCTCAACAGTAATTTGTTCACTCACCGTAATACTTATGCTCTCGAGAGAAGCCTCTAGTGAAACCTATGGCCCCCGGGTCTATTCTCCATCATATTAATCTTCCAATGCTTAGTTATTTCCTTTGCCATTTATTTTACTTGCATCTTTATCATAAAAACAACAAAAATATTATCTTATCATATCTATCAGATCTCACTCTCGTAGGTGACCGTTAAGGGATTGACAATCCCTTTATCACGTTGGTTGCGAGCAGTTTATTTTTTTGTGTAGGTGCGAGGGACTCGTGTGTGGCCTCCTACTGGATTGATACCTTGGTTCTCAAAAACTGAGGTAAATACTTACGCTGCTCTGCTGCATCACCCTTTCCTCTTCAAGGGAAAACCAACGCAATGCTCAAGAGGTAGCAAGAAGGATTTCTGGCGCTGTTGCCGGGGAGTCTACGCAAAAGTCAACATACCTAGTACCCATGACAAACCCTTATCCCCTGCATTACATTATTTGCCATTTGCCTCTCGTTTTCCTCTCCCCCACTTCACCCTTGCCGTTTTGTTCGCCCTCTCTCTCTCCATCCTCCCTCTCTTTCTCTATTCGCCTCTTTTTGCCCGTTTCTTGTTTGCTTGTGTGTCGGATTGCTTGCTTGTCACGATGGCTCAAGATAATACCAAATTGTGTGACTTTACCAATACCAACAACAATGATTTTATTAGCACTCCGATTGCTCCTCTTACCGATGCTGAATCTTGTGAAATTAACGCTGCTTTGCTGAATCTTGTCATGAAAGATCTGTTTTCCGACCTTCCTAGTGAAGATGCCGCTACCCATCTAAACAACTTTGTTGATCTGTGTGATATGCAAAATAAGAAAGATGTGGACAATGATATTGTTAAATTGAAGCTATTTCCTTTTTCGCTTAGAGATCGTGCTAAAGCTTGGTTTTCATCTTTGCCTAAAAATAGTATTGATTCGTGGAATAAGTGCAAAGATGCTTTTATCTCTAAGTATTTTCCTCCCGCTAAGATCATCTCTCTTAGAAACGATATTATGAATTTTAAGCAACTTGATCATGAACATGTTGCATAAGCTTGGGAGAGGATGAAATTAATGATACATAATTGCCCTACACATGGTTTGAATTTGTGGATGATTATACAAAAAATTTATGCCAGATTGAATTTTGCTTCTAGAAATCTTTTAGATTCGGCCATGGGAGGCACTTTTATGGAAATCACTTTAGGAGAAGCTACTAAACTCCTAGATAATATTATGGTTAATTATTCTCAATGGCACACTGAAAGATCTACTAATAAGAAAGTGCATGCGACAGAAGAAATTAATGTTTTGAGTGGTAAGATGGATGAACTTATGAAATTATTTGCTAATAAAAGTGTTTCTTCTGATCCTAATGATATGCCTTTGTCTACTTTGATTGAGAATAATAATGAATCTTTGGATGTGAATTTTGTTGGTAGGAACAATTTTGGTAACAACGCGTATAGAGGAAACTTTAATCCTAGCCGTATCCTAGTAATTCCTCTAATAATTATGGTAATTCCTACAACAATTCTTATGAAAATTTTAATAAGATACCCTCTGATTTTGAATCTAATATTAAAGAATTTATTACCTCACAAAAGAATTTCAATGCTTTGATTGAAGAAAAATTGCTTAAGATTGATGAGTTGGCTAGGAACGTTGATAGAATTTCTCTTGATGTTGATTCTTTGAAACTTAGATCTATTCCTCCTAAGCATGATATCAATGAGTCTCTCAAAGCCATGAGAATTTCCATTGATGAGTGCAAATAAAGAACCGCTAGGATGCGTGCTAAGAAAGATTGCTTTATAAAAGCGTGTTCTTCTAGTTTCCATGATAATAAAGATGAAGATCTAAAAGTTATTGATGTGTCCCCTATTAAATCTTTGTTTTGTAATATGAATCTTGATAATGACGGGACTGAATATGATCCACCTTTACCTAGAAGGCGTTCCAAAAATTCAGAGTCTTTAGATCTTGATGCTAAAATTGTTAAAAGTGGGATTGAAAAAGTCAAAACTTTAAATATTAATGAACCCACTATTTTGGATTTCAAGGAATTTAATTATGATAATTGCTCTTTGATAGATTGTATTTCCTTGTTGCAATCCCTGCTAAATTCTCCTCATGCTTATAGTCAAAATAAAGCCTTTACCAAACATATCGTTGATGCTTTGATGCAATCTTATGAAGAAAAACTTGAGTTGGAAGTTTCTATCCCTAGAAAACTTTATGATGAGTGGGAACCTACTATTAAAATTAAGATTAATGATCATGAGTGCTATGCTTTGTGTGATTTGGGTGCTAGTGTTTCCACGGTTCCAAATACTTTGTGTGATTTGCTAGGTTTCCGTGATTTTGATGATTGCTCTTTAAACTTGCACCTTGCGGATTCCACTATTTAAGAAACCTATGTGAAGAATTAATGATGTTCTTATTGTTGCAAATAGGAATTATGTGCCCATAGATTTTATTGTTCTTGACATAGATTGCAATCCTTCATGTCATATTATTCTTGGTAGACCTTTCCTTAGAACGATTGGTGCAATTATTGACATGAAGGAAGGGAATATTAGATTCCAATTTCCGTTAAGGAAAGGCATGGAACACTTCCCTAGAAAGAAAATTAAATTACCTTATGAATCTATTATGAGAGCCACTTATGGATTGCCTTCCAAAGATGGCAATACCTAGATCTATCTTTGCTTTCATGCCTAACTAGGGGCGTTAAACGATAGCGCTTGTTGGGAGGCAACCCAATTTTATTTTTATTCCTTGCTTTTTTCTCCTGCTTAATAATAAATAATTTAGCTAGCCTCTGTTTTGGTTGTGTTTTTTTGTTTAATTAGTGTTTATGCCAAGTAGAACCGTTGGGAAGACTTGGGGAAAGTCTTTTTAATCTTGCTGTAAAAACAGAAACTTTAGCGCTCATGAGAACTGCTGCCATTTTTATTTGGAAAGTGATATTTAGTTAAATATTTTTGCAGATGATTAATAGATAAATTCCTCGCGTCCAGCAATTTATTTTAGAATTTTTGGGGTTCCAGATCTTGCGTTAGCTAAAGATTACTACAAACTGTTCTGTTTTTGACAGATTCTGTTTTCCGTGTGTTGTTAGCTTATTTTGATGAATCTATGGCTAGTAAAATAGTTTATAAACCATAGAGAAGTTGGAATACAGTAGGTTTAACATCAATATAAATGAAGAATGAGTTTACTACAGTACCTTGAAGTGGTGTTTTGTTTTCTTTCGCTAACGGAGCTCACGAGATTTTCTACTTTAAGTTTTGTGTTGTGCAGTTTTCAAGTTTTGGGTAAAGATTTGATGGATTATGGAACAAGGAGTGGCAAGAGCCTAAGCTTGGGGATGCCCATGGCACCCCCAAGATAATCTAAGGACACCTAAAAGCCAAAGCTTGAGGATGCCCCGTAAGGCATCCCCTCTTTCGTCTACTTCTATCGGTAACTTTAGTTGGAGCTATATTTTTATTTACCACATGATATGTGGTTTGCTTGGAGCGTCTTGTATTATTTGAGTCTTTATTTGTTATTTTACCACAATCATCATTGATGCTCACACCTTTTTGAGAGAGACACTCATGATTCGGAAATTATTAGAATACTCTATGTGCTTCACTTATATCTTTTGAGTTATATAGTTTTTGCTCTAGTGCTTCACTTATATCTTTTAGAGCACGTTGGTAGATTTGTTTTATAGAAACCATTGTTCTCTCATGCTTCACTTAGATTATTTCGAGAGTCCTACAAAACAGCAAGGTAATTTGCTTTAATTATGTTAGGCATTCAAGATTAATAATAAAATTTTCTTATGAGTGTGTTGAATACTATGAGAAGTTTGAAACTTGATAATTGTTTTGAGATATGGAGATGGTGATATTAGAGTCGTGCTAGTTGAGTAGTTGTGAATTTGAGAAATGCTTGTGTTGAAGTTTGTGATTCCCGTAGCATGCATGTATGGTGAACCGTTATGTTAAGAAGTCGGAGCATGATGTATTTACTGATTGTCCTCCTTATGAGTGGCGGTCGGGGACGAGTGATGGTCTTTTCCTACCAATCTATCCCCCTAGGAGCATGCACGCAGTACTTTGCTTCGATAACTAATAGATTTTTGCAATAAGTATGTGAGTTCTTTATGACTAATGTTGAGTCCATGGATTATACGCACTATCACCCTTCCACCATTGCTAGCCTCTCTAATACCGCGCACCTTTCATTATGACACGCTCCATCATTGTCATATTGCTTCGCATGATCATGTAGTTGACATTTTAGTTGTGGCAAAGCCACCGTTCATAATTCTTTCATATAAGTCACTCATGCATCATTGCTATCCCAGTATACGACCGGAGGCATTCATATAGAGTCATACTTTGTTCTAGTATCGAGTTGTAATCATTGAGTTGTAAATAAATAGAAGTGTGATGATCATCATTCATAGAGTATTGTCCCAAAAAAAGAAAAAAAGAAAGGCCAAATAAAATAAAAAAAGGAAGGCCCAAAAAAAGAATAAATAAAAAGGGGCAATACTGTTGGGGAACGTAGCAGAATTTTAAAATTTTCTACGCATCACCAAGATCAATCTATGGAGTCATCTAGCAACGAGGGAGAGAGGAGTGCATCTACATACCCTTGTAGATCGCGTGCGAAGCATTCAAGAGAACGGGGTTGATGGAGTCGTACTCGACGTGATCCAAATCACCGATGACCAAGTGCCGAACGGACAGCACCTCCGCGTTCAACACACATACGTTTGGGAGACGTCTCCTCCTTCTTGATCGAGCAAGGGGGAAGGAGAGGTTGATGAAGATCCAACAGCACGACAGCGTGGTGGTGGATGCAGCAGGATCCCGGCAGGGCTTCGCCAAGCGCAAGCGGGGAGGAGAGGTGTAACGGAGGGAGAGGGAGGCGCCAAGAGCAAGGGTGCGGCTGCCCTCCCTCCCTCCTCTTTATATAGGGGCCTTGGGGGGCGCCAGCCCTAGGAGATGGATCTCCAAGGGGGCGGCGGCCAAGGGGTGGCTTCCCCCCAAGCCAAGTGGGGGGCGCCCCACCCCTAGGGTTTCCCAACCCTAGGCGCAGGGGAGGCCCAAGGGGGGGTGCACCAGCCCACTAGGGGATGGTTCCCCTCCCAACTCAGCCCATGGGGCCCTCTGGGATAGGTGGCCCCACCCGGTGGACCCCCGGGACCCTTCCGATGGTCCAGGTACAATACCGATGACCCCCGAAACCTTCCCGATGGCCGAAACTGGACTTCCTATATATAAATCTTTACCTCCGGACCATTCCGGAACTCCTCGTGACGTTCGGGATCTCATCCAGGACTCCGAACAACTTTCGGGTTACTGCATACTAATATCTCTACAACCCTAGCGTCACCGAACCTTAAGTGTGTAGACCCTACGGGTTCGGGAGACATGCAGACATGACCGAGACGCCTCTCCGGTCAATAACCAATAGCGGGATCTGGATTTCCATGTTGGCTCCCACATGCTCCACGATGATCTCATCGGATGAACCACGATGTCGAGGATTCAATCAATCCGTATATAATTCCCTTTGTCAATCGGTACGTTACTTGCCCGAGACTCGATCGTCGGTATCCCAATACCTCGTTCAATCTCGTTACCGGCAAGTCACTTTACTCATACCGTAATGCATGATCCCGTGATCAACCACTTGGTCACATTGAGCTCATTATGATGATGCATTACCGAGTGGGCCCAGAGATACCTCTCCGTCATACGGAGTGGCAAATCCCAGTCTCGATTCGTGTCAACCCAACAGACACTTTCGGAGATACCTGTAATGTACCTTTATAGTCACCCAGTTATGTTGTGACGTTTGGCACACCCAAGGCACTCCTACGGTATCCGGGAGTTGCACAATCTCATGGTCTAAGGAAATGATACTTGACATTCGGAAAAGCTACAACAAACGAACTACACGATCTTTGAGCTATGCTTAGGATTGGGTCTTGTCCATCACATCATTCTCCTAATGATGTGATCCCGTTATCAATGACATCCAATGTCCATAGTCAGGAAACCATGACTATCTTTTGATCAACGAGCTAGTCAACTAGAGGCTCACTAGGGACGTGTTGTGGTCTATGTATTCACACATGTATTACGATTTCCGGATAACACAATTATAGCATGAATAATAGACAATTATCATGAACAAAGAAATATAATAATAACCATTTTATTATTGCCTCTAGGGCATATTTCCAACAAATACTACTATCCTTTTTTCCACACTTGTGCTTCAAAGTAGCACCATGATCTTCATGATAGAGAGTCTCCTATGCTATCACTTTCATATACTAGTGGGAATTTTTCATTATAGAACTTGGCTTGTATATTCCAACGATGGGCTTCCTCAAATGCCCTAGGTCTTCGTGAGCAAGCAAGTTGGATGCACACCCACTTAGTTTCTTTTGTTGAGCTTTCATACATTTATAGCTCTAGTGCATCCGTTGCATGGCAATACCTACTCAATAACATTGATATCTATTGATGGGCATCTCCATAGCCCGTTGATACACCTAATTGATGTGAGACTATCTTCTCCCTTTTTGTCTTCTCCACAACCACCATTCTATTCCACCTATAGTGATATATCCATGGCTCACACTCATGTATTGCGTGAAGATTGAAAAAGTTTGAGAACACCAAAAGTATGAAACAATTGCTTGGCTTGTCATCGGGGTTGTGCATGATTTGAATACTTTATGTGGTGAAGATGGAGCATAGCCAGACTATATGATTTTGTAGGGATAACTTTCTTTGGCCATGTTATTTTGAAGAAACATAATTGTTTAGTTAGTATGCTCAAAGTATTATTATTTCTATGTCAATATTGAAGTTTTGTCTTGAATCTTTCGGATCTGAATATTCATACCACAATTAAGAGAATTACATTGAAATTATGCCAAGTAGCATTCCACATCAACAATTCTGTTTTTATCATTTACCTACTCGAGGGCGAGCAGGAATTAAGCTTGGGGATGCTTGATACGTCTTCAATGTATCTATATTTTTTTATTGGTCCATGCTATATTATATCCTGTTTTGGACATTATTGGGCTTTATTATACACTTTTACATTATTTTTGGGACTAACCTATTAACCAGAGGCCCAGCCCTGAATTGCTGTTTTTTTTGCCCATTTTAGGGTTTCACAGAAAAAGAATATCAAACGGAGTCCAAACGGAATGAAACCTTCGGGAACGTGATTTTTGGAACAAACATGATCTAGAGGACTTGGACCCTACGTCAAGCAATCAACCTGGAAGGCACGAGGTACGGGGGGCGCGCCTACCCCCC
>NC_041390.1:530690248-530714920 GCF_002162155.2 Triticum dicoccoides | reverse complement strand
CGCACCCTCCACCCTCGTGGGGCCCAAGTTGCTCCACCGACGTACTCCTTCCTCCAATATATACCTACATACCCCCAAACTACCAGATACTAAGCCAAAACCCTAATTACACCGCTGTAACTTTCTGTATCCACGAGATCCCATCTTGGGGCCTTTTTTGGAGCTCCACCGGAGGGGGTATCGATCATGGAGGGCTTCTACATCAACACCATAGCCTCTCCGATGAAGTGGCAGTAGTTTACTTCAGACCTACGGGTCCATAGTTATTAGCTAGATGGCTTCTTCTCTCTTTTTGGATCTCAATACAAAGTTCTCCCCCTCTCTTGTGGAGATCTATTCGATGTAATCTTCTTTTGCGGTGTGTTTGTTGAGACCGATGAATTGTGGGTTTATGATCAAGTTTATCTATGAACAATATTTGAATCTTCTCTGAATTCTTTTATGTATGATTGGTTATCTTTGCAAGTCTCTTCGAGTTATCAGTTTGGTTTGGCCTACTAGATTGATCTTTCTTGCAATGGGAGAAGTGCTTAGCTTTGGGTTCAATCTTGCGGTGTCCTTTCCAAGTGATAGTAGGGGCAGCAAGGCACATATTGTATTGTTGCCATCGAGGATAACAAGATGAGGTTTATATCATATCGCATGAGTTTATCCCTCTACATCATGTCATCTCGCTTAAAGCGTTACTCTGTTCTCTTGAACTTAATACTCTAGATGCATGTTGGATAGCGGTCGATGTGTGGAGTAATAGTAGTAGATGCAGGCAGGAGTCGGTCTACTTGTCTCGAACGTGATGCCTATATACATGATCATACCTAGATATTCTCATAACTATGCTCAATTCTGTCAATTGCTCAACAGTAATTTGTTCACCCACCATAATACTTATGCTCTCGAGAGAAGCCTCTAGTGAAACCTATGGCCCCCGGGTCTATTCTCCATCATATTAATCTTCCAATACTTAGTTATTTCCTTTGCCATTATTTTACTTGCATCTTTATCATAAAAATACCAAAAATATTATCTTATCATATCTATCAGATCTCACTCTCGTAGGTGACCGTTAAGGGATTGACAACCCCTTTATCCCGTTGGTTGCGAGGAGTTTATTTGTTTGTGTAGGTGCGAGGGACTCGTGCGTGGCCTCCTACTGGATTGGTACCTTGGTTCTCAAAAACTGAGGGAAATACTTACGCTGCTCTGCTGCATCACCCTTTCCTCTTCAAGGGAAAACCAACGCAGTGCTCAAGAGGTAGCGGCCATCGAGGATAAAAAGATGGGGTTTATATCATATTGCTTGAGTTTATCCCTCTAACTCATGTCATCTTGTCTAATGCGTTACTCCGTTCTTATGAACTTAATACTTTAGATGCATGCTGGATAGCGATCGATGTGTGGAGTAATAGTAGTAGATGCAGAATCGTTTCGGTCTACTTGTCACGGACGTGATGCCTATATTCATGATCATTGGCTTAGATATCATCATAACTATGCGCTTTTCTATCAATTGCTCGGCAGTAATTTGTTCACCCACCGTAATATATGCTATCTTGAGGGAAGCCACTAGTGAAACTTATGGCCTCCGGGTCTACTTTACATCATATAAGTTTCCAATCTACAATTCTAGTTTACTATTTATTTTGTAATCTTTATTTTCCAATATTTACCACAAAAATATCAAAAATATTTATCTTATTATCTTTATCAGATCTCACTTTTGCAAGTGGCCGTGAAGGGATTGACAACCCCTTTATCGCGTTGGTTGCAAGGTTCTTATTTGTTTGTGCAGGTACTAGGCGATTTGCGTGTAGTCTCCTACTGGATTGATACCTTGGTTCTCAAAAACTGAGGGAAATTGTTACGCTACTTTGCTGCATCACCCTTTCCTTTTCAAGGGAAAACCAACGCATGCTCAAGAGGTAGCAACACCCAATACAATGGTAAATTGTATAGGTACACTAGTTCGGCGAAGAGATGGTGATACAAGTGTAATATGGACGGTAGATATAAGTTTTTGTAATTTGAAAATATAAAAACAACAAGGTAGCAAGTAGTAAAAGTGAGCAAAAATGGTATTGCAATGCTTGAAAACAAGGCCTAGGGTTCATATGTTCACTAGTGCAAGTTCTCTCAACAATGATAACATAATTAAATCATATGACAATCCCTGAATGTGCGACAAAAGCCACTCCAAAGTTCCTATCGTGGAGAACATAAGATGAGATTGCTTGTAGGGTACGAAACCACCTCAAAGTTATTCTTTCCCGATCAATCTATTGAGTTATTCCTATAAGTGTCATAAACAGTCCTAGAGTTCATAGTAAAATAACACCATATGACACACATCAATCAACCCTGATGTCACCTAGATACTCCAATGTCACCATAAGTATCCGTGAGTCAATTATACGATATGCATCAAACAACATCACATTTATAATTTTCAATCCAACACAAAGAATCTCAAAGAGTGCCTCAAGATTCCTACCAGAGAAATAAGGACGAAAATGTGCATCAACCCCTATGCATAGATTACGCCAATGTCCCCTCGGGAATCCGCGAGTTGAGTGCCAAAACATACATCAAGTGAATCAATAGAACACCCGTTTATCACCACTGGTATCCCACGCAAGACATACATCAAGTGTTCTCAAATCCATAATAGTATTCAATCCGATAATAGTGAACCCTCAAAGGTAAAACTCAATTCATCACAAGAAGGTAGATGGGGAGAAACACCATATGATTCAACTATGGTAACAAAGGTCGTGGTACATCAAAATCAGGCCAAATTAAGAACACGAGAGAGAGAGAGAGAGAGAGAGAGAGAGAGAGAGAGATCAAACACATAGCTACCGGTACATACCCTCGGGCCCGAGGGTGAACTACACCCTCCTCATTATGGAGACCGTCGGGATGATGAAGATGGCCACCGGTGATGGTTTCCCCCTCCGGCAGGGTGCCGAAACGGGACCCCGATTGGTTTTTTCGTGGCTATAGAGGCTTGCGGTGGCGGAACTCCCGATCTAGGTTTCTTTCTGGGGGTTTCGTGATTTATAGGAATTTTTGGCGTCGGTCTCACGCCAGGGGGTTCCCGAGGGACCCACAAGGCAGGGGGCGTGCCCTCCACCCTTGTGGTTGCCTCGGGACTCCTCTGGCCCTACTCCGATGCTCTGTAGGCTTCTTCTGGTCCATAAAAACCATCATAAAGTTTCAGCTCGTTTGTACTTCGTTTGGTATCCCTTTTCTGTAAAACTTAAAAACAAGGAAAAACATAAATTGGCACTGGGATCTAGGTTAATAGGTTAGTCCCAAAAATAATATAAAATAGCACATTAATGCATATAAAATATACAAAACAGATAATATAATAGCATGGAACAATAAAAAATTATAGATACGTTGGAGACGTATCAAGCAGCCACCATTATATAGGGGTAGGGGCCTATTTTATAGTCGTGGCCCACAACTGGGTGGTGATATGATCGTTGGATGGGACACAACCAACAACGTGCTATAGCTAGCTGTCATAACAATCAGAAAATTGAACTCTCAAATTCATCGTACTCCTCATAACCTTGGACAACCACAGCGACATCTTCCTAAATCCTCATTGAAGACTTCTAGCTCGAGTATTTTGAAGAATCACTTTCGTCACAAGAGCTGGTAATCTTGCCTGAAAGGATATTTCCAAGACTTTACTCACAAGTGTAGATAGGTTCGATTGATCACACACGAAAACTTTCTGCATTGCTTCATTTTGACCCCTCATGAGTATATTATGTCATACTCGCAAAAAGAATAAAAGAAACTAATGAAGAATTACAACTCTTCAAAGTTCAGTTCCTCATAAAGCAACCGAAATTCTTCAATGTCATCTCAACATTTCATCTCAACATTTGTAGTGGCCATAACCCACTGGTTAAACCAAATCATCATGCACTTTTACATGTGTGACTCATAAACACGTTAGTTCCTTAACTGTTTTGTTATTAATCATCCAAAAATACAAGGGTCCACGAGATGCACTTACATTAACCAAGAGACATGTGTCGCTCATCATTCTTGGACTTGCTCTCAGCTTGTTCCTAGGTATTTATCATTTTACTGTTGGTTCGGTGTGACCCTTTTCCGAACCTTTGTATTTCTTATTCTCCTTGTTGGATGTTGTTGTATAGCTGATTTTAGTATTTTTGACTATTTATAAAATGGAGAATAAGCCTTTGCTCTAAAACAATCCAAAAATACTACAACACACACAAGTCTCAATCGTGGGTCGTTGGCCCACAGGATAGTCGCAAGAGAAGGCCCATCATATAGTCCGGAAAACCTGGAATGAATTAGATGGAGAGATGGGGCAGCGGTATATCTCGCCTGCTGCGAGATAGAGTGTGCACTCGCCTCTGGGCAGGCTCTAGTATGTCGACCCATGGTTCATTCGTTGATTTTCTTTTCTTTTCTCTTTTTTTGTTTTGTTTATTTCACGAAATATTCTAAATGAATATATTTAGAAAGTAATGTACTCAATTTTTAAAAGCATTCATCATACATTAAAAAAATGTTCATGCAGTGTAAAAATAATGTTTGCACAACTTTTAAAAATGTTGATGTCCTTAAAGAATCGTGTCATTTAAAATCTTCAATTTTTTTCTAAAAAAACTTATTAACATTTAAAAAATTATAACAATGTAAAAAATGTTCACATAATTTTGTAAATTTTTTTGTACCATGAAAAAATCACGGGCACAAAGTATGTTCTTCACATTTAAAAAAATGTCTATACATATAAAAAATGCACATGTAACATAAGAAAATGTTTTGTACTATCCCCAAAAAACATATTTATGACATTAATAAAATGTTAATGCGTTTCATGAATATGCTCATATATTTAAAAAGTAGTTATACGATGCAATGAATGCTGATGTAGTTTAAAGGAAAATTGTGCCACTCAAAAAATGTTCAACGTGTATTTGAAAATGCATAAAAAATTCGTATATGTAATAAAAATATTTTCATCATGTATTGGAAATTGTTCAACAGGTATAAAAAGAAATTATTCTGCTTTCGAAAACATAAAAATATTCAGCATCTTCAAAAATCAACATGTATTTGATAATTTTTTAAAAAGAGATTAGAAAATAAATAAATTCCTGAAGAGAACCCATGAAAAATATAGAAACAAAGAAAGCAAAAACCACTTGAAACCTTGCAAAACTTATCGAAACCGTTCCATAGAAACCTTTGAAAACCGCTCAAGGAGACACCGTATTGGACCGGTCCGCTAGCATCGCGCTAGAGAGAGGCGAGAGATAGCTGGTCTTGCTGCGGGCGAAATATAGGCCTGGCGGGAGAGATGCGATGGACCTGGACTGGTTTGTTGTTCGATAGCTAGCCGCCTAGCCGGATGCTCTCTTCTGCAGAAAAAAAATGTCCGGGTATCAGCTCAGAGTCAGAGCGGTTTGGCTGCACACTCCAGTTACAGCGGTGCATCCGTGCATGTCAGCGTTGGCTACACTTGTCAAGCCGAGCGGAGCATGCAGCCCTCGCGGGGGCAACACTTGTCAAGCCGAGCGCAGCATGCACGCATTCCGACGGACAGATGGACACTCTCATCTCCCCACTCCACCGCACCGCCACCACCACGCCGGAGTGCCGGAATCCCCTTTCTCTTCTCCCCCATGCTCCACCGCACGCCACCATCGACCTCGAGAAATCAAAATCTTTCTTCCCATGCACCGCACGTGCGTTCGGCTGATTCGCTGATCGGGACCGGATGGACTATCAGAAGATGCGGCGGTGCGGCGAGGGGTGCGATGGCGCGGTGGACGCGATGCTGCAGTGCCAGAAGGTGAGCGACTTCCTCATCGCGGCCTCCTACCTCTCCATCCCGCTCGAGCTGCTCTACTTCGCCTCCTGCGCCGACCTCGCGCCCGTCAAGTGGCTGCTGCTCCAGCTCGCCGCCTTCGCCGTGCTCGGCGGCGCCGTCCACCTGCTCGCCGTCCTAACCCACCACCACCCGCACTCCTCCGGCCTCCTCCTCGCCTCCACCGCCGCCAAGCTCCTCGCCGCGCTCGTCTCCCTGGCCACCGCGCTCTCGCTCCTCACCTTCATCCCGCGCCTCATCCGCGCCAAGCTCCGCGAGGCCCTGCTCCGCGCCAAGGCGCGCCAGCTCGACCGCGACGTCGGCCTCATCCGCCGCCGCGTCGAGGCCACCTCCCGCGTCGTCCGCATGCTCTCCCGCCACATCCGCGACTCCCCGCACGACCACCACGCCGTCCTCCACACCACCATGCTGCACCTCGCCGACGCGCTCGCGCTCCACAGCTGCGCCGTCTGGGTGCCCGTGCCCGGCGACGTCCTCCAGCTGGTCTATCAGCTGAGCCTCAGAGACAAGGGCGCCGTCATGCTGGGCTCGCGGGCCCCTATCCCCGCCCTCGACCCTGACGTGGTCGACGTGATGTCCGGCGTGGCCGCCAAGGTGCTCCGGCCGGGATCGGCGCTTGCGGCGGCGAGCGGTGGCGGCCTGCAGCCTCCGGGGGGCGTGGCTGCCATACGGATGCCCATGCTCAAGGTCTCCAATTTCGACGGAGCGAGGACACCGGAGGCGAGGCCGTACGCCATCTTGGTGCTGGTTCTGCCCGACACGGGGCGATGGAGCAGCCAAGACCTCGAGATCGTGGAGGTCGTCGCGGACCAGGTCGCCGTGGCGCTCTCTCACGCGGCGGTGCTCGAGGAGTGGCAGTCGATCCGGGACAGGCTCGCGGATCAGCACAGGGCCCTGCTGCATGCGAAGCACGAAGCGGCGACGGCGACCACGGGCATCCACTCCGTCCAGAGCGCCATGTGCGGGGCCATGCAGCGGCAGATGCACTCCGTCATCGGGCTGCTCTCCATGCTGCAGCACGCCGCCGCCGACGGCATGAGCCCCGAACAGAGGCTCGTCGTGGACGCCATCGCCCGGACAAGCGCGCTCTCGCTGGCGCTGGCGAACGACGCCGACGCGGAGACGCTGACGACGAGCCGCGTGCCGTTCGGGCTCCACGCGCTGGTCAGGGAGGCCATGGCCGTCGCGCGGTGCATGTCCGGCTGCAGCGGCGTTGAGTTCTCGTACCACTCGGAGAACTCCCTGCCCCTGCCCGAGTGGGTGGTCGGCGACGAGACGAGGGTGTTCCATCTCCTGCTGCACATGGTGACCACCCTGCTAGGTCGCCGTTGCGACGGCGCGGCGCCGGGCCGCATCACGTTCTCCGTCGAGAGCTGCAATGTGGGCGAGGAAGAGAGGTACAGCCGGGACTGGATCCCGATGCGACCATCTGCGGGTTGCAGCATGCGCGTCAAGTTTCAGGTTGGGATGCAAACGAAGTTTGCACGTCGATCGGCCGCCTCCGACAGGGGGCTTAGCTTCGGCATGTGCAACAAGATCGTGCAGGTAAAAAGTGCAGCAAAAATGATGAATAAGAAAATTAAACTCCTAGATATCAGTTAATGTATGATGATGATCCGGGCGAATGACTCGATCTGCTGCTGCTGAATTTCTTCTTCTTCAGATGATGAACGGCAGCATGAGATCGTCGGGATCGGACGGAGGGAGCATCATCACCGTCGTCCTCCAGTTCCAGCTGCAGCAGTCGGGCGCGCGCCGAAGGACGTCGTCGCCGCCGGTGCCGGTCCCTCGCTTCGACGGCCTGAGGGTCCTGCTCGCGGACAGCGACGGCACGAGCCGGCAGGTGACCGGGGTGCTCCTCGAGAAGCTCGGGTGCCAGGTGATGCCGGTGCCGTCGGGAGTCCATTGCCTGCGCCTGCTGGAGAGCGCCGGGTCGTGTTTCCAGCTGGTGCTCCTCGACCTCGACAAGCACGCTACGGCGGCGACGATGGAGGACGTGTTCGAGGTGGCCCTCCGGATCGGCGAGCTGGGGAGCGGCGGCTGGCAGCTCGTGCTCGCCGCTCTCGCGGTCGGCGACGTCGACGACCGCGTCCGCGAGGTGTGCCAGCGCTCGGGGATAAATGGCGTGATACAGAAGCCCATCACGCTGGTGGCGCTCGGCGCCCAGCTCGCTGCAGCTCTTCAGAACAATTAGATGACGCTGAGCTGAGAGATGTCATGGGAGTTCATCACGTGGCAACCTGGATTGTACCAAAGTAGAGTACGTACTGTACTACTTTTTCTTTCGGAAGGGCGTGGCTAACAGTCAATCGACTGAAAACTAAAACTACTTTTGGGTCAGTCGACCATTGCGGGCCATCGGATGCAAAATCAACAGCCAGATCGTCTTCTTCAACCTCCCGCTCATCTTCCTCCTCTGACCACCTCGCGTATTTGCGGCTGCCAAGGAAAAAATATTAGTGTAAATAATGAAGCAGAAAATATCACTGATGGTGCAAATAATAGTGCAGTAAGAGCCAAGATTGAGAGGAGTTGCTGGACATTGGCGTTTTGAGGACCTAATTGTAATTTATATTCATGATTACGGTGTGCTGTCTTATTTTGCATGGATTTACACGGGATCTGTTCCAGCGAAACAAAAATTATACTGTAAAAACGTGAACAATTATTTTGCGATATCCTGTAAACCGATTTCTTTGGACGGGATATACATGATCTGCTAGAGGCAAAGAAAGGGAGTGGCTGCTACACTTAGCTAGCAAAGAAAGGGAGTGGCTGCTACACTTAGGGCCTTTTGATTCGCAGGATTGTCAAAATGAAGGAATAGAAAAAATGCAGGAATAGGATGGCATGTCCCATAGTATCCTACAAGATTTGAAAGAATGTTTGATAGCGCAGAAAAAACAAAGGAATTCTACAAAGAGGTTTGAGTGGATGGAGATTTGTCTCCAAAATGTAGTATAAATAGATCCTATGAAAAAATTCCTAAGAATGCCAATCCTACAAATCAAACGAGCATCACAGGAAAAATTCCTAAGGGTTCAGATCCTCTAGAAATCCTATGCATTTCCTTTCTCCTCCAAAAGGTAATACAAATGGATCCTATGGAAAAATTCTTAAAAATGCCAATCCTACGAATTAAACGAGCATCACAGGAAAAGTTCCTAAGAGTTCAAATTCTCTAGAAATCCTATGCATTTCCTTTGAATCAAAGGAGCCCTTACTTGCTAATTCTCGTGATGAAGTACGTGACTGTATGATTGTGCTGTTGAAAATATGCCCTAGAGGCAATAATAAAATGATTATTATATTTCCTTGTTCATGATAATTGTCTATTATTCATGCTATAATTGTATTATCCGGAAATCGTAATACATGTGTGAATACATAGACCACAATGTGTCCCTAGCGAGCCTCTAGTTGACTAGCTCGTTGATCAACATATAGTCATGGTTTCCTGGCTATGGACATGGGGATGTCATTGATAACGTGATCACATCATTAGGAGAATGATGTGATGGACAAGACCCAAACCTAAGCATAGCACAAAGATCGTGTAGTTCGTTTGCTAGAGCTTTTCTAATATCAAGTATCATTTCCTTAGACCATGAGAATGTGCAACTCCCGGATACCGTAGGAGTGCTTTGGGTGTATCAAACGTCACAACGTAACTGGGTGGCTATAAAGGTGCACTACGGGTATCTCCGAAAGTGTCTGTTGGCTTGGCACGAATCGAGACTGGGATTTGTCACTCCGTATGACGGAGAGGTATCTCTTGGGCCCACTCGGTAATGCATCATCATAATGAGCTCAATGTGACCAAGGGGTTGGTCACAGGATCATGCATTACGGTACGAGTAAAGTGACTTGCCGGTAACGAGATTGAACAAGGTATTGGGATACCGACGATCGAGTCTCGGGCAAGTAACGTACCGATTGACAAAGGGAATTGAATACGGGATTGATTAAGTCCTCGACATCGTGGTTCATCCAATGAGATCATCGAGGAGCATGTGGGAGTCAACATGGGTATCCAGATCCCGCTGTTGGTTATTGACCGGAGGGGCGTCTCGGTCATGTCTGCATGTCTCCCGAACACGTAGGATCTACACACTTAAGGTTCGGTGACGCTAGGGTTGTAGAGATATTAGCATGCAGTAACCCGAAATTTGTTCGGAGTCCCGGATGAGATCCCGGACGCCACGAGGAGTTCCGGAATGGTTTGTAGGTAAAGATTTATATATAGGAAGTCCAGTTTCGGCCATCGGAAAGGTTTCGGGGGTTACCGGTATTGTACCGGGACCACCGGAAGGGTCCCGGGGGTCCACCGGGTGGGGCCACCTATCCCGGAGGGCCCCATGGGCTGAAGTGGGAGGGGAACCAGCCCCTGGTGGGCTGGTGCGCCCCCCCCTTGGGCCTCCCCTGCGCCTAGGGTTTGGGAACCCTAGGGGTGGGGGCGCCCCACTTGCCTTGGGGGGCAAGCCACCCCCTTTAGCCGCCCCCCCCCACTTCTAGATGGGATCTAGAGGGGCCGGCGCCCCCCAGGGCCCCTATATAAAGAGGGGGGAGGGAGGGCTGTGCACCCTAGCCTCTGGCGCCTCCCTCTCCCTCCCGTAACACCTCTCCCGCTTGTTGGTGCTTGGCGAAGCCCTGTCGAGACCCTGCTGCATCCATCACCACGCCGTCGTGCTGCTGAATTTTCATCAACCTCTCCTTCCCCCTTGCTGGATCAAGAAGGAGGAGACGTCTTCCCGACCGTACATGTGTTGAACGCGGAGGTGTTGTCCGTTCGGTACTTGGTCATCGGTGATTTGGATCACGACGAGTACGACTCCATCATCCCCGTTCTCTTGAACACTTCCGCTCGCGATCTACAAGGGTATGTAGATGCACTCCTATTCCCCTCGTTGCTAGAATACTCCATAGATTGATCTTGGTGATGAGCAGATTTTTTTTTAATTTCTGCTACGATCCCCAACAGTGGCATCATGAGCTAGGTCTATGCGTAGTTTCTATGCACGAGTAGAACACAAAGTAGTTGTGGGCGTTGATATTGTCAATTATCTTGCCGTTACTAGTCTTATCTTGATTCGGCGGCATTGTGGGATGAAGCGGCCCGGACCAACCTTACACGTACGCTTACGTGAGACCGGTTCCACCGACTGACATGCACTAGTTGCATAAGGTGGCTGGCGGGTGTCTGTCTCTCCCACTTTAGTCAGATCGGATTCGATGAACAGGGTCCTTATGAAGGGTAAATAGAAATTGGCAATTCACGTTGTGGTTTTGGCGTAGGTAAGAAACGTTCTTGCTAGAAACCTATAGCAGCCACGTAAAAACTTGCAATGACAATTAGAGGACGTCTAATTTGTTTTTGCAGCAAGTGCTTTGTGATGTGATATGGCCAAAAGTTCTGATGAATGATATATGTGATGTATGAGATGATCATGTTCTTGTAATAGGAATCACGACTTGCATGTCGATGAGTATGACAACCGGCAGGAGCCATAGGAGTTGTCTTAATTTATTTATGACCTGCTGTCAACATAAACGTCATGTAATTACTTTACTTTATTGCTAAAGCGTTAGCCATAGTAGTAGAAGTAATAGTTGACGTGACAACTTCATGAAGACACGATGATGGAGATCATGATGATGGAGATCATGGTGTCATGCGGCGACGACGATGATCATGGCACCCCGAAGATGAAGATCAAAGGAGCGAAATGATATTGGCCATATCATGTCACTATTTGATTGCATGTGATGTTTATCATGTTTTACATCTTATTTGCTTAGAACGACGGTAGCTTAAATAAGATGATCCCTCGAATTAATTTCAAGAAAGTGTCCCCCCTAACTGTGCACCGTTGTGAAGGTTCGTTGTTTCGAAGCACCACGTGATGATCGGGTGTGATAGATTCTAACGTTCGAATACAACGGGTGTAAGCCAGATTAACACACGCAATACACTTAGGTTGACTTGACGAGCCTAGCATGTACAGACATGGCCACGGAACACGGAGGACCGAAAGGTCGAGCATGAGTCATATGGAAGATACGATCAACATGGAGATGTTCACCGATGTTGACTAGTCCGTCTCACGTGATGATCGGACACGGCCTAGTTGCCTCGGATCATGTTTCACTTAGATGACTAGAGGGACGTCTGTCTGAGTGGGAGTTCATTGAATAATTTGATTAGATGAACTTAATTATCATGAACTTAGTCTAAAATCTTTACAATATGTCTTGTAGATCAAATGGCCCACGCTAATGTTGCCCTCAACTTCAACGCGTTCCTAGAAAAAACCAAGCTGAAAGATGATGGCAGCAACTATACGGACTGGGTCCGGAACCTGAGGATCATCCTCATAGCTGCCAAGAAAGATTCTGTCCTAGAAGCACCGCTAGGTGAAGCACCATTCCCAGCAAACCAAGACGTTATGAACGCCTATCAGTCACGTGCTGATAATTACTCCCTCGTTCAGTGCGGCATGCTTTACAGCTTAGAACCGGGGCTCCAAAAGCGTTTTGAGTAACACGGAGCATATGAGATGTTCGAGGAGCTGAAAATGGTTTTCCAAGCTCATGCCCGGGTCGAGAGATATAAAGTCTCTGACAAGTTCTTTAGTTGTAAGATGGAGGAAAATAGCTCTGTCAGTGAACACATACTCAAGATGTCTGGGTTGCACAATCGCTTCACTCAGCTGGGAGTTAATCTCCCGGATGACGCAGTCATTGACAGAATCCTTCAGTCGCTTCCACCAAGCTACAAGAGCTTTGTGATGAACTTCAATATGCAGGGGATGGAAAAAACCATTCCCGAGGTATATTCAATGCTGAAATCAGCGGAGGTGGAGATCAAAAAGGAACATCAAGTGTTGATGGTGAATAAAACCACTAAGTTCAAGAAAGGCAAGGGTAAGAAGAACTTCAAGAAGGACGGCAAGGAAGTTGCCGCACACAGTAAATCAGTTGCCAGGAAGAAGTCAAAGAATGGACCCAAGCCTGAAACTGAGTGCTTTTATTGCAAGGGAAGTGGTCACTGGAAGCGGAACTGCCCCAAATACTTAGCGGACAAGAAGGTCGGCAACACCAAAGGTATATGTGATATACATGTTATTGATGTGTACCTTACCAGCACTCGTAGTAGCTCCTGGGTATTTGATACCGGTGCGGTTGCTCATATTTGTAACTCAAAGCAGGAGCTGCGGAATAAACGGAGACTGGCGAAGGACGAGGTGACGATGCGCGTCGGGAATGGTTCCAAGGTCGATGTGATCGCCGTCGGCACGCTACCTCTACATTTACCTACGGGATTAGTTTTAAACCTCAATAATTGTTATTTAGTTCCAGCTTTGAGCATGAACATTGTATCAGGATCTCGTTTAATTCGAGATGGTTACTCATTTAAATCCGAGAATAATGGTTGTTCTATTTATATGAGAGATATGTTTTATGGTCATGCCCCGCTGGTGAATGGTTTATTCTTGATGAATCTCGAGTGTAATGTTACACATGTTCATAGTGTGAATACCAAAAGATGTAAGGTTGATAATGATAGTCCCACATACTTGTGGCACTGCCGCCTTGGTCACATAGGTGTCAAACGCATGAAGAAGCTCCATGCAGATGGACTTTTAGAGTCTCTTGATTACGAATCATTTGACACGTGCGAACCATGCCTCATGGGTAAAATGACCAAGACTCCGAGCGAGCAACCAACTTATTGGAAATTATACATACTGATGTGTGCGGTCCAATGAGCGTTGAGGCTCGCAGTTGCTATCGTTGTGTTCTCACCCTCACTGATGACTTGAGTAGATATGGGTATGTCTACTTAATGAAACATAAGTCTGAGACCTTTGAAAAGTTTAAGGAATTTCGGAGTGAGGTTGAGAATCAACGTGACAGAAAAAGAAAGTTCTTACAATCAGATCGTGGGGGAGAATATTTAAGTCACGAATTTGGCACACACTTAAGGAAATGTGGAATTGTTTCACAACTCACACCGCCTGGAACACCTCAGCGTAACGGTGGTCTGAACGTCGTAATCGCACTCTATTGGATATGGTGCGATCTATGATGTCTCTTACCGATCTACCGCTCTCATTTTGGGGCTATGCTTTAGAGACTGCCGCATTCACTTTAAATAGGGCTCCGTCGAAATCCGTTGAGACGACACCGTATGAATTATGGTTTGGGAAGAAACCTAAGATGTCGTTTCTGAAAGCTTGGGGATGCGATGCTTATGTCAAGAAACTTCAACCTGAAAAGCTCGAACCCAAGTCGGAAAAATGCGTCTTCATAGGATACCCTAAGGAAACCATTGGGTATACCTTCTACCTCAGATTCGAAGGCAAGATCTTTGTTGCCAGGAATGGATCCTTTCTAGAGAAAGAGTTTCTCTCTAAAGAAGTAAGTGGGAGGAAAGTAGAGCTTGATGAAGTACTGCCTCTTGAAACGGAGAGTAGCGCAGCTCAAGAAAATGTTCATGTGGTGCCTGCACCGATTAGAGAGGAGGTTAATGATGATGATCAAGATACTTCAGATCAAGCTCCTACTGAACTTTGTAGGTCCACAAGGACACGTTCCGCACCAGAGTGGTACGGCAACCCTGTCCTGGAAATCATGTTGTTAGACAACGGTGAACCTTCGAATTATGAAGAAGCGATGGCGGGCCCAGATTCCAACAAATGGCTAGAAGCCATGAAATCCGAGATAGAATCCATGTATGAAAACGAAGTATGGACTTTGACTGACTTGCCCGATGATCGGCGAGCCATAGAAAATAAATGGATCTTTAAGAAAAAGACAGACGCGGATGGTAATGTGACCATCTATAAGGCTCGACTTGTCGCTAAGGGTTATCGACAAGTTCAAGGGGTTGACTATGATGAGACTTTCTCACCCATAGCGAAGCTGAAGTCCGTCCGAATCATGTTAGAAATTGCCGCATTCTATGATTATGAGATATGGCAAATGGACGTCAAAACGGCATTCCTTAACGGCTTTCTTAAGGAAGAATTGTATATGATGCAGCCGGAAGGTTTTGTCGATCCTAAGAATGCTAACAAGGTGTGCAAGCTCCAGCGCTCAATCTATGGGCTGGTGCAAGCATCTCGGAGTTGGAACATTCGCTTTGATGAGATGATCAAAGCGTTTGGGTTTATGCAGACTTATGGAGAAGTCTGCGTTTACAAGAAAGTGAGTGGGAGCTCTGTAGCATTTCTCATATTATATGTGGATGACATACTGTTGATGGGAAATGATATAGAATTCTTGGAAAGTATAAAGGCCTATTTGAACAAGTGTTTTTCAATGAAGAACCTTGGAGAAGCTGCTTATATATTAGGCATCAAGATCTATGGAGATAGATCGAGACACCTCATCGGTCTTTCACAAAGTATGTACCTTGACAAGATATTGAAGAAGTTAAATATGGAACAGTCCAAGAAGGGGTTCTTGCCTGTATTGCAAGGTGTGCGATTGAGCACGGCTCAATGCCTGACCACGGCAGAAGATATAGAAGAGATGAGTGTCATCCCCTATGCCTCAGCCATAGGGTCTATTATGTATGCCATGCTGTGTACCAGACCCGATGTAAACCTTGCCATAAGTTTGGTAGGTAGGTACCAAAGTAATCCCGGCAAGGAACACTGGACAGCGGTCAAAAACATCCTAAAGTACCTGAAAAGGACCAAGGATATGTTTCTCATTTATGGAGGTGCCGAAGAGCTCGTCGTAAAGGGTTACGTCGACGCTAGCTTCGACATAGATCTAGATGACTCTAAGTAACAAACCGGATACATGTATATTTTGAATGGTGGGGCAGTAAGCTGGTGCAGTTGCAAGCAAAGCGTCGTGGCGGGATCTACATGTGAAGCTGAGTATATGGTAGCCTCGGAGGCAGCACAAGAAGCAGTCTGGGTGAAGGAGTTCATTACCGACCTAGGAGTCATACCCAATGTGTCGGACCCGATGACTCTCTTCTGTGACAACACTGGAGCTATTGCCCTTGCGAAGGAGCCCAGATTTCACAGGAAGACCAGGCATATCAAGCGTCGCTTCAACTCCATTCGTGAAAGTGTTCAAAATGGAGACACAGAAATTTGTAAAGTACATACGGACCTGAATGTAGCAGATCCGTTGACTAAAACCTCTCCCTAGAGCAAAACATGATCAACACCAGAATTCCATGGGTGTTCGATTCATCACAATGTAACTAGACTATTGACTCTAGTGCAAGTGGGAGACTGTTGGAAATATGCCCTAGAGGCAATAATAAAATGATTATTATATTTCCTTGTTCATGATAATTGTCTATTATTCATGCTATAATTGTATTATTCGGAAATCATAATACATGTGTGAATACATAGACCACAATGTGTCCCTAGTGAGCCTCTAGTTGACTGGCTCGTTGATCAACAGATAGTCATGGTTTCCTGGCTATGGACATGGGGATGTCATTCATAACAGGATCACATCATTAGGAGAATGATGTGATGGACAAGACCCAAACCTAAGCATAGCACAAAGATCGTGTAGTTCGTTTGCTAGAGCTTTTCTAATGTCAAGTATCATTTCCTTAGACCATGAGATTGTGCAACTCCTGGATACTGTAGGAGTGCTTTGGGTGTATCAAACATCACAACGTAACTGGGTGGCTATAAAGGTGCACTACGGGTATCTCCGAAAGTGTCTGTTGGCTTGGCACGAATCGAGACTGGGATTTGTCACTCCGTATGACGGAGAGGTATCTCTTGGGCCCACTCGGTAATGCATCATCATAATGAGCTCAATGTGACCAAGGGGTTGGTCACAGGATCATGCATTACGGTACGAGTAAAGTGACTTGCCGGTAACGAGATTGAACAAGGTATTGGGATACCGACAATCGAGTCTCGGGCAAGTAACATACCGATTGACAAAGGGAATTGAATACGGGATTGATTAAGTCCTCGACATCGTGGTTCATCCGATGAGATCATCGAGGAGCATGTGGGAGCCAACATGGGTATCCAGATCCCGCTGTTGGTTATTGACCGGAGAGGCGTCTCGGTCATGTCTGCATGTCTCCCGAACCCGTAGGGTCTACACACTTAAGGTTCGGTGACGCTAGGGTTATAGAGATATTAGTATGAAGTAACCCAAAAGTTGTTCGGAGTCCCGGATGAGATCCCGGACGTCACGAGGAGTTCCGGAATGGTCCGGAGGTAAATATTTATATATAGGAAGTCCAGTTTCGGCCATCAGGAAGATTTCGGGGGTTACTGGTATTGTACCAGGACCACCGGAAGGGTCCCGGGGGTCCACCGGGTGGGGCCACCTATCCCGGAAGGACCCATGGGCTGAAGTGGGAGGGGAACCAGCCCCTGGTGGGCTGGTGCGCCCCCCCTTGGGCCTCCCCTGTGCCTAGGGTTTGGGAACCCTAGGGGTGGGGGCGCCCCACTTGCCTTGGGGGGCAAGCCACCCCCTTTGGCCGCCCCCCCCCTTCTAGATGGGATCTAGAGGGGCCGGCGCCCCCCAGGGCCCCTATATAAAGAGGGAGGAGGGAGGGCTGCGCACCCTAGCCTCTGGCGCCTCCCTCTTCCTCCCGTAACACCTCTCCCGCTCGTTGGTGCTTGGCGAAGCCCTGCCGAGACCCTGCTGCATCCACCACCACGCCGTCGTGCTGCTGGATCTTCATCAACCTCTCCTTCCCCCTTGCTGGATCAAGAAGGAGGAGACTGTTGGGGAACGTAGCAGAATTTAAAATTTTCTACGCATCACCAAGATCAATCTATGGAGTCATCTAGCAACGAGAGAGAGGAGAGTGCATCTACATACCCTTGTAGATCGCTAAGCGGAAGTGTTGCAAGAACGCGGATGAAGGAGTCGTACTCGCAGCGATTCAGATCGCGGTTGATTCCTATCTAAGCGCCGAACAACGGCGCCTCCGCGTTCAACACACGTGCAGCCCGGTGACGTCTCCTACGCCTTGATCCAGCAAGGGGAGAAGGAGAGGTTGGGGAAGACTCCGTCCAGCAGCAGCACGATGGCGTGGTGGTGGTGGAGGAGCGCGGAACTCCAGCAGGGCTTTGCCAAGCACTACGAGAGACGAGGAGGGAGAGGGGTAGGGCTGCGCCAACAGGAGAAGAACTTCGCGTGTTGGGCTGCCCCTTTGCCTCCACTATATATAGGGGGGGAGGGAGGGCTGCGCCCCCACCTAGGGTTCCCTCCCTAGGGGCGGAGGCAGCCCCCAGATCCCATCTGGGAGGTGGCCAAGGGGGGGAGAGAGGGGGGCGCACCTAGGGTGGACCTTAAGGCCCATCTGGACCTAGGGTTTGCCCCCTCCCACTCTCCCTTGCGCCTTGGGCCTTGGTGGGGGGCGCACCAGCCCACCTGGGGCTGGTCCCCTCCCACACTTGGCCCACGCAGCCTTCTGGGGCTGGTGGCCCCACCTGGTGGACCCCGGGACCCTCCCGGTGGTCCCGATACGTTACCGATAGCACCCGAAACTTTTCCGGTGACCAAAACGGGACTTCCCATATATAAATCTTTACCTCTGGACCATTCTGGAACTCCTCGTGACGTCCGGGATCTCATCCGGGACTCCGAACAACATTCGGTAACCGCGTACATACTTTCCCTATAACCCTAGCGTCATCGAACCTTAAGTGTGTAGACCCTACGGGCTCGAGAGTCATGCGGACATGGCCGAGACATATCTCCGACTAATAACCAATAGCAGAATCTGGATACCCATGTTGGCTCCCACATGTTCCACGATGATCTCATCGGATGAACCACGATGTCAAGGATTCAATCAATCTCGTATACAATTGTTCAATCTCGTTACCGGCAAGTCTCTTTACTCGTTCCGTAACACATCATCCCGTGATCAACTCCTTGGTCACATTGTGCACATTATGATGATGTCCTACCGAGTGGGCCCAGAGATACCTCTCCGTCACACGGAGTGACAAATCCCAGTCTCGATTCGTGCCAACCCAACAGACACTTTCGGAGATACCCGTAGTGCACCTTTATAGCCACCTAGTTACGTTGTGACGTTTGGCACACCCAAAGCATTCCTACGGTATCTGGGAGTTGCACAATCTCATGGTCTAAGGAAATGATACTTGACATTAGAAAAGCTTTAGCATATGAACTATACGATCTTGTGCTATGCTTAGGATTGGGTCTTGTCCATCACATCATTCTCCTAATGATGTGATCCCGTTATCAACGACATCCAATGTTCATGGTCAGGAAACCGTAACCATCTATTGATCAACGAGCTAGTCAACTAGAGGCTTACTAGGGACATGGTGTTGTCTATGTATCCACACATGTATCTGAGTTTCCTATCAATACAATTATAGCATGGATAATAAATGATTATCATGAACAAGGAAATATAATAATAACTAATTTATTATTGCCTCTAGGGCATATTTCCAACAGTCTCCCACTTGCACTAGAGTCAATAATCTAGTTCACATCGCCATGTGATTAACACTCATAGGTCACATCGCCATGTGACCAACATCTAAAGAGTTTACTAGAGTCAATAATCTAGTTCATATCACTATGTGATTAACACTCAATGCGTTTTGGGTTTGATCATGTTGCTTGTGAGAGAGGTTTTAGTCAACGGGTCTGCAACATTCAGATCCATATGTACTTCGCAAATCTCTAAGCTATATTTGGAGCCATTTCAAATAACTGTTCTACTTGGAGCTATTCTAAATTGTTGCTCCATTATACGTATCCGGTATCTCTACTCAGAGCTATCCGGATAGGTGTTAAGCTTGCATCGACGTAACTCTTTACATCGAACTCTTTATCACCTCCATAACCGAGAAACATATCCTTATTCCTCTAAGGATAATTTTGACCGCTATCTGGTGATCTACTCCTAGATCACCTTTGTACCCTCTTGCTGGACATGTGGCAAGGCACACATCAGGTGCGGTACTCAGCATGGCATACCGTATAGAGTCTATGACAAAAGCATAGGGGACGACCTTCGTCCTTCCTCTTTCTTCTGCCGTGGTCGAGCTTTAAGTCTTAACTTCATACCTTACAACTCAGGCAAGAACTCCTTCTTTGGCTGATCCATCTTGAACGCCTTCAAGATCATGTCAAGGTATGTGCTCATTTGAAAGTACCATTAAGCGGTTTTTGATCTATCCTTATAGCTCTTGATGCTCAATGTTTAAGTAGCTTAATCTAGGTTTTCCATTGAAAAACACTTTTCAAATAACCCTATATGCTTTCCAGAAATTCTACATCATTTCGAATCAACAATATGTCATCCACATATACTTATCAGAAATGTCGTAGTGCTCCCACTCACTTTATTGTAAATACAAGTTTCTAACAAACTTTGTATAAACCCATAAACTTTGATTACTCCATCAAAGTGTATATTCCGACTCCGAGATGCTTGCTCTAGTCCATGGAAGGATCGCTGGAGCTATCATACCTTTTAGAATCCTTAGGATAGACAAAAACTTTCTGATTGTATCATATACAACCTTTCCTTACGAAAACTGGTAAGGAAACTTGTTTTGACATCCATCTGCCAAATTTCATAAATGCAGCTTATGCTAACATGATTCCAACGGACTTAAGCATCGCTACGGGTGAGAAAATCTCATCGTAGTCAACTTCTTGAACTTGTGAAAAACTCTTCGCCACAAGTCGAGCTTCATAGACGATAACATTACCGTCCACGTCCGTCTTCTTCTTAAAATCCACATGTACCTAACAGCCTTACGACCATCAAGTAGTTCTTCCAAAGTCTACACTTTGTTTTCATACATGGATCCTCTCTCGGATTTTATGGCCTCGAGCCATTTTTCGGAATCCGGGCCCACCATCGCTTCTCCATAGCTCGTAGGTTCATTGTTGTCTAGCAACATGACTTCCAAGACAGGATTACGTACCACTCTGAAGTAGTACGCATCCTTGTCGTCCTACGAGGTTTGGTAGTGACTTGATCCGAAGTTTCATGATCACTATCATAAGCTTTCACTTCAATTGGTGTAGGTGCCACAGGAACAACTCCCTGTGCCCTTCTATACACTAGTTGAAGTGATGGTTCAATAACCTCAACAAATCTCCACCATCCTCCCACTCAATTCTTTCGAGAGAAACTTTTCCTCGAGAAAGGACCCGATTCTAGAAACAATCCCTATTGCTTTCGGATCTGAGACAGGAGGTATACCCAACTGTTTTGGGTACTCTATGAAGATGCATTTATCCGCTTTGGGTTCGAGTTTATCAGACTGAAACTTTTCACATAAGCATTGCAGCCCCAAACTTTTAAGAAATGACAGCTTAGGTTTCTCTAAACCATAGTTCATATGGTGTCATCTCATCGGAATTACGTGGTGCCCTATTTAAAGTGAATGTGGTTGTCTCTAATGCCTAACCCATAAACTATCATGGTAATTTGATAAGAGACATCATGGCATGCATCATATCCAATAGGGTGTAGTTATGATGTTCGGACACACCATCATACTATGGTGTTCCAGGCTGTATTAGTTGTGAAACAATTTCCACAATGTCTTAATTCTGTGCCAAACTCGTAATTCAGATATTCATCTATATGATCATATCATAGATATTTTATCCTCTTGTCACGACGATCTTCAACTTCACCCTGAAATTACTTGAACCTTTCAATAATTCAGACTCGTGATTCATCAAGTAAATATACTTAGCATCTACTCAAATCATCTGTGAAGTAAGAATATAACGATATCCACTACATGCCTCAGCACTCATTGGACTGCACACATCAAGATGTATTACTTCCAACAAGTTGCTTTCTTGTTCCATCTTACTGAAAACGAGGCCTTTCGGTCATCTTGCTCATGTGGTATGATTTGCATGTCTCAAGTGATTCAAAATCAAGCGAGTCCAAAGATCCATCAACATGGAGCTTCTTCATGCGGTTTATACCATTGTGACTAAAATTGCAGTGCCACAAGTATGTGGTACTATCATTACTATCTTATATCTTTTGGCATGAACATGTGTATCACTATGATCGGGGTTCGATAAACCATTCATTTTAGGTGCAAGACCATTGAAGGTATTATTCAAATAAATAGAGTAACCATTATTCTCCTTAAATGAATAACCGTATTGCGATAAACATAATCCAATCATGTCTATGCTCAACGCAAACACCAAATAACATTTATTTAGGTTTAACACCAATCCCGATGGTAAACGGAGTGTGCGATGCTTGATCACATCAACTGTGACGCCCCCGATTCAATCGTACACTAATCATGCACGCAAATGTGTACGATCAAGATCAGGGACTCACGGGAAGATATCACAACACAACTCTACAAATAAAATAAGTCATACAAGCATCATAATACAAGCCAGGGGCCTCGAGGGCTCGAATACAAGTGCTCGATCATAGACGAGTCAGCGGAAGCAACAATATCTGAGTACAGACATAAGTTAAACAAGTTGCCTTAAGAAGGCTAGCACCAACTGGGATACAGATCGAAAGAGGCGCAGGCCTCCTGCCTGGGATCCTCCTAAACTACTCCAGGTCGTCGTCAGCGGGCAGCACGTAGTAGTAGGCACCTCCGGTGTAGTAGGGGTCGTCGTCGACGGTGGCGTCTGGCTCCTGGACTCCAGCATCTGGTTGCGACAACCAGAAAGAAAGGAAAGGGGGAAAAGGGGGAAGAAAGCAACCGTGAGTACTCATCCAAAGTACTCGCAAGCAAGGAACTACACTACATATGCATGGGTATATGTGTAAGGAGGCCATATCAGTGGACTGAACTGCAGAATGCCAGAATAAGAGGGGGATAGCTAATCCTATCGAAGACTACGCTTCTGGCAGCCTCCGCCTCGCAGCATGAAGAAGAGAGTAGATTGAAGTCCTCCAAGTAACATCTCCAAGCAGCATATCCAGGTAGCATCTCCAAGCGCATCTCCAGTCGCATCGCATAGCATAATCCTACCCGGCGATCCTCCCCTCGAATCCCTGAGGGAGAGCGATCACCGGTTGTATCTGGCACTTGGAAGGGTGTGTTTTATTAAGTATCCGGTTCTAGTTGTCATAAGGTCAAGGTACAACTCCAAGTCGTCCTGTTACCGAAGATCACGGCTATTCGAATAGATTAACTTCCCTGCAGGGGTGCACCACATAACCCAACACGCTCGATCCCATTTGGCCGGACACACTTTCCTGGGTCATGCCCGGCCGCGGAAGATCAACACGTCGCAGCCCCACCTAGGCAAAACAGAGAGGCCAGCACGCCGGTCTAAACCTAAGCGCACAGGGGTCTGGGCCCATCGCCCATAGCACACCTGCACGTTGCGTACGCGGCCGAAAGCAGACCTAGCCTAGTGGCGTTCCAGTCCAATTCGGCGCGCGCCGCTCCGTCGCTGACGTCTGAAGTGCTTCGGCTGATACCACGACGTCGGGATACCCATAACTACTCCCACGTAGATGGTTAGTGCGTATAGGCTCGTAGCCAGACTCAGATCAAATACCAAGATCTCGTTAAGCGTGTTAAGTATCCGCGAACGCCGAACAGGGCCAGGCCCACCTGTCTCCTAGGTGGTCTCAACCTGCCCTGTCGCTCCGCCAAAAAGTAACAGTCGAGGGCCGTCGGGAACCCAGGCCCACCTCTACCGGGATGGAGCCACCTGTCCTTTCAGCCCCCTCGTCAGAATCACTTGCGGGTACTCAATGAGCTGACCCGACTTTAGTCACCATCTGTATAGTATGTATGTATGTATAGTATATACCCGTGATCACCTCCCAAGTGATCACGGCCCGATAGCATAGCAAGGCAGACTGACAAGAATGTAGGGCCAATGATGATAAACTAGCATCCTATACTAAGCATTTAGGATTGCAGGTAAGGTATCAACAGATGTAGCGACAATGTCAGGCTATGCATCAGAATAGGATTAACGAAAGCAGTAACATGCTACACTACTCTAATGCAAGCAGTATAGAGGAGAATAGGCGATATCTGGTGATCAAAGGGGGGGCTTGCCTGGTTGCTCAGACAAGGAGGGGTCGTCGATGACGTAGTCGTACTCGGTGGCATCAGCGTCGGTCTCGTAGTCTACCGGAGAGAAGAGGGGGAAGAAATAATGAATACAGAGCAAACAAAGCATCACAAAATATAACAAGGCAATACGCGGTGTTCGGTGTGCCCTAACGCGGTAGTAGGTGATACCGGTGAAGGGGGGAAAACATCCGGGAAAGTATTCCCGGTGTTTCGTGTTTTCGGGCAGAGGAGCCGGAGGGGGAAAGTTGCGGGTTCGATAGGTTAGAGGGGTGTGGCGGATGAACGGACTGCGTATCCGAAATCGTCTCGTCGTTCTGAGCAACTTTCATGTTGAAAATATTTTAATCCGAGTTACGGATTAAAAGATATGAATTTTAAAAGATTTTAACAATTTTGGAATTTAATTATTTATTTAATTAATTGGAAAAAAATGTATTTATGACGTCAGCATGATGTCATGCTGACGTCAGCAGTCAACAGGGGTTGACTGAGTCAACCCTGACATGTGGGTCCAGTGGGACCCACCTGTCATACGCTGTTAGGTTAATTAGGATTTAGTTAAACTAATTACTGTTTAATTAAGCTAACAGGTTAATTAGATTAATTAATTAAGGTTAATTAACTTAATTTAATTAATTAATTAATTAATTAAATTTGTTTTATTTTAATTATTGTTTTTATTTATTTATTTATTTATTTATTTAAATATATTATTATTAACTTTTT
>NC_041390.1:530640391-530689760 GCF_002162155.2 Triticum dicoccoides | reverse complement strand
GAGTGGGGAGTGGGTAGGTTAGGGTTTGGGGCGTGGGGGGTTATGGGGGTGGCCGACTGGGCCTGGGGTCGAGGCCCCAAAGGGGGGGCGGTGGCTTGTGGCCTGCTGGGCCGAAGCCCAGGGGGCAAGGGGGGGGGTTCTCCTTTTCTTTTTCCTTTTTTTGTTTTGTTTTCTGTTTTCTTTTCTTTATCTATTTTCTTTTAATTTCTGTTTTATAAAATATAAATACAACTCCTAATTTAATGTTATAATTTATTCTACTGCCCCAAAGTTTGACACCTAATTAAAACAGTTTGCATTATCATTATTTTTAAAAGGCATTTAATTAATTGTCATAGTTGCTATTTTAATTAGTTTAGAGCCTTTAAACATTTTATAGAAATGTGGTTTCACCTCCATAATTACCTATGTATTATTTGGTTCACTCCGAACATTTTAGTTTTAATATTTGAAAACTTTTATTGTTTGCCTATTTTTGAATTTGAATTTGAATTGGTTTCGAACTAACTCGAGATTAGCAACTATAAACGAGGTGACGTGGCACCATTAGCAGAGGATCACTGTAGCTTAATTACCCGGGCGTCACATCAACCTTGGAAACACTTCCAACACATATCATCGTCTCACCTTTGACTAGTCTCCGTTTATTCTGTAGCCTTTCATTTCGAGTTACCAACACTTAGCAACCGAACCGGTATCTAATACCCTGCTGCTACTAGGAGTACTAGTAAAGTACACATTTAATATAATGTATGTCCAATACATACTTCTTTCAACCTTGCCAGCCTTTTCATCTACCAAGTATCTAGGGTGGTTCTGCTCCAGTGGCTGTTCCCCTTATTACAGAAGCACTTAGTCTCGGTTCAACCTTGGGTTTCTTCACTAGAGCAGCAGCTGATTTGCCGTTTCATGAAGTATCCCTTCTTGCCCTTGCCCTTCTTGAAACTAGTGGTTTCACCAACCATCAACAATTGATGCTCCTTCTTGATTTCTACTTTCGTGGTGTCAAACATCGCGAATATCTCAAGGATCATCATATATGTCCCTGATATGTTATAGTTCATCACGAAGCTCTAGCAGCTTGGTGGTAATGACTTCGGAGAAACATCACTATCTCATCTGGAAGATCAACTCCCACTCGATTCAAATGATTGTTGTACTCAGACAATCTGAGCACAAGCTCAACAATTGAGCTTTTCTCCCTTAGTTTGCAGGCTAAGAAAATCGTCAGAGGTCTTATACCTCTTGACGTGGGCACGAGCCTGAAATCCCAATTTCAGCCCTCGAAACATCTCATATGTTTCGCGACGTTTCAAAAATATCTTCGGTGCCTCAACTCTAAACCGTTTAACTGAACTATCACGTAGTTATCAAAACGTGTATGTCAGATGTTTGCAACATCCACAGACGACGTTCGAGGTTCAGCACACTGAGCGGTGCATTAAGGACATAAGCCTCTTATGAAGCAATGAGGACAATCCTCAGTTTACGGACCTAGTCCGCATAATTGCTACTATCAACTTTCAACTAAATTTTCTCTAGGAACATATCTAAACAGTAGAACTGAAGCGCGAGCTATGACATAATTTGCGAAGACCTTTTGACTATTGTTCAGGATAATTAAGTTCATCTTATGAACTCCCACTCAGATAGACATCCCTCTAGTCATCTAAGTGATTACATGATCCGAGTCAACTAGGCCGTGTCCGATCATCACGTGAGACGGACTAGTCATCATTGGTGAACATCTTCATGTTGATCGTATCTTCCATACGACTCATGCTCGACCTTTCGGTCCTCCGTGTTCCGAGGCCATGTCTTTACATGCTAGGCTCGTCAAGTCAACCTAAGTGTATTGCGTGTGTAAATCTGTCTTACTCGCTCCTTTGATCTTCATCTTCGGGGCGCCATGATCATCATCGTCACCGGCATGACACCATGATCTCCATCATCATGATCTCCATCATCGTGTCTTCATGAAGTTGTCACATCAACTATTACTTCTACTACTATGGCTAACGCTTTAGCAATAAAGTAAAGTAATTACATGACGTTTATGTTGACACGCAGGTCATAAATAAATTAAGACAACTCCTATGGCTCCTGCCGGTTGTCATACTCATCGACATGCAAGTCGTGATTCCTATTACAAGAACATGATCATCTCATACATCACATATATCATTCATCACATCCTTTGGCCATATCACATCACATGGCATACCCTGCAAACCAAGACGTTATGAATGCTTATCAGTCACCTGTTGATGATTACTCCCTCGTTCAGTGCGGCATGCTTTACAGCTTAGAACCGGGGCTCCAAAAGCGTTTTGAGCAACACAGAGCATATGGGATGTTCGAGGAGCTGAAAATGGTTTTCCAAGCTCATGCCCGGGTCGAGAGATATGAAGTCTCCCACAAGTTCTTTAGTTGTAAGATGGAGGAAAATAGCTCTGTCGGTGAACACATACTCAAGATGTCTGGGTTGCACAACCGCTTGACTCAGCTGGGAGTTAATCTCCCGGATGACGCGGTCATTGATAGAATCCTTTAGTCGCTTCCACCAAGCTACAAGAGCTTTGTGATGAACTTCAATATGCAGGGGATGGAAAAGACCATTCCCGAGGTATATTCAATGATGAAATCAGCGGAGGTGGAGGTCAAAAAGGAACATCAAGTGTTGATGGTGAATAAAACCACTAAGTTCAAGAAAGGCAAGGGTAAGAAGAACTTCAAGAAGGACGGCAAGGAAATTGCCGCACCCGGTAAATCAGTTGCCAGGAAGAAGTCAAAGAATGGACCCAAGCCTGCAACTGGGTGCTTTTATTGCAAGGGAAGTGGTCACTGGAAGCGGAACTGCCCCAAATACTTAGCGGACAAGAAGGCCGGCAACACCAAAGGTATATGTGATATACATGTTATTGATGTGTACCTTACCAGCACTCGTAGTAGCTCCTGGGTATTTGATACCGGTGCGGTTGCTCATATTTGTAACTCAAAGCAGGAGCTGCGGAATAAACGGAGACTGGCGAAGGACGAGGTGACGATGCACGTCGGGAATGGTTCCAAGGTCGATGTGATCGCCGTCGGCACGCTACCTCTACATTTACCTACGGGATTAGTTTTAAACCTCAATAATTGTTATTTAGTTCCAGCTTTGAGCATGAACATTGTATCAGGATCTCGTTTAATTCGAGATGGTTACTCATTTAAATCCGAGAATAATGATTGTTCTATTTATATGAGAGATATGTTTTATGGTCATGCCCCGCTTGTGAATGGTTTATTCTTGATGAATCTCGAGCGTAATGTTACACATGTTCATAGTGTGAATACCAAAAGATGTAAGGTTGATAATGATAGTCCCACATACTTGTGGCACTGCCGCCTTGGTCACATAGGTGTCAAACGCATGAAGAAGCTCCATGCAGATGGACTTTTAGAGTCTCTTGATTACGAATCATTTGACACGTGCGAACCATGCCTCATGGGTAAAATGACCAAGACTCCGTTCTCCGAAACAATGGAGTGAGCAACCAACTTATTGGCAATTATACATACTGATGTGTGCGGTCCAATGAGCGTTGAGGCTCGTGGTGGCTATCGTTATGTTCTCACCCTCACCGATGACTTGAGTAGATATGGGTATGTCTACTTAATGAAACATAAGTCTGAGACCTTTGAAAAGTTCAAGGAATTTTAGAGTGAGGTTGAGAATCAACGTGACAGAAAAATAAAGTTCTTACAATCAGATCGTGGGGGAGAATATTTAAGTCATGAATTTGGCACACACTTAAGGAAATGTGGAATCATTTCACAACTCACGCCGCCTGGAACACCTCAGCGTAACGGTGTGTCCGAACGTCATAATCGCACTCTATTGGATATGGTGCGATCTATGATGTCTCTTACCGATCTACCGCTCTCATTTTGGGGCTATGCTTTAGAGACTGCCGCATTCACTTTAAATAGGGCTCCGTCGAAATCCTTTGAGACGACATCATATGAATTATGGTTTGGGAAGAAACCTAAGCTGTCGTTTCTGAAAGTTTGGGGATGCGATGCTTATGACAAGAAACTTCAACATGAAAAGCTCAAACCCAAGTCAGAAAAATGCGTCTTCATAGGATACCCTAAGGAAACCATTGGGTATACCTTCTACCTCAGATCCGAAGGCAAGATCTTTGCTGCCAGGAATGAATCCTTTCTAGAGAAAGAGTTTCTCCCGAAAGAAGTAAGTGGGAGGAAAGTAGAGCTTGATGAAGTACTGCCTCTTGAAACGGAGAGTGGCGCAGCTCAAGAAAATGTTCATGTGGTGCCTGCACCGATTAGAGAGGAGGTTAATGATGATGATCAAGATACTTCAGATCAAGCTCCTACTGAACTTCGTAGGTCCACAAGGACACGTTCCGCACCAGAGTGGTACGGCAACCCTGTCCTGGAAATCATGTTGTTAGACAACGGTGAACCTTCGAATTATGAAGAAGCGATGGCGGGCCCAGATTCCAACAAATGGCTAGAAGCCATGAAATCCGAGATAGAATCCATGTATGAAAACAAAGTATGGACTTTGACTGACTTGCCCGATGATCGGCGAGCCATAGAAAATAAATGGATCTTTAAGAAAAAGACAGACGCAGATGGTAATGTGACCATCTATAAGGCTTGACTTGTCGCTAAGGGTTATCGACAAGTTCACGGGGTTGACTACGATGAGACTTTCTCACCCGTAGCGAAGCTGAAGTCCATCTGAATCATGTTAGCAATTGCCGCATTCTATGATTATGAGATATGGCAAATGGACGTCAAAACGGTATTCCTTAACGGCTTTCTTAAGGAAGAATTGTATATGATGCAGCCGGAAGGTTTTGTCGATCCTAAGAATGCTAACAAGGTGTGCAAGCTCCAGCGCTCAATCTATGGGCTGGTGCAAGCATCTCGGAGTTGGAACATTCGCTTTGATGAGATGATCAAAGCGTTTGGGTTTATGCAGACTTATGGAGAAGCCTGCGTTTACAAGAAAGTGAGTGGGAGCTCTGTAGCATTTCTCATATTATATGTGGATGACATACTGTTGATGGGAAATGATATATAATTCTTGGAAAGTATAAAGGCCTATTTGAACAAGTGTTTTTCAATGAAGGACCTTGGAGAAGCTGCTTATATATTAGGCATCAAGATCTATAGAGATAGATCGAGACGCCTCATCGGTCTTTCACAAAGTACGTACCTTGACAAGATATTGAAGAAGTTCAATATGGAACAGTCCAAGAAGGGGTTCTTGCCTGTATTGCAAGGTGTGCGATTGAGCACGGCTCAATGCCCGACCACGGCAGAAGATATAGAAGAGATGAGTGTCATCCCCTATGCCTCAGCCATAGGGTCTATTATGTATGCCATGCTGTGTACCAGACCCGATGTAAACCTTGCCATAAGTTTGGTAGGTAGGTACCAAAGTAATCCTGGCAAGGAACACTGGACATCGGTCAAAAACATCCTAAAGTACCTGAAAAGGACCAAGGATATGTTTCTCGTTTATGGAGGTGCCGAAGAGCTCGTCGTAAAGGGTTACGTCGACGCTAGCTTCGACACAGATCTAGATGACTCTAAGTCACAAACTGGATACGTGTATATTTTGAATGGTGGGGCAGTAAGCTGGTGCAGTTGCAAGCAAAGCGTCGTGGCGAGATCTACATGTGAAGCAGAGTATATGGCAGCCTCAGAGGCAGCACAAGAAGCAGTCTGGGTGAAGGAGTTCATTACCGACCTAGGAGTCATACCCAATGCGTCGGACCCGATGACTCTCTTCTATGACAACACTGGAGCTATTGCCCTTGCGAAGGAGCCCAGGTTTCACAAGAAGACCAGGCATATCAAGCATCGCTTCAACTCCATTCGTGAAAGTGTTCAAAATGGAGACATAGAAATTTTTAAAGTACATACGGACCTGAATGTAGCAGATCCGTTGACTAAACCTCTCCCTAGAGCAAAACATGATCAACACCAGAATTCCATGGGTGTTCGATTCATCATAATGTAACTAGACTATTGACTCTAGTGCAAGTGGGAGACTGTTGGAAATATGCCCTAGAGGCAATAATAAAATGATTATTATATTTCCTTGTTCATGATAATTGTCTATTATTCATGCTATAATTGTATTATCCGGAAATCGTAATACATGTGTGAATACATAGACCATAATGTGTCCCTAGTGAGCCTCTAGTTAACTAGCTCGTTGATCAACAGATAGTCATAGTTTCCTGGCTATGGACATGGGGATGTCATTGATAACGGGATCACATCATTAGGAGAATGATGTGATGGACAAGACCCAAACCTAAGCATAGCACAAAGATCGTGTAGTTCGTTTGCTAGAGCTTTTCTAATGTCAAGTATCATTTCCTTAGACCATGAGATTGTGCAACTCCCGGATACCGTAGGAGTGCTTTGGGTGTATCAAACGTCACAACGTAACTGGGTGGCTATAAAGGTGCATTACGGGTATCTCCGAAAGTGTCTGTTGGGTTGGCACGAATCGAGACTGGGATTTGTCACTCCGTATGACGGAGAGGTATCTCTTGGGCCCACTCGGTAATGCATCATCATAATGAGCTCAATGTGACCAAGGGGTTGGTCACAGGATCATGCATTACGGTACGAGTAAAGTGACTTGCCGGTAACGAGATTGAATAAGGTATTGGGATACCGACGATCGAGTCTCGGGCAAGTAACGTACCGATTGACAAAGGGAATTGAATACGGGATTGATTAAGTGCTCGACATCGTGGTTCATCCGATGAGATCATCGAGGAGCATGTGGGAGCCAACATGGGTATCCAGATCCCGCTGTTGGTTATTGACTGGAGAGGCGTCTCGGTCATGTCTGCATGTCTCCCGAACCCGTAGGGTCTATACACTTAAGGTTCAGTGACGCTAGGGTTGTAGAGATATTAGTATGCAGTGACCCAAAAGTTGTTCGGAGTCCCGGATGAGATCCCGGACGTCACGAGGAGTTCCGGAATTGTCCGGAGGTAAAAATTTATATATAGGAAGTCCAGTTTCGGCCATCGGGAAGGTTTCGGGGGTTACCGGTATTGTACCGGGACCACCGGAAGGGTCCCGGGGGTCCACCGGGTGGGGCCACCTATCCCGGAGGGCCCCATGGGCTGAAGTGGGAGGGTAACCAGCCCCTGGTGGGCTGGTGCGCCCCCCCTTGGGCCTCCCCTGCGCCTAGGGTTTGGGAACCCTAGGGGTGGGGGCGCCCCACTTGCCTTGGGGGGCAAGCCACCCCCTTTGGCCGGCGCCCCCCCCCCTCTTCTAGATGGGATCTAGAGGGGCCGGCGCCCCCCAAGGCCCCTATATAAAGAGGGGGGAGGGAGGGCTGCACACCCTAGCCTCTGGCGCCTCCCTCTCCCTCCTGTAACACCTCTCCCGCTCGTTGGTGCTTGGCGAAGCCCTGCCGAGACCCTGTTGCATCCACCACCACGCCGTCGTGCTGCTGGATATTCATCAACCTCTCCTTCCCCCTTGTTGGATCAAGAAGGAGGAGACGTCTTCCCGACCGTATGTGTGTTGAACGCGGAGGTGTTGTCCGTTCGGCACTTGGTCATCGGTGATTTGGATCACGGCGAGTACGACTCCATCATCCCCGTTCTTTTGAACGCTTTCGCTCGCGATATACAAGAGTATGTAGATGCACTCCTATTCCCCTTGTTGCTAGAATACTCCATAGATTGATCTTGGTGATGCGTAGAATTTTTTTAATTTCTGCTACGATCCCCAACATGTGCTTATTTGGAGAATTTGGTCCATGAGGTGTGACCTTGTGCATGGTAAAGAGACCCCTTCTGTGGATGTTTCAGCTGATTATCTAAGAGAGTTAGGCCCCGTTCTGTGTCCATCCGCTCCTCCGCTGCTCCGCTTCAAGAGCGGACGGAGCTGTAGTGAAAAGTCTTGGAGCGAGCAAAACGATGCTCCACAGATCCGCGGATTTTAAGGACCCGGCGCATTGCGGTACGGGGCCTTACTCCCTCCGTTTTATATTAGTTGTCGCCCAAAGGGATGTATCTAGCATTGAAATATGTTTGATGTATCTAGCACTGAAATATGTCTGGATACATCCATTCCTTCGACGACTAATATGGAACGAAGGGAGTACATGCTATCACTTGATCTATCACGGAGGTACATCACATAGGATATAATTAAGGGGAAGATGCCAGTAGTGTATGAAGGTCCTGATATATGTGTTAACAAAGTTACAGTTGCTATGCTGTGGTCTCCACCATTAGTGAACCGGGTCGCCCTGTGTTGATGGGGCGTTTTCCATGTCTGATGGCTCAGCGGCGGCTGGTATGATTCTCAGAAGACATGATAGGAGTATGATCTTTGCTGCATACCGGTGTTTATTTAATTGCAATGATGCTTTAGAGGCGGAACTTCATGCATTGATGCAAGGAATGGCGTTGGCGGGACAACATAGTAATGAGCTTATTGTCGTTCAATCAGATTCTTCGGAAGCATTGTCGGCTTTGACGGACGAAGCCCTATCTCGATCAGCTTATGGGCATTTTGTAGCTGAAATTAAGCATCTTATGGTGAATAGAGAGTTTATTCCTATGAAAATTAAGCATGAGCAAAATAGGGGCGCAGATCTGTTGACTTTTTATAGTCGCACGGAGAATGCTACTGCTGTATGGCTACATAGTGGTCCGTCATGTATAGAGGATATTTTGCCTCAACCTTATTACCCTGGAATAAAACCTTTTTTCTCTCGCAAAAAACAAAAAAATCTGCTAGAGGCTCTGGACTCCTCTCTCGACCTTCCCTCAATCAAAAATAAAAAGAAAACTCCTTCCCTCGATCTTACTAGTAGAGTGCCCGTGCGTTGCCACGGGCTTTTGAAATAGTTTACAAGAGTTACATGTTAAATTTCACACGTACAAACAATAAAACACAAATACAATTATTTAATAACTAAAGTTCATTTTTGCAATGTAAATTGATAACATGAAGAAAAATTAACGACATGTCCATGTAACAAACCAAGCGATGTTCCAACTAAACATCTATTACAAAACTATTAATATCTAGATGATGCGCTTAAGTAATTCTTTCACAATATCAGAAAAGTTTCCTTTAGCTTCATTCCCACAATGTTTTAGCAAGTGTAATAAAAACTGCTTCCTCAATTCATACCCATCCTGCACAAACAATACATTTAGTTAGTATGAAAATTTCACGCCGAAGGTCTTAAAACATGTAACTGACAATACTCACCGTGCAAATCGGCTTGACCAATTCTTTACCGTTCCACCAGAGCATAAAATGAAAAACAAAATAGCCAGACACATTCCTGCAAAACTTTAGATTAATAATATATAGAATATAGTAATAACAAAAGTAAATATTTTTGTTATGAATTCATTATCCGTCTATACTCGTTGGAACACCGAACGGAAATAAACGTTGCCATTTAGATATATCATAATTCCAACCAGGCAGCTTTATTTCGAGTGCTTCTTTGAAATCCCTTGCAAAACTTTTTAATTTCAGCGCATGCCTCAATTCTTTTTCCTCTAACGATTATGATGTTTGAATAGGATCCAGAATATATAGACGACGTGCCTCTTTCTCGATGACGTACAAGATGTATCGGCTGATGGATGCATAGGGAAGATAAATCTACAAGTGGAGCTATTAGGAACAACAATAAACCATGATAACAATGGACAAAATACTTTACTTACCTTGTTGCACGATGAGATGTCGTTGTCCATCCCAGGCCAGCTATCAAATAATGTTGCCAACGTCTGGATAGTTTCTTTCTCACAAAACTTCTGACCTCGTGTTGACTCTAGCATCATGGACTAAGTAAAAAAAGAAATATTTCTTCAACATGTTGATGATAATGACACATAGAATGAAGAGTTACGATAACTTGCACAAAATCGTAGATCCATGTAGTGCACAGGACGGTATGTGAACAATACTCTCTCGTCACATGCCAGCATACGCACGGCTGTGTTGAAGAAATCATTGTCCATGGGCTGCTCTATGTTAAGTATGCACTGAAGTTTCTTAAGACTTAAGCCCATTGGATCGGGTGTCGAGCTCCGGACCCATACCTTCCTATAAATTGGATGGTAAGAAGAACAATAATATACAACCTCACATTAAATATTGATACCTGATACTTACTCCAAACAACTGGCATCATCGATCGACATGATGTAGTTGCAGAGGCCGGCAAGTAATTCACGTTGGTCCGTGGGTATGATAGTGATTAGTGCAGGACGTTTGTCTTTGACTACATCAGATGGATTGTCCAATATATTGAGATCAGAATTAGCTAAAGTTTCTTGATCGTCAGGTTGATGGTATATGGGACCTCCTTTTAGCTTATTCAGCTCTGAATCGAGCAAAATGACAATTAATTTTTATCGAAAATGTTTCATATCCTCCTACAAGATATATATAAAAACAATTTATATATTATTTTGAGATAAAATAACGAGATAATGTATAAAAACGAAATACCTGGGTGAATTGGTCTCACAGTGCATGTGATGTCCAGTATTCCATATAATTTAGCATAAACAGTCCACATGATACGCTATAGTATTGTAAAATAATGCTTCAGAATACCACACAGATGAATCAAATAAACAAACAATTGTAACAAGTGCTTACCCATCGGTTTGTATTGCCTCATGAAACTGCTCTACAACTGTCCATTTTGTAACATTCAGATCGGGCCACTTATGACCTCTGATAAAATCCGGTTTATGCTCTACAAGTTTCAGACACTTCTCGAGTCCTAGTAACTATTTTATATATAAGAAATGATAGGGATCAAGGCAAACAAAAACATATGTTAAGATGAATAAAAATAATAGATAGTTACCGTAGTAGCAAGGTCATTGCGTTTGACCCGAGAACCAAGTGAGTCCAAAATACTTGAATCTCACGTTTTTTGGCATTGAAGACTGTTAGATACCAATGGTAGCCCGATATGTTAATCGGAATGAATAACTGGTGTAAATATCATACAAGTCACGGTCGCAATTAGATATAAATATTAATAAATCATTATACATATGAATTAATAAAAACAATATATAATTATATGCATGGATAACGAGACAAAAAACTAACCATGTCTTGCTGTAGATAAGTATTAACATGATGCACGATGTGGTAATATTTTGATGGGTCTATGTCTCTTTTCCCGTCTTCTTTGATCTGGCCAGATACAAATGTGCTAACAATGTGTACCTTTTCACCCGCTCTGTCTTGTAGATGGTCGTGAGCAAGCATGCAATATATGTAAGCATTTATCACATGTAATCAACATTTAGATTATGTGTACATTTTATGATATTAAATATTGTTCATATTATTAATTACAAAGTTTGTGCAATTGGTCTTACACCGTCATGTAAGAACATATCATCTTTCATAAGGTATTCCAAATCATCGGTTGATAACAAGGCATCTCCAATGTCCACGAACTGGGTATTCTTGGGGGCAGACTTGATTGATTCGATGACTGTAATATCCCTAGGGGTACAAACATAGTCTGCCGAATTCATAAATAAATGAGCCAATTTAGCAATCAAACTGCGCAAAAATAGTTGAATACAAGAGGCAATATCACAAAAATAAGATTGATAGTAATATTAAAAAATACCTTGTGAGGTAACATGTAAATTAGCATCCTTTTTTGGTTTGTTATGAGATATAACCTCTTCGACATTTTTATGTTGTGAATTTTTGTCCCCTTGCAGCAACATCGCATATGAACCCTCAATGGATTCTTTCCGTGCATCTCCAAAGTCCATATCCATGTCTCCTATATTCTAAAAAAACAAAAATATAAAAATAGACCTTTCGTGTTTTCATGTATAATATACATACAAAGGAAAGTTAGCTATATGCACCTCTTCTCGTGGTGTTTCAGTGCGGTCTGTCATCGTTACATCAGTGCATATGTCGGAACCCATCACTTTGTATCTACGATGAAATATATATGATGAAATATAAATGATGCTTTCTACTGCATAATATAATCAGATATAATATATGAAAAAATAGTAGTGATAATAACACACTATTTTCTCTATAAAAAACATATTTGACATTATTAGGAAAAAATGTTGATTAAATAATTTAAATAATTGTACTAACACAAAATTAGGGGAAAACAACAAACTGTAATGTTCATATATAATGAGTAGTCATATGAAAATTATTTAAATTATTTATATAGGCCATGGAAATTTGTCAAACAAAAGAAAAAAAACATGCAAACAAACCTTCTTCAACCAAGTAGATTTATTTATACATCAACCAAGTTTTGTTGTGGTACCCTTAGTATATGAAAGATAAATATAAAAAATATTTATTTTTATGAACAATATTTAATGAATACATATAGTTTTATTGTTTCTGTTTAATAAATAAATATAAATTACCTTATCCACATTATATTTTTTCTGAGGGATTACATTATAACTGGACAAATGGGCCGGCACTTACCGGCCAAGAACGCGTGGTGGCCTCCACGGCCCATGCACTATAAAGTTGCCTAACGGGCCGGCTCGACGGCCCACCTGGCACACTGGCGTCTGGGCCCAAACCCTAACACCATTCACTCACCACACTCCCCTCCACTCACTCATTTCCTCTCGCCCTCTCCCCTTCCCCGCCGCGTGCCTCGACGACCCGGCGCCCGCGCGACTCCGCCTGCCGACCGCCAGATCCCATGCCGCGGCAAATCTTGGGGTGGCCTCACCGGCCCTCTCCACCCCCACCAGTAGCTCGGCCCTCTCCCCTCCCCCCGCCGCATGGCCACGCGCCTCGATGAGCCGGTGCCCGCGCGACTCCACCCGCCGGATCCATCCCATGTCGCAGCAGATATTGGAGCGCGTGTTTTTACCCCTCGCTACTACTAAGTTAATAGTAACCCGCGCTACTACTAAGCAGTCTCTATCGTGCCCCCCCTAGGACATGCCATAGTAGTAGTGAGGGGTATGAACCCGCGCTACTACTAAGTTGATAGTGGTAGAGCGGGTTTATACCCCTCGCTACTATTAAGTAAAAGGTAGGTGAAGTCCCCATATCCTCGGTTGAATCCCTCCTCTCTCCCACACTCTCCCATTCCCCTTCTCCTCTCACCCGTGATTCCCATCCTCGCCCACCGCCGCCGCCGATCTCACACCTCGGCGCCTTCCCCAAATTCGGTGACCTCTCCTATCGCAGCCCCCTCCCCGGCCCCTCCTTCCTCCTCCGTTGCTGGAAGGAGAGGGAAACCAGCAGAACATCGTCCATGGCGGCGACCAGATCCACCATGGATGCAACCACTTGCACCTCCTCACTGGGACAAGGCCTCCTGAGGACATGCGAGCACCATGGTCAAGGGTCCTACGACAAGCAGTAGCAGGTCACCGGGCTTCATCTAGGTTTCGAGCGTCGGCTCCAACTTCGGCGGCCACCAGTGAGTTCCTCCTCCTACTCCTCTCTATCTCTGTCTCTTCCTCATTCAAATAATTTTCTCTTCTTTTGTAGCAGATGAGAGGTGCGGGAACGAGTTGGGTGGGGAGCCACCATCACCATGGACAACTTCATCCCCTCCAGGACCAGCAACAACCATGGTTGGAGAGGACGATGACGCCCAGCAGCAGCAACCATGGATGAAATTTATTTATTTTAATTCCCAATTAGTTAGTAGTAGCGCGGGGCCCTAACAATCTTCTTAATAATCAAGAAAACATCAAAGCTTTTGCCTTGTGTTTGAATTTATTTACTCATACTCATTTCCTCAACTAAAATTCAGATATATCAAATGTGTTTTTTACCAGTATTTTTTTTTCAACTTTTATAGATATTATTTATACAGGAAACCTTTTAAAGCATCAAATGATTATGACTATAAAAATAATGGATTTTATTAGAACAATGTGAGGTAAATCAGACACGGCCGATAAAAAGAAGACAATCTCTCCCCCATCACTGCCTAGTACAGTAGTCTACGTAGTAGTATTAAGAAAAAACGTTAGATTTCTAAAAAAAAAACCGTCAGTCATCCTCTCCACTGCCGTCTCACATTCTTCTCTGAATAGTTCCCCACCACTGCCTCACAATCTCCTCGGTTCCCCATTCTCTCCACCACAACCAGCGCTCCCTGGTTAGGCCGCCCCCTCCCCTTCGTCACCACCGCCGGCGCTCCCTGGTCAGGCTGCCCTCCCTTTCATCACCAGCGTCGCCGCTCCCTAGCAGGCCGCCCCTCCCCTTCGAATCAGACCGCAAAAGTGGCCGGGGAGATCCTCGAGCTCGGCATGCTCGCGCCAGTGGTAGGCGCCGTTGGATGCGGACGCGGAGGCTCGGGACTTGCACGCCCTACTCTACCCTGTTCCTTCCAATCCGGCCCCGAAGTGCTCGAGGAGGCGCTCGAGGTCGGCATGCTCACCGGCGACGCTGGGTCCCTCCATTCTCCTGGTTCCCTCACCGTCGCCAACATGAGCCTCTCCACCCTCTCCCGCGCGATCGTCCAGGTCTAGGTAATCTCTCTCTCCCTGACCCTGCCGTATGCTCCTCCCCGTCAATTCGGTTAGTCGCCAGGTGCATCGCCTCACTGAGATATCACAATGAATATTCCTTTTCAAGACTGTCCATATTTTGTTCTATTAAAGGGCTTTGTTAAAAAATCTGATTTAACTGAGTATTATTCTGCTCTAAATTGCAGCCCCTTCTGGTTGTGAGTGGATCCAAGAGTTCACATGATGCAGTATCTTTTGAAAGATGATACATTATCTTCATAAAAGAAAGGAAGTTGGAGAAGTTATTACTGAAGAGGAATTCAGTGGTATGTGCTTCTCAAGAGCTAAACTGGAACAAGAAGTGCATGACTCATGCCTACACTAACTAATCAGGTAGCATATGCAAATTTTTAACCATACTACATCCAGATATGACATTTGAATATAAAAACTGGCAATTGTGGAACAAAAATGGGTGTCGCGTTTATTCTTTAGAGAGTGTGTTTTCTATTAGAATGGTTCCTTTCAAGAATGTAATATGAGAAATCATCTGCTTAGTTGGTGGTTGTATTGATGATTCGGCCCTTAATGGTTCAGACTTCCCGAAGGAGAAGAAGGAGGTGCGGAAAGAGGATGGGAGCAACAAATCTGAATCAAAGAGTATGTTTTGTTGTGGATCTTCTATGGAATGTTGTTGCTAGTAACCAAGCATGCTTTCTCTTTAGTTCCTCTATGAAAGTAGCATCAAATTGGGATTTTGTTGATGATTTGCAAAGCTTAATTGAGACATAATTCTCTCAGTTCCCACTTTTGCAAATCGTGATTGTTAGTTGAAGTTAGTTGGTTCTCCCGATCCCGGTTGCTTCTAATGCAGGTCTGTAGTCCTGAGTTTAGTGGGTGATTCTGTACGATCTTGCGATGATTATAACTGCAACACTTGAGGGTTGGTAGTAGCACATGCCCAAGGCTTGATGAACTCGTATGGCTTTTGTTCTCTTTCTTTTGGAGGGGAGAACTCTTCCACTTGCTTCTGCCTTTTCATCAGCTTCCATGCTGCAGTTTGACAATTTTTATTTCAGTGTTATTTTTTGGGTTCCCTTTTCCCATCTTTTATGTTTGTCGATGGGTCATTAAAACAGAAAACGGTGATGTATGAACCATTTTGACCAATGATTTATTCATTGTGTCCACCAGTGATCTTTTGAGATACTGACGCTTGTTTTTTTTGGAATTAGGGGTGAGAATTACTTATCAATGACTCGGGCATCAACTCTTGATTTTCGGCGGAAGACGCAGGGTCAGAACAACTGGTCTGGGCCGTTGCGCCCAGTAAATGCCATCAAAAATAAATTCCCTACCTACAAGAATGGTACGAATGGGATAGTCATCAAATTTGCTGATGAGCCAGAAACACCATGACTTAAGGAGTCTGTTGCCAAAGAGACAACAGATCTGCTTGATCGGCGTCAGCGTCTTTCAGTCCGCGAGCTCGCAATGAAATTTGAGAAGGGCCTCAGTACTGCCACATTATTATCTAATGAGGTATGGGTCTTCCTGATTCCTGAACACTCATTTAGCAATTGGTTCAGTTATTACATACCTTAAGTTATTGCATTGGCTTTAACTCTCAGGTTAAATGTAAACAAGTGGCTTTATTGGAGCGAGACATCCTTCTGAAGAATCTAAAGAGTGTATTGGAGTCACTGAGAGGTCAAGTAGCTGGCAAATATAAGGATGAAATTGAGGAATCGGTATCTATGGTTGGTTTTTCTTCTTTTGAACCATATTTACAGCCACGTGAAGGATTATTGTTCCTCAGTGTGTTTTTAGAGTATCTTTAATGACGCTGCAAGTGTTCTAAACTAACCAATATGGTTTCTTAAAAGAAGTCTCCAGCTAAATATATATGCCTAAATCATCCCTTTGTTTGCGAGCACTTTAATAGTTTGACACTTTCTATAGGTGGATATTTTAGCAGTTCAGCTGTCCAAAACAGAAAATGAGTTGCTTCAGCAGAAAACCGAGGTCACGAGAATAGCGACTTCACTAAAACTGGTGAGTTGATCCTTGTACTTTGGAAGTATCTTTATTCTATGGACCTTTGTAAGCACATTTTAGTACCATGATCCATTCTGTGTTCTCTGTTTACAATGTACTATCAAATGTCATGTGTATTTTCCCTGCTTGCTACTAGCTTTGGAGGAAAACTTAGTTCCGTCGTTTTTAAATGTAAATTATCTGCCATGATTAAGCAAGCCAAGCTGAAGTTTTGCCTTTGTTGGGACTTCTGAAACAGAATATCAAACAATACTACAAATTTGAAATGGTGTTCTTTTCTTGCAAATGCACAACAAATTTTCAGGGGCCTGCCGATGGTTTGTTGAACAGCAAATTTTTAGGAGTTCTTCCTGATTTTCTTACCATGGTTAAGAAAATAACATGCTGGCAATGATTTGTGCGTAAAGCATGTTCCAATTCCTCTTGGATTGGCGCGTCGTTTTAGTATTTTTTATAAACATCATTTATCCATATCAAGTATGCTTAATCTTGGTATATTCCCATTTTTTCATTTTGACAAATCACTCTTTCTATATCGTTCACAGGCTTCTGAAGATGCTAGGAGAATTGTTGACGAAGAACGAACTAATGCATGCATGGAGATTGAAAATGCTAGAGCTGCTGTACAAAGAGTTCAAAAAGTACTTAAAGAGAAAGAGAACAGTTCACAAAGAATTAGAAAGCAGGTAAATTGTATATAATTTTATGAGCAGCATATTATCTTGTTTTCTGTACTTTAGTACCAAGCTTACCTGGAACTTATGCCTGAATCTGTATTCCTTATATATTCTTTTATTTATGTCATATACAATTACTCCCCTTGACTTCTGTACAGTTTTTCTATTCAAAACCAGTGGTAGTTTATTTTAATTTGACTATGCAACCTTCTACGTACTGCATCATACAGCAACAGATCTTCCTGCCCAACTTTGCTTTTATTGCTTGCTTGTCCAGATGCTGTGCTTTGACACTGTCCTCAATTTGTTATACTCATTGTATTACTTGCTCTATCTTGAGAATGTAGATTCATTCGGTTGGGATATAGTTGGTATTAGAGTATTACATATCCATTGTGAATAATTTTAGACTATTTCATCGAAGCATTTTGTCCTCATGCAATTTCTATTACATGTAATGACTTAATATTATGACTCTGATGATATATATCTTCAAGCAGTCCTATTATATTTGTTTGTTTTCTGGCATGTTGAAACACTTAATAAGTTATTTGTTTGTTTTTCTGGCTCAAATATATATATGAGATTTCATTAAAAAGTTAGGCAGTCAACTATGGTCATGACTTAAAAAGTTAGGTGTATGACACACATGCGATGTCCAGAATAGACTGTTAGCCTATAATATCTGAAAGAACTGTTTGTATTCAGCTGCAGCCCACCTAATAGGACTGCTTGATTCCGTCGAGTATGGAAAAAGCGAAAGGTATTTTACGGTCTCTTTTGCGTTCTTCTTCTGTTACTTGCATATTTTCTGTGGTATCATTCAAGTCATCTACTGATGTCTTCCTTGGGTTTCTCTCAAAAGCGAAAGGTAAAAACAACATGATAGCAAACGAGTATGGAAAAAGCACAATCATTTTACCTTCTATATTTTTATCTGCAATTACATCAGACGTGCCCGTAGCTTTAGGAGGATATGTTGATTCATTATGCGAGATTGATGTATCAACCGAGCTAGCTGGGTCATCTAATATAACATGCTTGGTTAGTATTTATTAAAATGGCTGAACCATGAATGCTAGGATGTAACATAAAATAATCTTACTTGAATTACAAAGGGGACGAAGATCAACTTTCCTGTGCTTATCATCTCACGTGGGTTTGATTAGCTGCCCCAACATATGATCTGCCCCAACATTAGTTCCTATTGTAATCCAGCATGGGCGTTCAGAAAGCAAAGAGAAGTTAAACATAATCACAAATAGTATGATTGTCAAATACGCACATATAACTAACGACATTGTAAATCCACCAAATATGTACCAGGGATCACATATGAAGATTGTTGAACATTTGTGATATCACATAGAGTACGGCGGTGAACAATCGGCCCATCGTCTAGATGGTTTATAAAACCATCTGACTTCTTAGTGCGATAAGATGCCCGCCTCCACGCGTTGATAAGATCCCTATGGTCTACCATTTTTACAACAGGTATGAGAGTTAGAGAACAAAAAAAGTATGTACAAATCACTTAGATAGATGTTGATACAACATCTATGAAACCAACACGGGGAACATCTATGAAGTCAGGTTACTATAACGATTAATTTGCATACTATAGGTATTCAGAAAAAACCCAAGAGTAGTCAGCAAAATCACGCTTAAATACTTACCAGTCTTTGAAAGGGATGGCTGATTATCCTCTTGTAACCTGACCATATCCTCCTCTTTTTTCTTCCGATAAGATTCACGCTCTATGCGTTGAACTGCTCCCTTGTTTCGCCAACGTTTTTTTCTTCATTACATACAGCTACTGTTGCATGCTGCTCGGAAGTTTGTCATCTGCATTACGTTAAGCGTAAAAACCACAAAGCCCATTAAGCTCATCTGGGAAAATGGACTAAACCTCTCCGATCCGCTACCGGAGATGTCGATTTGGAAGCTGTATAAGCATGCCTGTGAATACCTTGAGTATCACCTCGTAGCTTAGTCATACCATCCTTATTATTCTCAGAATACGACGGAATCCCGTCGTTTGAAGGTTCCCGCCCTACATCTTAGCAATCAACAAAATATACGGTATGCACGAAACATTAGCAGCAATCTTGACACAGTCTTATACCTGCTCCCGTCGTGTAAATATCGTGAATATTTGCATGTACGGGTATGAAGTTTGCATTGTAGTCTCCAACATTTATCCCGCTCGTAAGGACTACAACACATAAAATGCATTCTGCCACTTTCATAAATGCACGTGAGGCAACATTTATAACCAATCTTCGCACAGTATTATACCTGATTCCGTCGTGTAAACGTTATCAACAATTTCAGCTACGGGTATGATGCTCGCATTGTGTTCTGCATCACTTCTCCCGCTTGTAAGACCTGGAAGACATTACGCATACAGTCTGTCACTGTCAGATATTCAGGTCTCGCAACTAAACAAAAACATGGTAGACTGCATCATACCTGTAGTTACATCATCTTCTGGTTGATGTTCGCGTGCCGTGCTTTTTGAATTCCCCATATGCAACTATTGAATGGCAAAAATCATGAAGACAGAAATGGTAGTTCTTTGATGATCTTCACCAACATGGTAATTTCTTCTACATCTTTGACATTCTGCAAGGGTTATTGTTCTACATATATACTGCAACATGTTGCTAGCATATACTGCAATTGTATTTTATTCTACATATATACTGCAATGGCACTTTCATCTACATCTTCTACATCTCTGTACTTTATTAGAATGCAAGTGTTTTTGTTCTATCTTTAGTTCAGCACAAGTGGAAACATACTCTTAGGTCCTGTATGGTTTATGTTTTCTTTTTTGCCATATTCACTCAAGTGCAGGATGCAGGATACTCCTTGGTACAAAAAAATGCCAATTGCCAACTGTAAACATGTCTACTTTTAACATGAAAAAGATCTAAACTGTGTGCAATAGAAATCAATCTCGCAGGCGGATCCATCCCTGTGAAAGCACTTGCCATGGCTGTATGACATGCGATGGATGTATGGGCTGTGAGATGTATGAGATGCGATTGTATGGCATTTGAGATATATGAGATGCGATTGACGTATGAGATGGTTTGTATACCTATTTTTCGGATCCAGGACGTGTTCTGGCCGGATCTTCGACGTGTCCGCGTATACTCGTCTAGGATCAGCGCCGGATCCTGGATCAAGGGCGAGGAGTTCAGCGCGCGGCGAAGTGATGGAGGGCGGCGACGACCTGATCCAGGACCAGCGCCGGATCGTCGAGGTGTTCAGCGCGGCGGCGAAGTGATGGAGGGCCGCGGCGACCTTGTCCAGGATCGACGCGGATGGAGGACGGCGAGTGAAGCGGGGGCGGCGACCTCGACCACGATGGAGGGCGGCGACGATGGAGGGCAGCGACTGAAGCGCGGCGGCGCAGGGATGTAAGGCGGCCACGAAGGGAGACCTCGCTTGATAACAAGACTCGTCGCTCCTACGTGCGTCCGCACGGTTTTTCTGTCGCTGGTTAACCGTTGTAGGTTTTTTTGTCGCAGGTTAACCTTCGTACGTCTATTGAGGGTCACATGTGGATAGGTGCGGGTTCGGGCCTCAGGAGGAGGTTTTTTTGGTCTGTGGTGGCTTAGTCAGAGGTGGGAGGAGGTACCAAAATAAACCATGGGAGGTGGGACTAAAAAATACCTGGAAGCGAGACTACCAACTGCTCCCTTAGGAGTAAAGATTCAGCGCGACGGCGAAGTGATGGAGGGCCGCGGCGACCTTGTCCAGGATCGACGCGGATGGAGGACGGCGAGTGAAGTGGGGGCGGCGACCTCGACCACGATGGAGGGCGGCGACGATGGAGGGCAGCGACTGAAGCGCGGCGGCGCAGGGATGTAGGGCGGCCACGAAGGGAGACCTCGCTCGATAACAGGACTCGTCGCTCCTACGTGCGTCCGCACGGTTTTTCTGTCGCTGGTTAACCGTCGTAGGTTTTTTTGTCGCAGGTTAACTTTCGTACGGCTATTGAGGGTCACATGTGGATAGGTGCGGGTTCGGGCCTCAGGAGGAGGTTTTTTTGGTTTGTGGTGGCTTAGTCAGAGGTGGGAGGAGGTACCAAAATAAACCATGGGAGGTGGGACTAAAAAAATCTGGAAGCGAGACTGCCAACTGCTCGAGTAGAGACTACTCCGCAAATCCCCTTTCCCCGCAGTCACATCCACCACTCAAACCCTAGGAGAATCCGTCCCGCCGATCCACTCCCATGGCCGCCGCCGACCCGAACTGGATGATGCTCGATCGTTTCGTCTTCCGCAGGGATGACGCCGAGTCCTTCCTGGACGAGGACGCCGCCCCCTTTACGATTGAAGGCGACTTCTCACCGGACGACATGTTCTCCATCGCCTTCCGCATCGCCAAGCCTCCGGTAACCTCCCGCATGTACCTCAAATGGAAGTGCGGCCCTAAGGCAGGCCCCGGGTGCATTCCCGTGGCAGCGCACCGTGGTGTTCTTCTACTCAGGTTCACCCCTGAGCCGGGGAAGCTCGGCTTTGTGGAGCACTTCTTCATCTGCAGAAGTCGGTATGACCCGCTTGACAGCTCGCCCTTTGCACTAGAGCGAATTCCTTTCTGCACCACGATATGGCATGACGAGGACGGGACAGAGATAGCTATGCGACGACTGTTTGGGGATGACACCGTTGGCGTATTGTCCCGTGATGAAGATTTTGCCATAGCGCAGCTCGTCGTACGCAGGCCCTTGGTGAAGGCTGATAAGATGGAATCGGATCTGTGTGTGCTCCGATCCAAGTCAAATACCGATCATACATGGGAGATTGAGGAGGGGCTTCCTATCCTCTACGAAGCGGATGAAATCTGTGACTTGAAAGCTTGGAGTACCCATAGAGTCATCCCCTTCAACGAATACTTATGCTGGGTTAACTATGGTATAGGAGGTGTCTTATTCTGCGAGGTATTTGAAGAAAGGCCCAAGATTTCATACCTGAGGTTGCCCATACATAACCGCCGCCTAAGGCAACGCCGTGTACTTGACAGAAAGTGCAGCGTGTGCTTGACGAAAGGCTACTTTGGCGCCCATGAGCTAGCGTTTGTTGATGTTGATCGCGAGGATGGTTACCTTGTCGGCCCACTGAGCCCTAAAACTGGTTTTACTATTGCTTACCATGTTCTAAGGAAAACAGGCTGTAGTGGCATGAAGTGGGATCTGGTCTTTTTCCTCACATCTGCTGAACTGTGGGATCTCAACAAATCTCTGCCACGCGAAGCTCTGACATTTCCTCATGTAAGTATGGATGAGCCTAATGTGGTACACTTTCTGTTGTCTCAGCCAGTGTCGCATAAGTTTGTGAAGGTTTCAGTGGTTTCCATCGACATGATTAGACGCAAAGTGCTCTCAGTAGTTCCATATATTGAAGAGAACGATATCCATGGAAAAGACTCCCAGATGGTCTTGGGAGCGTCCAGTTATCTCCAGTCCTTTCTTCCCTCCGAACTTCCGAAGTTCATTGATCCCGCCTGGTACTTGACTACTTGCATCTTCCATATTTATCTGTGGGCACACTTTTCATTTTTGCACTTAATTTGTTGCTTTCTCTGTGTTGCCAACATGGCTGAATTTGAATTTTGTTATAAAACTAATGACAACTAGGCTAAGAACGAGAACCAGTTGCTGTTACTTTAGATAGCAACATCTGCAATTTGATATAATAACACAAAAGAAACAACTTATTTTTAGCCGCTGTGAGTTGTTTCCACCCTGTATACAATGTTCTGCATTTATATTTAAAGTAGATTTTTATTGAGTCAATTCACTGATTCACTTGCTATCCTTGTCTTGCTTACGGAGTCAATTGAATCTGAACGAACAAATTCTAAATTACTCAAAAGCTTTGTTGCACAGCACGACTAATAGTTAAACGTGGTCACAATAATGTTTACTTGTATATCTACCATTCCATTATCTAGTAATACTGAAATAGAGTTAGTGGGGCTGTGGAGCAGTAGGATTTTTTGTATTTGTTTTTTTGCACTTTATTTCAGTAAGAACACTTGTTTTCATTAATTCACTAGTTCACTTTATTTAAGTAATAATATATCAGCAGTTCGCCTTTTTTTCCCTGCAGCAAGCATGTCTTGGATTCTCCTACGGCTGCGGCTGCTTCTCGTCCTACTGCTTCATCACAAGTGAACATCAAAACTGAAGAAATAACAGATGATTGTCCTGCATTTAATACTAGGAGTAGGAAAAAAAGAGTTATCTGATGTAATGGTTAATTAGTACTACTGCACTAGTATTATCATGGCTTTAGTGGACATGTCTATGATTGTGATTTGCAGTGGTGTATTTTGGTTGGTAGTAAGTGCCAAGACGTCTTGGTATGTGGTAACTGGCAGGATATATGAGATACTATACCTTAAGCTATGCTATTGAAATGTGTGTTCAATGATCTTGTTACTTGATGTTATGTCCTGAGATGGGGATTGTAATTTGCCTGGTGCTTCCTCTGAGGAAATTTAGTGTTTTATGTTCCAGTTTTGTCGTGTGGTGGACTGAAATGAACTCTAGATGCTAAAATGAACATTCCTGATCCATCCATCCCCTTCAATTAGTACTGAAATGAAATAAGTAACTCAGTTATGAAGCCATTTGTTCCTGAGACTAGGGCTGTGGATGGTCAAGTGGCAAGTCCTCACTGTCTGTTTAAGTCAGGGAGGTTTCCATGAATAATGTAATGGAAATCAGGTGAGAATCAAGATTGCTGTCAAGGTATGCCATTTCTTTTGATATAACTGTGCGTCTACTGTGTATGCTCTATCTGCATTTCGCTAATGTTGATAATGGTTTAATAATTTAATAGACGTGGAACCTTGGAAGGGCTTACACATGTCAAATTGTATATTACAACGTGTCAGCTGTCTTTTAGTTGTACTAGTAAGTTACTCACCTGCTTAACATTATATTTTATATGGAATACATGGTATTGCGGTTTCAGATTTCCCATATCTTCTGCTTGTTAATAACGCCTTTTGTAATTTAGATATCTTAAGTCGATTATACCTTGCATGGAACACAGACACTGACAACAATCTTCATTGTTTTCTGTGTGCCATTCTCTGCTGCCGGTAATATGATTTTTTTACGCTGGTAGTAGGTAATATGCTTCCTAATGACTTGGATCTGATCTTCCCAGGAGTTCGTTTTAGCTGGTATAGCTTCAGAGATTATGTATCTCTCATCTTTTCATCAATAGTGTGTTTGATTTTTATTAGTTGCTGCCTGCCTTGCTACTTTGCTGGTAGTGCTTTTCTTCTTGCTACTTCTGGTAAGAAATGCCAAATTGTTCTTCCTTGCTTTACAAACGATCTATTTCCTGCTTGTCCCGTCTGGAGGTCATCGAGCCATTCCAAGTTATTGATATTATTGTGGTTGAAATGGAGTGCTAAGAGGACTTGGTTTGTTCTTGTAAGTTTTGTCAGTCAATCTTATGGGAAGCAATGATTGTAGCATGCTAAAGCTTCAAAGACATCAGAACAGGTGCTTGATCCCAGTCCTTCATTATCTACACAGCTTGTAGATTGAAAAAAAAGTGTTCCTGCCATAGAACTTGCTATAGAATTGAAAGCTGTTTCTATTCATGTAATAGTGTAATGCGATGTCCTGTGGCAGGCTGGCAGCTACTCTGCATTTCAAGTTGTGTAATGTTTGTTTGAGACAAGCTCGTTCGTTCGATCTTCATTGCTTTTAGGATTATACCAATGACATTAAGAATTTTATCACATTCCTGAGTTATAAATGCACCTAATATGACCTGGTATCTGTGGTAACAAGATTTAATTTTTTTATTCTATATCCAATTCAACTATGTTTAGATGGTATGCTGTTCCAGTTAGTAGTGACGTCAGGTGCTAGCATTCACATATTCTCTTCTTGTTTCATTGTTTATTATATTTAGGTGGGTGGATGTGGATTACAATTGTTTGGTTATATACTGTTACTACCCTTTTATCATATATGGTCTGTACTTTTACTTTCTAAAACACATAAAACCAGACCTTTACAGACACTTTATTTGTGAGGGACATGTATTTATTTGCAATTCCCTCTTGATGATAACAGAAAGCACTTGCTGTTCTATGAAGATAGCATCAACTCAGTACCATCTAAAAGGTAAGAAATGGAGAATATGATCAATGTGAGGATGAAATGGGGGTGCTGGAGCCAATATTGACACGTTGCATGATATTTCTCACTGGTATTTCGACCACAATATATGTTCCACGCCTGCTAGTTTTGTACCTTTGTGTTATATGGAGCTGTCAGCTTAGTAATTTGATGTTGCTTGAGCTGTGAAGATTATATTCAGTCCATGAGTTTGTAGTGCGATACTTATGATGTGGTAAGTTTTTATGCACTCATTATTTCATATTGTTTTTGCTGATGATGGTTGAGTCCAACACATACTAACTAATTCTTGGTCTCTGTTTGACTGCAGTGAAGGGTTTGGTTGAGTAGGGCGTGTAGTTGACATGGTGGGAACCTCTTGGGTGAGAATTAAGAAATCCCGCACGCTGCCTTCACTGCACGATTTTACGCCTCATGATTTTCTGCACACATGTTTTGCAGAACGATTAGCTTCCTCCTAGGTCCATGTCAGAAATGGATCCTGTATTGGCTCACTTACATGTGAATTATGGGATTGGAGGGGGTATACAAATGGCCTTTTTGTGTGCCAAATGCTAGTTGCATGAGGCACAGTTTGATCTGGGAATGAAATGGTCGTCACCATGTGGTTCGATGAGTGGCGTGAGGGTGGATTAAGCTTGCCATTTCTGTTTTCTAGTGCTCTTTGCATATAATTTTAGCTCAACTGCATGACACCAGAGCTCAAAGGCTGTAACTTTGTTATTGGTTTTTAATTTACTTATTCGTTCTATGGAGTACTGGTGGATGTACTATCGTTGGCAGGGAATGTAGATGTGTCTGTCGTCTAATTGGAGACCATGATAAATGAAGAGGCACAAAAGTGTGGAAATTGACTGCTATGCTTGCCTAACATCAGTTACATCTTGGAGAGTCTAGCACCTTGTGGGAGCATTCATGTAATCATGTTTACACATTTTTTTGTCAAAAGGCACAACATTCTTATTTTGGATTTTGATTCGTCACAGGCTGTATATGGTTTATGGTTTATAGGGACACAATGTTGATGGGTTAGTTCAGGGTGATTTTGGAAGTTTTGAATTAGTGGTTGCAATAGTTATTGTGTTATTACTTATTAGGGCAACTCCAACACAAATCAGACTGGATTATAAGTTGATTTATATTTTAAGTAGATTTTTAATTAGTCAATTCACTGATTCACTTGCTACCGTTGTCTTGCTTACGGAGTCAATTGAATCTGAATGAACAAATTCTAAATTACTCAAAAGCTTTGTTGCACAGCACGACTAATAGTTAAACGTGGTCACAATAATATTTACTTGTATATCTGTCATTCCGTTATCTAGTGATACTGAAAAAGTGTTAGTGGGGCTGTGGTGTAGCAGGATTTTTTTTGTATTTGGTTTTTTGCACTTCAGTATTGCAGTAAGAATATTTGTTTTCAGTAGTTAGTTAATTCACTTTATTTCAGTAATAATATATCAGCACTTTGCTTCTTCTTTTTTTCCTGCAGCAAGCATGTCTTGGATTCTCCTGCTGCTCCACCTACTCGTACTGCTGCTTCAACCAAGTGAACATAAACACTGCAGAAACAATATATGACTGTCCTGCATGTAACACTTCATTATCATGGCTTTAGTGGACATGTCTATGATTGTGATTTGCAGTGGTGTATTTTGCTTGGCAAGTGCCAAGATGTCTTTGTGGCAGGATATATGAGATATTGTGCCTTAAGAGGTGGGTGAGGTGTGAGAGTTGTAAACACCTCTGGTGGACTCGGCTTCTTTACCCATTCTTCTTTAATATATGATACGCACATTCGTGCGTATTCTAGCGAAAATTTGTGCCTTAAGCTATGCTATTGAAAGTGTATTATAGCCTGACTTGTGTTCAATGATTGTGTCCCTTGATGCTATGTTCTGAGATGGGGATTATAAGTGGCCTGGTGCCTCTGAGGAAATCTATGTTCGTTTTGTCAAATGAACTGTAGATGCCAAAATGAACATGGCTGGTCCATCCACCCCCTTTAACTAATACTGATGAGAAATTAATAACTCAGTGGTAAAGCCACCTGTTCCTGAGACCAGGGATGTAAATGGTCGAGTGACAAGTTCTCATTGTTTGTTTGGGTCAGGGAGATTTGCATGAATAATGTAATGGAAATCATGTGAGAAAAGGCTGCTGCTAAGGTACGCCATTTCCTTTGATATAACTGTGCCTCCAGCCCTCCACTGTGTATGCTCATCTTACTGCATTGTGTAATTCAAATTGTTTATCACAACCTGTCAGCTCTCTGTTTAGCTGTGCTGGTAGGTTACTCACCTTCTTGGAACCCAAATTTGAACTAAAACCACGTCACTTATTCCGAGCGGATGAAGTATTTTATATGGAATGCATGGTATCACAGTTTCAAATTTCCTATATCGTCTGCTTGTTGATAATGTGTTTTGTAGTTTAGATTTCTGAAGTTAATTATATCTTGCATGGAACACAGATAGTAATAACAATCTTCATTGCTTTGTGTGTGCCGTTCTCTGCTGCTGATAATATGATTTTTTTTTACGCTGGTAGTAGGTAATGTGCTTAATTTGCTTCCTAATGACTTGGATCTGATCTTTTTGGGAGTTCGTTTTAGTTTTTAGAGCTTCAGAGATTATGTATATCTCGTCTTTTCAACAGTGGTGTGTTTGATTTTTATTAGTTGCGGCCTGCCAGAAAATTCGAATCTGCCTTGCTAATTTGTTGGTAGTGCCTTTCTTCTTGCTACTTCTGGTATGGAAGGCCAAATTGTTCTTCGAGCTCATCTGCACCTGCGCTCACGAAAAAAATCAAAATAAATACTAGAAAAATTCAAAAAAAATTAATTTTTTTTGGGTGGTAGACAATTTGATGCGTGAGGTACGCTCCAATTTTCAAAACATTTGGACTTCTGTGCAGCTCTCAGCAAAAAAGACAAATCGGAGGTCTGTAAAAATGTGCACTGTTCATATACTGTTCTGGTCTGATTTGTCTTTTTTGCTGAGAGCTGCACAGAAGTCTAAATGTTTTGAAAATTGGAGCGTACCTCACGCATCAAATTGTCTACCATCCAAATATTTTTTGGAATTTTTTGAATTTTTCTAAATTTTTTACGAATTTTTTTTTGACCGTTCTGCACCTGGGCACCGAAACGCCGCTCTCCTGCCGGAAAATTCGAATCTGCCTTGCTAATTTGTTGGTAGTGCCTTTCTTCTTGCTACTTCTGGTATGGAAGGCCAAATTGTTCTTCCTTGCTTTACAAAGCAAACGATCTATTTCCTGCTTGTCCCGGCGGAGGTTGTTGAGGTGTTCAAGTTATTGATATTGTTGCAGTTGCAATGGAGTGATAATAGGAGTTAGCTTGTTCCTGTTAGCCTCGTCAGTCAATCTGATGGGAACCAATGATCCTATCACTCTTAGTGGTTGTTTGGATATCAATAATTATACAAGAGACTTTAGAAAGCCAGTTCGTTAAGGATTTTTCGGAAAACCAGAAGGTCAAGGAAGCCAAAATGTCACAACATGAAATTTAGCACCCCCACTGCCTTACCCCATACAGTTTCACGGGAAGCTTAAAGGAAATCAGATAGTCACTGTTAAAATTACCGGTAACATCACAATCATCAGGAAAAAAGATTTACCATGATAAACCACATAACAGAAGTCTTCACATTTCGCACCCACAGTAAGTTTTGGCAGTTATTAACCAAGATACAACATCACATGCTACTACAAGTTCATTGGAGATATCATACTATTAATAAACTAGTGCATCAGATAGCTAGTGTTTTTTTTTCATGATCGTAATATTACGATGCAGGATGTCTAGACATTGACGATAATTGGCTGCCTGATTTAATCCTGGCGTCTTGTTTGCACCTTCCGCTTGAAGCTATTAAAACAAGAAAGGAATAGCTGAAATATAATTGCTGAAATAAAGCGAATTACTGAAATATAATTATCATTTAAAGCAAACAACTGATACAAAGCCCAAGTCTAAAATTCAGAGAGGAAAAGTGAAGCCATAAATTTGGTCACTTTCCATTCCTGTTGGGTTATGTGTTTTTCCGAAGATGCGGAAGGCCTGTAGTATCAAAATGACATATAACTAATTTGTTGCAGCAAAAGAATACAAATACAAAATAATTGCAATTTCCCCAAAGCCATCCTAACAATCCATAATTCAGCATTCTATATAAATGAACGGAAGATACTGATGCAAGTGAATATAGTTGTGACCTCGTTTGGCTAAGAATTATGCTGTGCTCCAGAGCTTTTGAGTTGTTTCATCTGAGACTTGGTTTCTTCAAATTCAGTTGACTCCATTAGCAAGACAAGGTTAGCAAGTGATTCGATGAATCCTAAGCTATAGTCTGCCACTAAACTTAAGCTATATTTAATACTCCCTCCGTTCCTAAATATAAGTCTTTCTAGAGATTCCAAAAGGGACTACATACGGAGCAAAATGAGTGAATCTACACTTAAAAATATATCTATATACATCCTTATGTAGTCTCTATTAGAATCTCTAGAAGGACTTATATTTAGGAACGGATGGAGTATAATATGTTTTGGATATTTCAATATGGACTACATTCGGACCAAAATGAATGAACAAACACACTAAAACGTGTCCATATACATCTGATTCAGAAAAAAGTTAGAAGATCTTATATTTGTGAATGGAGGGAGTAGGATCCAATTCTACATATTAATGTCATACATTGATAATTTTACATTCATTTTTTTAAAGTAATGTTTGAGGTTAGCATAAACTTGATGTTGCACCATCATGTGTTTACTTCTAAAATGCCTGGCATGAATGCATCCTAAACTTCCAGATTAATATGACAGTTGATTTTGCTACTAAACACCAAAGCAAACATGTACTCAGTGGATTCGGTTATCCAAGAGTTCCGTGATCACTTTCTCCCTACCATCAGAACAGCGATTCTAGTTCAATCTATCCAAATGCGGAACATGGTATGCAAGGTGGAAGCAACTGTAAAAGCAACAGCCAAGAAATGTATATTGTCAACCTAGTGTTGTTAGCCGCTAAGTGCTATAGCAAATTTCACTTCAACTTAAAAGGTCAAGTTATGCCACGCCAGGTTAACATCAGGAACCACCACAGGGGTCAAGTTAAGCTAGGTTAACATGAGGAACCACCACAGGGCTACACACTGTACACCACATAAGTCATTAAATTGCGAGAACAACATACCTGGAGCGATTGAAGAATTTTGGAAGCCTGGAGGAAATAAATGGCTGGAGAAGATGGGACTTTCGTCTGACCATATCCACGTCTTTGCCCAGGAGGTCTTCATTACCCTTAATGTAAGGATGACTCGACACCATTTCCTTGGCTTTCATATCAACAGTAACCACAGAAACGTTGTCGATTCCATCCGCCATTTTCTTAGATAGCAGAAAGTGCACCATGTTTGGATTGTCCATACTCACAAGAGGGAACGTCAGAGCTTGAGATGGAGAGGTTTCGAGAGAGTCCAATTCAGAAGATTTGACGACGAATTTTTTCCAAGTCAAGGTGCCACAGCTGCTTGTCATCAAAGCATAGCAGTTGATAGTGAAACCAGTATCAGGGCTCATTGGGCCAACATGCTTACCATCCTCACGGACGACATCAATGAAGTTGAGCTCCTGGCCGCCTTTGGTGATGCACACAGAACGGTGCATATCATGAAATGGGCGTACTTCATAACCAGGATTTCGGTTACAAATAGGCAATTGAAGGTAAGAGATGGCAGGCCTTTCCTGGAAGACATCACAGAATAGCATACCTCCGCTGCAGAAGTCGACCCAGTACAGAGCAGTCTTGAAAGGGATGACTGTGTCAGTTTTCCAATAGATCAAGTCAGATGATTCGGAGAACTTGCACTGGATCGGTAGCTGCTGCTCAACCTCCCACTTGTGATCACAGTTGTGTACACTGGAGCGAAGCACGCACAGGTCAGCTTGCATACCGGCTACTAGATTGGGTCTACTTAAGCTCAGCTGTGCCACGGCGAACTCTTCATCACCACGGCACAAGATACCGACAGTGTGAGGATGAAATGAGCGCTGTGTAGTTATCACCTTGTCCTTGTTCCCACGCACGACCAACGGTTCCGTACACATCGGGATCTTGTGGAGCATCAGTGACGGCTGAGACGGCGAGGTGGAGGCTCTGCAGATGAAGTGTTCCTGCGGATAAACTGGGGACTTGTACGTGTTCACAGTCCCGGGGCTGGAGGTGAGGCTGATCAGGAGGAGGTTGTCGTGCGCCGCCACGAGATCGCACGAAGAGCCATTCATTGGATCTAGCAGAGGCGGCCACTTCAGGTAGAGGCGGGAGATCTCCGGGGGGCTGAGGACGCGGAAAGCAACGGTGAAGGGGGCGGACCCGGCGATGTGGCTGGCCGAGAAGGAATAGCTGCGGTCTTCGATGGAGGACTCGGCGGGATCCCTGCGGAAGACGAAGCGGTCGAGCATCATCCAGATGGGGTCGGCGGCGGCCATGGCTTTTGCAGTGTTACTCTAGGGTTTGGGTGGTGGCTGCCTGAGGGAAGTGGGATCGAGCAAAGGGGATCGCGATGTTGCAAAGGGCGCCGCCCCTATGTCTCCCTTCACGCGAGACAGGTTTTTATTTTTATTTTTGAGGCTTCACGCGAGACAGCTCGAGATGGGCCAGCCCAGGTGAGCCGGAGGCCACAACCTTTTTTTTATGTTCTTTTTCTTCTTCACATTTTTGTTTTCATTTTTTATTTCTTTTTTTACACTTTCAAACATTCTAAACATATATATTACGAAAAATGCTTTTTAAAATTTTAATCACACATTTGAATCTTTTTAAATGTGTATAGAGAAAATGTTGGCCATGTATATGAAAAATATACAATGTGTTTGAAAAAAGTTGACATGTATTTAAGAAGATGTCAATAAAGCTTTTGAAAAAACTGACCATGTGTTCAACAAAATGTTAAACTTGTGTTTGAAAAATGATACATGTGTATAGAAAAAATGTTGACCATATAAAAAATGTTGAACTTCTATTTGAATTTTTTTAAATGTGTATAGAAAAAATGTTGAGCATGTATTAAAAAATGTTAAATTTGTACCAAAAAAATTCAAATGTGTATAGAAAAATGTTGATCATGTATTTTAAAAAATACTAAACTTGTATGTGAAGAAATGTTAAAATTTTATTTGAAAAATATTAAATATGTACAGAAAAACTTTGATCAATTTTTTTAGGAAAAGTTGCTGCCTTTTATTAAGTAGTTCACGACTAATTCAGCCACGAGGAAATAGAAAACCAAGTCTTACACATTTTATTCACGCAGCCAACTCTAGCTAGATTGTGCATCGCAATATTAGCGGAGCGTTTAGCCCAACACCACCTTAAACTCATCCAGCGCGGTGAGTAGCTCTTTGATCTGATGACCCTGCGTTCTCCAATATCTAAAGCTAGCTGGACGCCTTTCCGACAAGCCAATAGCTCTGCGTGCTCCGGAGAGAGGCGGGCAATATATTTCAACACCCCCCCTCACGTCTAGGTTATTTTAGTCCTTAGACGTGAGATCGGTGCAGGCCTCAGAATCATTTTATTTAATACTGTGTTGACAGGGTCTTGAACTCAAGACATTTTGGCTCAGATATCATATTGAATTCATGCTCCAGCCAGTTGCTCCAAAAGTCCGAACTGATGAAGAGAGACGGGCAATATATTTCAACAAGACCCATCGCCATTCGCCGTCGCCCCATCGATGTTCAACTTGAGCCATCCTTGGACAGGAGGTCGCCAAGACTCCATTTGCTTCACTCCTGTGTGTTGACTGGTGGTGCACGTGCGTTAGCCCACTCCTCTAGCAGTCTCCAGACACACTCGACCAAAGAACGAGCATCCTCAGCAGCCTTCCCATCTCTTGTAGCATTCGGTGCAAGCCACATGTGATATAACATCATAATCATCACACTCTTGTCAGCCTCGCAAGCCAAACCAAACCAGTCCAGTAACCACCTCTTGAGCGATTCTTGTGACGAGATGAAATGGCAACAGTACCGAGGCGTGGGGCGGACAAGCTACAGTACCGAGCGGCCGACCAGACTCGTGCCCGGCGACCCCGGCGCAGCCCGCGTCCAGCGCACTCGGTAGGACCCGCACCCGGCGGCCCGACAACCCCACTGCTGGCTCCTAAACATGACACCAGGACCCCGCGCCCATGTAACTTTACCAATGTAACCCTGGGGGCCGTCCTATAAGACCCCCCAGGAGCCCTCCATGTAGAGGGTCAGATGATAATTAGAACACACACCAACTCACACACACTCATAGGAGAGGCAAGAACTGAGGCCTGGCCCTTTCTTCCTCATTCGCCCAAACAGCTCCAGGAGCACCACTGTAACCATAGTACATATCATACCATTTCGGCAGGAATAGGGGTGTTACCTCCCTCGAGGGGCCCCGAACCTGGGTACGCCTCGTGTCCCGCACTTGCGTGTGCCAACCACACTTCTGGAACCCACCAGCGTCCTTAGTAGCTCCCCACTTTTAGCCATCTTATGGCATCTGTCGTGATATCACCATGACATTCTTGGAAGCAAGATGTCGTCTTCATTGACTTTCAGTTGCTAGCTTAGCTCCTTCAATGGGAATAACGTGAGAATAAATGGATGGATCTATCCCCTTCACATCTTTCATTGAGTAGACCAAAGCCCTTCGGTGCTTGCTTAACACCGTCAATAGCTTCTCTTTTTCTTTTCCTGAAAGGTTAGCATTAACAATAATAGGAAACCACTCGACGCCATCCATAAACTCATACCTTAGCCCTTTAGGTAATGGTTTAAGAATAGGAGAAGGTAGTTCTTCATCTCCTTTTCTTTCTAGCACCTCGTACACTTTATTTAAACATGGGCAAACTATGGGAGTAGAATCCATTATCATTTAAATCTCCTCCTTTTCTTCTTCTTCAATTGAAGACTCGGGTCTTACCAGGACCCTTTCAACTTCATCTTCTGGAGTTTGGAGATGAATCTTAGTTAGTTGGTTTAATTTTTGCCCTTCCTTATCTTGAGGTTCTTCTTGATATGGTTTGCCAAAGACGAAAGAAAATGGAACTTTAATCATCTCAACCCTCCCCCCTATTTCATAGAAATGGTTTTCTTTTTTATATAAGCTCCTGCAACATTCAGAAAAGAAGTTCCAAAAACAATAGGACAATCACTGGTACAACGAGGTGCTATACATACGGTTTTTAACCCCTTTCCGCGACGACATTTGAAACCGTCGCCTAGTGAGTGTGGGCTGTAAGTGCATCTAGTGCCCCTTAGATATTTTGGTGTATTGAAGACTTATAGGTTAATGGATTGATGCGTTTGTGAGTGTACACAGGTCTATAAGTCTATGAGGAGTTTGATATTTACAGAGAAAGTCGACCCCTAAAAATGAAGTTCTTCAACTGAAGACTTTGGATTTCTGAAGACTTTCTGAAGACTTTGAAAGTGAAGAAATTGGTGTGACCATGAAGACTTGGTATTCATTCGAGGAACATGAAGCGTGAAGACTTTTGTTTTTGTAGTTTCATTTTCTCTTTCTTGAGTCATAGGAAACACCGTACTGCTAAAGGGGATCGAGGAAATACTAAGGAAAAGTTTCCAAGTGATGCTCAACTAAAAATCCTACACCTACCAATCCTTTCGAGTGAAGCCATTGGAAATCTCATGCAGTTCAGTCAATTTCTTCAGTGACAGAGACGAAGTTCTTCTGGTCTCTGAGGAATTTGTTCTGACTGAGGAGTTAGGAATTCGCCAGTGCGGATTACCTACAAGTGAGGAACATGATAGCCCTGAGGAATTTGATAGTCAAATTTCTGACCGTTGATGTGCTACGCACCAGCTGTCCCAAAATATCCTTCCACCTAACGGTCATATCATTGAAGGGCATTTATGTCTTATCATGTCGGGCTGCTTCCTAGGCTATAAATAGCCGCCCCCTACAACCACTAGCTGGTTGGCTGCTCCGAGAGAAACTGACACTTGTCATTTGAGAGCATCCCATCCTCTGAGGACTTTGAGCAAAAATCATCAAGTGAGAAAAACCCAAACCCAAACACCTACAAACCCAAAGTGATTGAGCATCACTGAAGAGATTGATCATGCGTGGATCCGACGCTTGTTACCTTTGAAGACTGTGCATCTTCCAGACGGTTACACGTCATGGTCTAGAGCATCCAAGAGGAAATTGTGGATCACCGAGTGACCAAGTCTGTGAAGGTTTGGAAGTCACCTGAAGACTTACCACGAGTAATTGGGCGAGGTCTGTGTGACCTTAGCTCAAGGGGAATACGGTGAGGATTGAGTGTCCTGGATGTGTTTAGGACTGGGTGTCCGGGACTATGTGTCCTCAGGTTTGAATACCTAGCTGCCCAAACCAGACGTACAACTGTCACAGCAGTTGGAACTGGTCTACCAAATCATTGTCTTCACCGAGCTAACTGGTTCCATTTCCTCAACCCTTCCATTTCCTCATTTCTGTGTTGTGTGCTTGTTCATATCTGTTTGAAGACCTTGACTGAAGACTTTCTCAATTTCCTCAGTTCAATTTCTTCAGTCTGTTTGTCTTCATCCTGTTTATCCTGTGTTTACACTTTATGTACTCTGTGCTTGTTTTCATTTCATCATGATGACCATGCTTATGTTCTGTTATGTTTGCATCTGAGTACTTATTCCGCTGCAAGTAGTTCTTCGCTCAGGAATTTCCTCACCCTAAAATTCCTCAGTGAAGAATTCATAAAAATCACCTATTCACCCCCCTCTAGTCGACTTAACGCACTTTCAAGTATCAGAGCAAGGTACTCCCTTGTTCTGTGTGATTTTGGTTAATCGCCTGGAGTTTTAGTTATGTCGACCACATGTATGATCAAGGTTTCTGCTGGGTGTCCTACCTTCGATGGGACAGACTACCCCTACTGGAAAAATAAGATGCGCATGCATCTTGAGGCAATTGACAACGATCTCTGGTACGTTGTGGAAAATGTCGTCCCCTCTATCACTCCTACCATCAACGCTGCTGATGTGAAGAGATTCAAGCAACTCGACTCTCAAGCGAAGAACATCTTATGTGGCCATCTGAGCAAAGGGCAGTATGGCATAGTGAGTGCTTTGGAGACATCAAAGCTTATCTGGGACAGGCTGTCCAAGGTCAATGAAGGAGTCTCAACATAACGTGACTCTCGAGTTGACATTCTTCACAATCTCTTCAACCGCTTCAAAAGACTTGACAATGAAAATGTTCAGCAAACCTTTGATCGCCTCACTGACATCTCAAATGAGCTTTAAGCACCTGGTGCCACTGACATCATCGACCATGAGGTGGTGAAGAAATTGCTGAGATCGCTTGATTCCTCATTTGATACTTTGGCATTGATGATACAAGAACGTGGAGACTATAAGTCACTTGATCCCGCTGATATCCTCGAAAGGCTAAACACTCATGAGTTCCATCTTGCTGAGAAGAGAGATCTCTATGGACCAAGCTATGGCAGATCACGAGCTCTGAAGGCCAAGGCAGTGTCTGAATCTGAAGGTGAAGATTCTAGTAGCAGCCTTGGTGACCCTGAAGAACTGAGCCAGGAGCTAGCAATGCTCATGAGGAAATTCCAGAAGTTCTCAAGACGTGGTTGTTTTGGAAAATCCTCAAGAAGTGGTGACTTAAGATCAGATTCCTCATCCCATGATTACAAGAAGAGACTCTATCACAAATGCAAGAAACCCGGTCACTACATCCAAGATTGTCCTCAGTGGGAAAAGGAATCAAAGAATAAGAAGTACAAGGACTACAGTTCTGATGATTCAAATAAGAAGAAGAAATCTTCAAAGTCCTCTTCATCAAAACCTTCAAGGTCTTCATCTCACAAGAAGAGCAGCTCCAAGAAGGCTCGGGCATTCATTGGCAAGGAAATGGACTCTGAGGCTGAATCTGAGGAAAGTGAGGAAGAGGAGGAATCTGAGGAGTCAGACTCTGGTGTGGCGAGCCTAGGCCTCGCTACCGCGTACGTCAGCAAGTCCATCTTCAACTCTGAGGAAAATGACCTCTCCAACACCACTGACGACGGCGATGATGACTACGCTCCCACCTATTGCTTCATGGCAAAAGGTGCAAAGGTACTCAAATAGCCCTCCTCTGAATCAAGTGAGGATGAATCTGATGAAAATCTCAAGCCTAGTTATTCTAAACTTGCTAAGATTGCTGTGAAACAACAAAAGGCTCTTGAAAAGGTTCAAAATATGCTAGAAAAAAGCGATGATATGTTGGGTGATGAAATGGATCGCACTAAAATTTTGACTGAAAATCTTCAGAGACTTCAGTCCAAGTTTGACAATCTTCAAGGTCATCATATCACTCTCCTATCTGATCATGAGAAGCTTTCTTATGAATTTCTTCAAAGAAAGCAAGATCTTGAGCAGTTAAGAGTGAGTTATGAAGATCTTTAGAAAGAGCGTGATTCATTACTTGCTCAACAAATCAGCGCTACTCAGGAAGAATTTATTCCTCCATGTTTGAAGTGCATTGAACTTGAATCTGCTAATTCTTCACCTGAATGCTCAAATGGTTCCATTACTGCGAATTCTTCAACTGTCTCTGCTATCACTAATTCCTCATCTGAGGACATTGCTAGTATCACTGATGATGCAGGGATGAAGGAATTGTATATGATAGGCATGTACAAAAGCCTCAAAGGGCATCAGGCTCTTTGTGATGTGCTTAAAAAGCAGATCCTCAACAGGAACCCTAGGAAAGAGGGTATTGCCTTCTAGAGGAAACTCAATGCTGATGGGACCTACTGGAAACCTAAGCAGTATCCCAAAACCTCATGGGTTGCTGCAAAGGGACCTTCAGTGGATCCATCTACTTTATCTGGCTTTACATGTGAATCTTCATATTCCTCTGATGAGTCATTTGACTCCAACTATAAACTGTTCAAAAATCAGAATGGTGAAGTATTTGCTAGATATGTTGGCACTAGCTGCAGGAACGATTCTCCTATGAAGAAAATCTGGGTTCCCAAAAGGTGCCTTGAAAGTCTTCAGGTGAATGTCATCATGACACCACCTGTGAAGAATAGGAACCCCAGATCAAATTCTTCATATGGATCCAAGTCCTCATACAGACCAAATTCCTCACGTGGATCAAATTCCTCAAAAGGATCAAAGTCCTCATATGAACATCATCGTGCTAACCCGTCTGTTTCGCAGGGAAGATCTAAGGATTATGGATATGTGCATTATTCTTCAAATCATTATGCTCATAAGTCCTTGAAGAATTTCTCTGCTTACTCTTATGTTTACCCTAATCCCTTTTATGTGAAACGAAGTGGATTGACATCTATGCCACCTTTCTCTCATGGAGCTCGCAGAATGATGAACCCTTTGCCACCCCTTCAGATGTGGATGGTGAAGAAAAAGAACTAATCTCTTATGCAGGGTCAGGTCTCCAGACGAACTTAATCGTCTGAAGAATTTGCTGGAGACCTGAATATGCTTGAAAGGACGCAAGCTAATCATGAAGAAATGAATTCTCATTTCTCACGTCCTCATACTGCTTTATTTGTTCTATTGCTTGATGAAATTGATATGATGAAATTGATATCATATTCTTCACTGATGAAGTATATGAGTTCATAAGCTGCACAAATTCATCTGCAAGATGATCAACCCAAAGCCACAGAGTGGATCCTCGATAGTGGATGTACAAATCACATGACTGGTGACAGGAGCTTATTGATGGACTCTTCATTATCTCCATCACATCTGAAGCATATCACCTACGCTGACAAAGGCAAAAGCAAGGTATTGGGTCTAGGTGAGGTTGCAATCTCAAAGGATCGACACATGGACAAAGTCATGCTTGTCGAGTCCTTAGGGTTCAAACTCATGTCTGTCTCAATGCTTTGTGATCTTGATATGGTTGTTGCCTTTGGCAAGTATCGTTGTGCTGTGATCATGGAAGCTGACAATTCCAAGTCTTCGAAGGCTTTGGGAGAGGAGATTTGTATATTGTTGATTTCTCTATAGGACCACAACCTCCTACATGTCTACTTGCAAAAGCTTTAGAAGGATGGCTATGTCATCGACGACTTGGTCATGCTGGGATGAGGAACTTGCACACGCTCGCAAAGAAGAAGCATGCCATTGGCATCGAGGGTGTCAAATTCCTCAAGGACCATTTGTGTGGAGCTTGTGAAGCCGGAAGTATGACCAAGTCCAAGCATCCCTCAAAGACCATCATGACTACCACTCGTCCATTTGAATTGCTTCACATGGATCTCTTTGGCCCTACTCACTATGCCACATTTACTAATGCTACATCTTTATATGGCTTTGTCATTGTTGATGATTATTCTCGATATACATGGCTGCATATCATCACTTACAAAACTGAAGTGCAGGAAGTCTTCAAACGATTTTCCTCGAGGGCTTAAACCAACTTTGGTGTGAAGATCAAGCACATCAGAAGTGACAATGGAACTGAGTTCAAGAATACTGGTCTTGATGATTATCTTGATGAACTTGGTATCACTCATGAGTTATCTGCTCCTTATACTCCTCGAGAGAATGGCGTCATGGAGTGCAAGAACAGGACTCTTGTTGAGATGGCTCGCACTATGCTTGATGAGTACAAGACGCCTACTCGCTTCTGGCCTGAGGCAATTGATACTGCGTGCCACATCATCAATAGGGTATACCTTCACAAATTCTTCAAGAAGACTGCATATGAACTCCTCACTGACAAGAAACCCAATGTAAGTTATTTCAAAGTCTTCGGTGCTAAATGCTGGATTAGAGATCCTCATCACAGTTCTAAATTCGCACCGAAAGCACATGAAGGTTTTATGCTCGGTTATGGTAAGGACTCACACACCTATAGAGTCTTAAACACCTATCACCACAAGGTTGTTGAAACTATAGATGTGCGGTTCGATGAAACTAATGGCTCGCAAAGAGAGCACCTACCTCCCGTGACAGATGAAATACCTCCTTAGGAATCCATCAAGTTCAAGGCTACCGAGGATGTCATTCCTACCTAAGAATCTGCTGAAGAAGTTGTTCCAGAACGTGAAGAACGTCATGTTGATGCACCTGAGGAAAATGGTGCTGAAGAAAATCCTGATCAAATTCCTCAACGACAACCAGCTCATCCTCGCGTTACAAATGAAGTGCAGATTGAGAAAATCATCAGCGACATCAACATCCCATGTCTTATCACGCGCTCAAGAGCTTCACATTTATCTAACTTTTATGGGCACTTTGCTTTTGTCTCTATCACAGAGCCCACTAAGATAGATGAAGCATTTCTGGAGCCTAAGTGGATTCAAGCTATGCAAGAGGAATTACATCAATTTGAGCTCAACAACGTCTGGGAACTGGTCAAACATCCAGATCCTCGCAAGCACAATATCATTGGCACAAAGGGGATCTACCGCAACAAGCAAGATGAAAATGGCCTTGTGGTGAGGAATAAGGCACGACTTGTAGCTCAAGGCTACACACAGGTTGAAGGAATTGATTTCGATGAAACTTTTGCACCTGTTGCTAGACTTGAGGCTATTCGCATATTGCTTGCTTATGCTAACTATCATGATATCATCTTATATCAAATGGATGTGAAAAGTGTATTCCTCAATGGTAAGCTTGAGGAAGAAGTATATGTTGCTCAACCCCCAGGTTTTGAAGATCCAAAGCATCCTGACAAAGTCTTCAGACTCAATAAGGCCCTCTATGGCCTCAAGCAGGCCCCTCGGGCGTGGTATGATACTTTGAAGGAATTCCTCATGAATAAAGGCTTCAAACCCGGTTCACTTGACCCAACTCTTTTCACTAAATCTTATGATGGTGAATTGTTTGTGTGCCAAATATATGTTGATGATATCATTTTCGGCTGTACTGACCAACGTTACAGTGATGAATTTGCCTATATGATGAGTGAAGAATATCAAATGTCTATGATGGGAGAATTGAAATTCTTCTTAGGTCTTCATATTCGTCAACAACACAATGGTATATTCATATCTCAGGAGAAATACCTCAAGGATGTACTGAGGAAATTTGGCATGCAAGATTGCAAATGAGTCAAAATCCCTATGCCCACAAATGGCCATCTATGCACTGATGAAAATGGTATTGACTTCGATCAAAAGGTATACTGCTCCATGATTGGTTCTTTATTGTATTTATGTGCATCTAGGACAGATATTATGCTTAGTATTTGCATGTGTGCCTGATTTCAAGCTACGCTGAAGGAATCACACCATAAGGCTGTGAAGCATATTCTTCGATATCTAGCTCACACACCAACACTTGGATTATGGTATCCCAAGGGCTCGGCTTTTGATCTCATTGGATATTCAGACTTTGACTATGCTGGTGATCGTGTGGACTGCAAGTCAACATCAAGCATATGCCATTTCCTCGGACGATCCTTGGTCTGTTGGTCCTCGAAGAAACAGAACTGCGTATCACTGTCTACTGCTGAAGATGAGTACATTGCTGCTCGTTCTTGCTGTGCTCAATTTCTATGGATGAAGCAAACCCTCAAGGACTACGGTGTCAACATGAAGAATGTGCCTCTCTACTGAGACAATGAGAGTGCCATCAAGATTGCTCATAACCCTGTTCAGCACTCGAAGACAAAGCATATTCAGATTCGTCATCATTTTATTCGTGATCATGTGGTGAAGGGCAACATATCTATTGAGCATGTGAAGACTGAAGAACAGCTAGCCGATATCTTCATAAAGCCCTTGGATGAGAAGAGATTTAGCAAGTTGAGTGTGAGATAAATATCTTAGGATCTTTGAATGTCCTTTGAAAAGGACACACATCCTAACACTTATGCAAAATTGATGACTTAGATGTGCAACACACAAAGTAACATTTTTCTTCAATCAATGAAGACTAACCCTCTAAGTGTGAAGAAATTAACGAAGAATTTGATTCTCAGAACCCTACGACAATTGTACGCGGTGTCTGAAATCATCATTCTTACATGGTGGGTCACGCCACCACCAAAAGTTGGAAATCTTCAATCTGAGTTTGTCCTCAATTTTGAAATTCATCAGTTGTTCTTTTTCTTCAACTTTGCAATGTCTTCACTGTTTCCGTTGTTGTTCTTCATTGGCAATGTATATATATATGAGTTTATGTCCTCTACAGCATTCACTTGTTGCTATTACTTCAAGTTGCTTGTTCTGCTAAGTGAATGTGATCGGACCCTTCCCCCTCTATGCTAAACTCAACCCAGTCTATTCACAAATTCTTCACGTGCGTTCTATTTGAAACTCGTTCAAAATCTTCACTGTGTCCTTGTCAGCTGAAGAAATTGCGAACGGAACTTTAAACTTATCTTATTTGAATTTTTGGCTTTTGCCGCTCAAACCATTCCACTTCCACGATATATTATCCTATTCACCCATGATCACACACGATCGTCACCTCTCAGTACGTGAGTGACACATGTCACACAAATGAGAAGGCTCAGGGGCACGTTCGTCCAATTTCCTCGGGCGAGTAGATTTTTAGTTTGACTATAAATACCCCCTCCCTTCCTCACTTCGTTTTTACTCCGCTCGACCTCACTCCCTCGCTCGAGCTCTCAAACCCTAGCGCCGCCGCTACTTCCATCATCGCCGGTGAGGAAGAGCTTCACTGCCTCGACCTCATCGCCGATGTACTCGCGCCGGCTGCGGATTTCTTCACTCCGCTGCCGCCGTAGCTGTCTTCGTCTGCCAAGTTAGGGCGTGGAAGATCTGAACTGACGAGCTTCTAAATCTACACTTCACAGTTTGTCGTGTTCTTCGTCAAGGGTAATTAAAAGTTACTTTTACTGCCCTTGTTGATTCTGATGTTTTCTTCAAATCTTGAAAAGGTGTTTATTCCTCAACTCTTCACACACTAAACACCTCACATATCATCGGTTCTTGATCTGTTTCTCTAAGCAACTTTTCAAGATTCCTCAATTGTGTGGATTTTCAAATCTGTACAATTCTGGAACCTAAGTCAAAGAACGCTTAGTGAAATTCCTCAAGACTCATCTGGTCAAATTCCTCAAACTTGTTCTTTTTGCAAAAACTTCTAAGAACGCATATGACCTCTCCAAATTCTTCGCACCTATATTCTGTTCACAGGTACACATGTCCGCTGTGGAATCTCTAGGTTCTCATCAACTTAACTCATTTGCAGCGTTCCTCGAAGAAAAGTTGCATACCTCTTTAGAGAACTCAATAGTTCAAAACCCTCAGCTGAACAAAATGGCTGACCGAAAGAAACCTTAGAAGGGAGGAAAGAAGCTGGAAGTCAACACAACTTTTGAGATCCCTGAAGACATTTACAAGGATTATTGCACTCCTGATGAGGCCACACATGGAAAGGAAACCAAGAATGAGTGCAAAGTGCGCATCCAAAGGATAGAGAGGAGATGGGCACGGGAATGGAGAGAGTACAGGTATGTCAATCCAAAATATATGAAGAAATTCGCTCTTCACCCTCCTTGCCCAAGACCTCCATTGGCACCTGGCCAAGAAGCTGATCCCACTAGCCTCAAGCGTGGTGAGGACTATCCTGATGAATGGACCAAGCGTCAAGCTAAGTTGGCCAGAGTAGCAAAAGAAGTAGTGAGGAAATTCAGTGAAGGCTCTGCTGCTACCACTACTGAGGCCTCTGCTAGCAAGCCGAAGAAGGCCATGCCTAAGAAGCCCGCACACAAGCCCAATGCCTCTTCTTCTTCAATGCCCTCATGGCCAAGCTTCTCTGCAATGCCCTCACGGCCAACTTCTGCTAAGCCCTCACGCCAATTCCTCAAGCCGCCCCAGTTCCTCAAGTTACAAAATCCTCAGCTCCTCCTTCAAAGTCCTCAGCACCTGCGCATCTTGCCTCGTGCCAAAGGACAACATGCATCTCTATTGCCTCAGGAGCCTCTGCAAGTTCATCAGCTCCTCTGCACTCTTCAACTGGCCCCACTCTGCCGAAGACCAATGCCACTGTAGGACGAGGCACTAGACCAAGTCCTCAAAAGGAGCAGGTCGCCTTTCAAGTACCGTCCTCTAAGGACGAAGCTGATGATGAAGAACTTGAAGAAATTATCAAAGACATGCAACACAGGGCCGCTAGAGCCAAAGGCTGTAATGTGCCATTGATGTTGGACCCAAAGTTGATCCTCAACTTCATCTCCTTGTGGCACAAGGACCCCAACACACCTCTGCCTGAGATGAACCTCACACCTGGTCAAAGTCATGTGTTGACTGCCTTCATTGATGAAGAGAAATGGAAATATGAACATGGAGGAAGGTGAAGAAAGCGCAATATAAGAAAGAGCGCTTTCTGAAGCAAAACTTCTTGAAGTTTTCACCTGAAGAACTTGTGGCCCTGCAATCAGAGATCAAGAATCTGAGTGATGAATTTGATTGCTACTATGCTGACTGGCTTGGAGCCAAGGTCAGATTTGTAAAGATAACTAAAGAATTCACTACTAATGTTGCAGCCCCAACGCAACAAGAATTTCCTCAGGCTGAAGCATCTGCTTAGCCTATTGAAGAAAATGCCAGCACCGCTGATGATAATCAGGCTGCTGAAGAAAATGCTAGTACCAGGGCTGATGACTGCATTCCAGCTGCTGATGAAACTGCCAGGACAACCACTAGTGTTGCGCCTGAAGAAATTGTCAGGACAGCTGAAGCTTCAACCGTTGTGCCTGAAGAAACTGCTTATGCCAGGGCAACTGCATTAGTTGTGCCTGAAGAAACGGAACCAATTTCCTCTGCTCCTCCTGCACCTGCACCAAGTCCAATTCTTTCTTCTGCATCATAAGCGAAGAAGACCAAGGCTGCAGAGCGTGCAACTGTGAAGAAAAGGAAAGCATCAACTTCATCAGACTCTTAAGCTCCGAAGAAGATGAAGAAATTGACCAGCTCGTTTGAAAATACGATTGATGTTGTTCCAGTCTCAAGCATCCCATCAAAGGAACTCATTCCTTTTGATGAAGAATACGTGATCCCAAGAGGATCCGATGAAGACATTCCTTCTGCTGCTTCTTCAAAGCAGTTGGATGAAGAAATTGAAGTGGATGCAATCCCTTCAACCCCAGTTGTTTCATCGTCCATGCCTCAGTTTACTGCTTAAGAGGCCGGCGTTGAAGAAATGAGTGGAGAAGATGAGGATGTGGACATTGGGTGCACAACGCCAGTACTGAATGATGACTTTTGGGAAGGTCAGCACCCCAATTCTCCTTTGTTCACTCCTCTGCAACAAATTCCTCAATCCCCAGTGACTACTGAAGTTCAAATGGGTTCTGAAGAACCACACCCCACTCCATCTATCCCTGAAGAGATTCCAGCCACTAGTGCTGATGACATTGCTGCTGATGAATTGAAGACCCAGGCTGCCACTGAAGAAAAAACTAAAGTTTCTCAGCCTGCGGATCCCGAGATTGAGATTCCTGAGGTTGTGATGCAATTGACTGACACTCCTCACCCGAAGCCAAAGGATCCTTAAAAATTCAAGGCTGATGACTTCTTCCACGAGCACGTATTCTTCACGGACTACAACCCCTATGACTCTGCTCGTCTTAGAAGGAAGCGCTTCTGGACTGCCAGCCAAGCAAACTTCTATTCTCCGCTGCTTTTCAACAAAGACAAAGTCTTCGACCATGAGCATATTCCTCACGTGGACATGGAATCACTGCCTTTCTTCGCGCCAGTCCTCAATGTTCTTCATGACGCTGGACTGCTCAACTTTTGCACTGATATTGTTGATTGGAATGAAGAGCTAATTCTTCAGTTCTATGCAATGCTGCACATCACAGGAGACGCTGAAGATGTGAACTCTTGGGTATTGGACTGGATGACAGAGAATACTCACTTCAAAGCACCAGCCTCTGAGTTGCTTCATGCCCTGCCTGTCAGTCCTCCCTTTGAAGGTGCTCGTTGCATATATATATCATGAACCTGAACTTACCACTCACTACATGCAAGTGTTGATGAAGCCGTTGAAGCCCGATCAAGCCCCAAGGACCAAATTCCTTGTGAAGGAATTGCTGTTTGTGCCTAGAACTGTCTATCACATTCCGACAAAGACATTGAGTCCAATTAAAGGCCACAATTAAAATGATGAAGAAGTTGTTGGCATCATGAAGAATCTGCTATTCAATATCATACATGACATTCCTATCAACTACCATGACTTCTTCATGAGGACTCTGGAAAATGTTGCCTGCTCTCCATTTGAGTTGAAGCCTTATGCTCCTTGGGTTATGAGATTCCTCAGAACAAGGTCTTCACTCAACTACAAGGCTGATTTTCAGAATCATGTCAGTTACTTGCCCCCAAGAGAAGTCCTCAAGCGGACATTTTCCTCATCTAATGAAAAGGGCAAGGCTACTGCTATTATTGATGAAGGCATTCGTCCATTGGATGGTCTGTTCCGCAAAGCTGCATCCTACTCCACCAATGATGACTCTGCCACTCATGACCCTGCCGCAAATGCTTCAAAGAAAAATCCTCAATGCACGGCTCCAAGGGTGATGACTAATCGTGAGCTTCTCCTCAGTCTTCACCAGAAGGTCGATCACAACCACAAATGGGTTAAGCGTCAGTTTGGTTCTATTCTTCACAACATGACTGCTACACACAATGCAATGAAGAAAAACCATTACTAACTCCATGAAGTCTTCGGTCACACCTGGGTTGTTCTGTCACATCTGTATGGTGAAGATGATCTGAAGCAAATGGGTTTCAAGTAGGACTTTGAATGGTCTCAGCCACCGGCGAAGAAATTCAAGAAGAACAAAGTTCCTTCCTTGGTAGCCAACTCATATTCTCCATCACGCGCGACTGATGAACATGAAGACTTGGACGACACTGCGGCATGCCCTACTTCAACAACCGACCCCAACAATACTGGCGCTCCTTCATCGACTCAGTGATGATATTCTTCAAGGGCGTTAGTCCTCATTTTTTATCCCTTTTGGTCATTCGATGACAAAGGGGGAGAAATTTGAGTTAGTCTTCAAGTGGGTCTACTTATATATGGGCATTTTTTTCTAAGTTACAACTCTCGTTCTTTTGAAGACTTTGCTGGATCGAGTTGTAAACTTAAAACCCGATGGTGGTCTGATACTTTTGCTGTGTTCTTCTGCATGCTTATTCCTCATTTATATTAATGCACGCATGCTGAATTACATCAGTCACCATATTTCATCATGCATTTCAAATTCTTCATATTATATGTTAAATGCGTGTATGAATTACAAGATATAGGGGGAGATCTCCATTTCTACTCTTCAAGTGTGCATTGCTTCAAAAGCAAATTCCTCACTGTCGGTGTCAAAACCGGCGGATCTCGGGTAGGGGGTCCCGAACTGTGCGTCTAGGCGGATGGTAACAGGAGACAAGGGACACGATGTTTTTACCCAGGTTCGGGCCCTCTCGATGGAGGTAAAACCCTACTCCTGCTTGATTAATATTGATGATATGGGTAGTACAACAGTAGATCTACCACGAGATCAGAGAGGCTAAACCCTAGAAGCTAGCCTATGGTATGATTGTTGTTGTTGTGTCCTACGGACTAAACCCGCCGGTTTATATAGACATCGGAGGTGGCTAGGGTTACATAGAGTCGGTTACAATAGGAGGAGATCTACATATCTGTATTGCCAAGCTTGCCTTCCACGCCAAGGAAAGTCCCATCCAGACACGGGACGAAGTCTTTTTTTTGAACGATTTGGGATGAAGTCTTCAATCTTGTATCTTCATAGTCCAACAGTCCGGCCAAAGGATATAGTCCGGCTGTCCGGATACCCCCTAATCTAGGACTCCCTCAGTAGCCCCCAAACCAGGCTTCAATTACGATGAGTCCGGCACGCAGATTGTCTTTGGCATTGCAAGGCGGGTTCTTCTCCAAATTCTGAATACCTGTTAAATAGTGTCCGGCTTCTTGTAAACGTTGCACTCCTTGGCTTCCACGCCCAATAATGGCCACCTTCCACATGTCGAACGAATGTGAAGAGCCAGGGTATTTTTACATTTACCCCCCTAGCTATGCAAATGAGCCGTCTATTTAAAGAGACAAGGATTCAGATCCAAACCACACCACCTTCCCTCAGGGAGCATTCATCGGAGCACGCACTGGGCATGCCCAGAGCGCACATTTTGCACGCACACGCACCGAGCCGCCGCGTCTCACTGCAGCCCACCCCGTGCCCGTGCTGCCCCTTGCACTACTAGGAAAAGGCATGCTAGTGGCGCACCAGTTTTGCCTTCTAATGGCGCACTACTGGTGCGCCACTAGCATCACGCCATTAGAACATCCTCACACTACTCCAGCCCAAGAACGCTTAACTTCAGAGTTCTATCCAACCCCAGCAACAGCTCACTTCACAGGCACTTGTTGATATATCTAGCATATCAATCCTATTATACCTTGTTGATGTCTAGGGCTTTGTTCATGTTCATGACTATGATGAAATTTTGAAAAATATTTCAAACTTCCCGGTCATATTACGTATCATTTTTTGAAAAAAAATTCAAAAAAATAAATTTCAAAACCTTTTTTTTGAATTTTTTTGCCTCTAGATCTTGAAAGCCCCGTAACTTTTTTGTGTTAGGTTTTTGGGGATTTTGAAAATGTTAACGGGGTCCCCCCCCCCCGTTAAATTCGGATGTAACTTTTTGAGTAGATGATTTTTCATATATAAAACTTTTTAATCCGAGTTCGTATGCAAAAGTTATGCCCATTTTACAAATTTCCAAAGAGATTTTGCAAATAAAGTCGAAATTTATATTTGTAATTTTTCCCAACAACTAGACCACATATCACATGGGAAACTTATTTTCTTTTATTTTTTTGACAGTTTTATCATT
>NC_041390.1:530632656-530639777 GCF_002162155.2 Triticum dicoccoides | reverse complement strand
TTACTAGTTTAGAAAAAAAAATAAAAAAATTTGAATTTTTTTTTGAATTTTTTTTGTAAAAAACTTAGTAATGGCGCACCAGTGGGAAACTAGTAATGGTGCACCTGTGGACAGTGCGCCATTACTAACAACTTTTTTTTTATTTTTTTACTTTTTTTTTCAAAACTTGTAATGGCGCACCGTGGGTGTGGTGCGCCATTACTACGTCAACTAGTAATGGCGCACTGTCCCACGGTGCGCCATTAGTAACAATTTTTTTTATTTTTTTTCAAAACTTCTAATGGCGCACCGCACACCAGGTGCGCCATTAGTAATATATTACTAATGGCGCACCGCACACCATGTGCGCCATTAGTGTCCATTTCATCTATAGCCGTTTTCCTAGTAGTGTTGGCCACTCGCAGCCAGTGCCCCATCCCCTCCCTCGCCGTAGAGCCACCCCTGGCGCCCTACAGCGCCGCTGTTAGGTCGGCCACGGCGACTAGCGGCCGGCCACAGTGGGATCCTGCCCCGGACGGCGCCGCCCGAGCCACTAGCGCTCGCCAGCTGCCCCCTTGAGCATCTCAAGCTCATCCGCAAGCTCGTCTTCTAGCACACGTCGCCGCCACATCGCCCTAGCTACAGAATGACGGTCGCCGGTGATCTTATCCACGGCCACCGTTGAAACCGACCCCGATCGCCTATTTAAGGACCCCCGAGCTCGTCCAGGCCCTCAAGCAACCTCCTGCCACCTCTCTCACTCCCTCATTGATCCCCCGTAGCAGAGATGGTCGTCTTCTTCTCCGGCAACCACAGCCGCCGCCACTGTCCCGACCATTCCGGCGCCACCAGGGCCTCCCCCTCTCCACTCTCTTCACCAGAAGCTCTCTCTTCATCTCGTGAATCCATCCCCCTGCTCGATTTTGATCGGGAGCCGCCAGAGGCAAGAGCCCCACCCTGCCCAACGGCCACTCTCCGTTGCGGAGCTCGCCGCCGGCGACTCCGTCCACCCCAGGGACCATAGCGACCACCGAGGGAACCGCCTCGACCCCCTGAGCACGCGGATGGCCTCGGTTTCTCGAACGGTGCCGCCATTCACCGGCGAGCATCGCCGGAGCCCCGCCTCTGTTCGGCCAGAGGAGGAAGGAGGCGGGGGCGACTGGTAAAACCTGACCAGTGGGCCCCCTGGACCCTCTGTCAGTGACCCAGTGCTGGTCCATGCTGGCATAAGTGGAAGCGCAAAACTCCCTAGTACGTCTCTCCTGCTTCGAAAGCGTATTCTCATCGAAACTTTTTCCTTTTTTGTATTTTATTTTAAAAACATAATTTAACTAAACTTTGACTGGCTATAACTTTTTAAATATAAATCCAAATGACTTGATTCTTTTTCTGTTATTTCCCAAATATTGTCTAGTTTATTTTCATATTTATTTAAAAAAATTCCAAACAACTTTTTTTGTACTGTTTTTAAAGTATGTGTTGTTTGAATATTTTAAAAAATAGGAGTTTGAAGAAGGAGAAAACTTTCAAAAGTTTTGGAATGCACCCTGCCTCTCCACACCTTGAAGGCAAGCATTTTTGAACTCTGGCATAATATTATTGTGTGTTGTTTGATAAAGTTACAACACCACCGTGACACGGAGTATCCGTTACTTTTTTGTGAGGATATGATCATACTTGCATACTGGTGACCTCATGCTATTGGAGCTTGATATGTTTGCGATAGTAATCATTCTCACATGCCTTTTATGCCTACCGGAAGGAAGCCGAGAAAGTCTCTGTCTTGGGTAGGCACGAGCTTATCTCTGGTTCCCCGTCGGGATGGTTGTGTCCGGTATGGCAGGATGAGGTATGATGAGTAGTGATACTGTCTGTTGGATTGAAACATATTTGTTATACTAATCATGCAGGAAATACTTAAGCCTCCTGAGTCGGCCGTAGATCGAGTCTTGTTCCAGTAACCCCCATACTTGTTTCGTGCTGCCACTTGTCCCTGCCGTAGGTAGGGTACGGTTCAGTAAGTCGTCAACCCCTTTCCTAGCACACACCATACAGAGAGGCCATGGTGGAAGATACCGGCTGCATCCGGTAGGCATGCCACCTGGTCCGGGGGCATGGGTGTTTCCGGTTGGGACCGAGAGGGGGGCACCCCTTAGAGCACGCGATAGAAATTTGATCCCATGCTACGCGAGGTTGTAGCCTCCCCACTTAGAGTTTTGCTTAACAGGTGTCATGGGTAATTCCAGACACGAGTAAAATTAAGCTGGTGTGTGCAAATCAGGCGTGTTTTCGACTAAAAGACCGTAGCCGGAATTAGTTCTGATGGACTAAAGAAATTCGTTACTCGTGGGTAAAGAGTACACCCTCTGCAGAGATATTATACCTATTCAAATAGCCGTGTCCATGGTTAAGGACTACAGTCTGGGATGGGTCAAGTGTCGGTCTTAGTGTCGGAATTCGGAGGAAAAACTACTAAACCAGAACATTGATTATGACCTGTGGCATATGATGATTATGATTAGTATTATTGTGGACTAATCAATTGTATTATTTGAAAGTAATGAGTATCCCTGGGACGATTCCACCTCCTGGATATTCACTGTGAATTATTCTTATATAAGCCCTTTATGTGGTGTCGCTCAGACGCCCGACTGTGGCATGCTTGTCATTTCATTTACTTATAAGCCCTTTATGTGGTGTCGCTCAGACGCCCGACTATGGCACGCTTGGCATTTCATTTACTCATAAGCCCTTTATGTGGTGTCGCTTAGACGCCCGACTGAGGCATGCTTCATATGTTTATCCTTTCGAGGCGTCGCTTCAGACACCCGATCGGGGCTTTTCATTTCTACACCCTGATTGTTTACTCATGTTTTATTTGAATGATCTGCTTGCGTGCATCATGAACCTTATTTCATAACTGACGAAGTGATCATAGAATATTTCAAAACATGATTATCGGTGGCTATATTATACCTGTGTTCTTAATGTTTGCGAGTACATTCAAAGTACTCACTGGCTTGTCCATGGATATTGTCTTAGCCAGATTTCTTGCATGGAGAAGAGCATTGTGATGACAGCCCCGGAACCTACGCAATGGTGATAGAAGCCTCGCGAAGATAGGAGTTATCCTGGTCAGCTATTCCCGTGGGAAGTGGAGTCCCATAGACGCTGATGATCCACAAACCGGTTCCGCCATCAACCACTAGAAACCAATTGTTGTACCCATAAGCCAGAATGGTCTTGTACTACCTTTGATGTACTTTGATTGGAGTTTTCTGTATCAAGTTCGTGACTCATGAGCTAACAGTAATCCTGTGGCTGGTGAGCACAAGGGCCACTTTTCGGGAAATTAATATCCCCAAAAATCGGTCCTGACAAACTTGGTATCAGAGCCAGGCTGACCATTGATTAATCCTATCTTAGCTAGGTCAATAAACCTAGGTAAATCAACCCACCAAACCTTAACCAAACCCCGGCCAAGCTTCTCGTGTAAGATAGCCACACAGTGACCCGACACCTTTTGGCAGTCGGTGCCCAACCTATCAGCCTAGCCTGTCGATCATGCGCCAGTGACCGGCCCCTAAATAGCCCTTTTAGCAAGCGTGCGAAGGAAGACTCCGTCCCCTTTTGCTATAAAAAGGGCACGCTAGCCTCAACCCAGCACAACACAACCTCTACCCCAAACCGAGCTATAATGCCAGGACCCATTGTTCACAATGAGACCACAACAACCAACCTTGGAGGTTTTGTGACCGTGCTAGCAAACCTCACCCGCCGTGCCTTTGCATTAGAAGAGCCCCCAGAATATGTTGTGTACCAAGGGTCCATGAGCGGTGAGAGCCATCAATTTTGGTCCATTGTGCATGTCTATGGTAGGGGTCTATCGCCAGAACACCTCTATAGGTTCACCGGAAGGACAACTTCCTTTGAGCCACAAGCCATCCAACTAGCTGCTCGAGAAGCTATAGTTCAACTCCGGCACTTGTCGCCCAGAGTTAACTGTCGCTCATTCTACTACTACCCCAGCCGTGACGGGTATGGTAGGCCACCCCAGGTTGCCAACGGAGATCACGAGACGGATCCTGCATTATTGCATCTGGTGCGCTATGTAAGTGCACTAGAGGAACTGTTCGATCAGATCACCCTTGATCTGATCACAGCTCGTGGAGAACTGATCCGCCGAGCCCCAGCAAGAAGAGAAGATGAGCCCGACACCGACAACCCAGTCGTGCTATTCGGACAACCAATCGAGACCTTGAGTCAGCCCCAGCCATCAACCAAGGTGCTTTGATGACCCCAGAAGTGCTTCGTCGCCTTTTGGGAACACACTCCAACGGGATTGTGGCCAACAATCCCCACGATGGTCATCATCGCTACCCCGACCCTGCAGTTCCTCGACCCCCTCCAGCTAACCCCGACGGTGAGGCCAATGGAGAAGCCTCGGCATCCACAAGGCATGCCCGCTTAGATATAAACGAGGTAGACTAAGTCACTCGAGTAGTACCGAGTCTTAGTATACCCCACGCCCTGTAATTGTGTGATCATGTATCGCCATATTGGAATGCTATCTGCTTGTGCATTCCTAATTTGAATAGTGGCCATGCATGAGTACGTTGGTGTACGGCTGCATTTTTAATTCCGGGCGTAGCTACCAAAACCAATCCCGACGTCACTTTTGTGAGATGTGTGTATCCGTGGCTTGGACCCCGACCCCATGAGAGCAGAATCAGCAAACTAGTGCCCCTCACTGCAGTAAATAACCCAGCCCAGTTACTATATAAAAGGCCACCTCGTGACCTTGCCGAGTACCCCTCATCTTGTGCGCAACCCTCACAACCATTTATTGCCATGCCAAGCCCTAGCATTTATTTGAGAACCCTAGATGCAACCCCGGGTAGTTTTGTTAAAATATTGTGGGACTTTACCTGCAGTACTATGGGTTCTACCCAGCCACCCCAGTACGAGCTGCTCAAGTCGAGGATCACCTCATCCACCTTGAAATATTGGGCAGCAGTGCACATCCCTCCCGTAAACTCAAATCAAGACCCAACGGAAGTCTCCTTCCTAGGGAAATCTATGCCGACTCCGCTAATGGCCATAGAAGCGGCTGCACACGAAGCACTTGTTCGCCTTCGATTCGCGGTACCTTATGCCAGCGAACGAGGGTATTATTACTTTTCGAGCCGTGCAGCACCCGGAGAAGTAGCATCCTTTCCCGGTGGACGAATTGAGAGAGACCCAGTACTGGCCAACCTTGTCCAGTATGTCATCGCTCAAGAATGTTTGACCCAGCGAGTAATGGGTTATCTCCAGAGCCTCGCTGATTTAAATCCTCAGATCGCCATCGGCAGACCACTAAGACCTGACCAGGAGAGACGCATTCATCGACTAATCAATCCGCTTCCCCCGGTAGAAGAAGAGTGTGTCCCAGTACCAGAGACGTTTTCTCGGGATCCTGTCCTTTTACAGTTTTCATTGTAAACGTCATAGCTATGTTTATTTATGTATTGCAACTTATGCGATGTACCCAAGTATGTGCTATGAGTAATCTGTTTGGTTTCAGCTGATAGGAGCAATATTTTCAAAACGACCCTTAGCAAATCTCGAGGACGAGATTTTTTCTTAAGGGGGGTAGTGTTGTGACACCCCAAAATTTTAACCTTGTTTTATTAATTAAAATTTTGCCAGGAAATTTAAACTTTTATTTTCTGGATTTTCTTTTGATTCCAGAGCCATTCTTTTCCTTATTATTATGGAGTTTTTACCTCAAGTGAAAAGCTCTCCAAATATATTATTGGACTTGTTTGCCCATTCAAGAAAAACATTTATATTATCAGTGGAATTTATTTGCATAATTATTTTTCTTTGAGCTTTATTCCTTAAAGTGACTTTTCATTAGTTTTGGAGCTCTTTTTGAACTACAACCATTTGATAAATTTATTTAAAATTCCAACCAAAATTTGGAGATGTCATGTGATGTTTTTAAATCACTTTTATGCAAAAATATATTTCATTTATGGGATATTTTGAGTTCTACACCAAGTTTTCAAATCTGGTCCACTGGGCAATTTTGCACTGCAACCTATTTAGATATTTCTTTAAAACCTCCACCAAAATTGTGGGATGTTAGTAGTAGTATATAATTCAACTTTATGCAAAAACCTAGTGATGTCCTTTGAAAAAATTGAGTGAATCAACCTCATTTTCATTCTGGTCCAACTTGATGATTTGTACTGCAACCCTAATTTATTTTGCTCTAGTGTCCTTGAGCTTTTCCTACTTATAGCCCATCTTGCAAAACCCTTAAGTCCAGAAGAGTGGACCCATTGGAGGATTTTAAGTGCATGCAACAGTGCCTTTTACTTTCTGTCTAGAATCAGTTTTCTCACAAACTTGCACTAACAAGTATTTGCTTTTGACAAACTAACTTTACCACCCTTTGTATCATCTCAAGAGACCCCAATCTGGAAAGTTTGTCTACCCCAAGAGTTGCCTAGATGCCCTTAGCATTTTGTCAAACACCTGGTGTGCATGGCCAGTTTTGGCATGGTTTTTAGTTTGCACACTGGACTTGCTTGCCTTGCCTAACCAGCATGTCCCATGGCTTTACCCTAGCCTATAGCCCCTCCCTGCTTAACCTCTTGTGGATTGGAGCCCCCTGGCATGACTTGGCATTTTGCCAAACACCTGCCGTGCGTGCACTGGGCGTACCCAGAGCGCATGTTTTGCACGTGCGTGCACCGAGCCGCCGCGTCTCGCTGCAGCTTGCCCCATGCCCGTGCTGCCCCTTGGCCACTAGCGGCCACTGCCCCAGCCCCTCCCTCACCGCAGAGCCGCCCCTGGCGCCCTACAGCACCGCCGTCAGGTCGGCCACGGCGACTAGCGGCCGGCCACAGTGGGCTCCTGTCCCGGACGGCGCCACCCGAGCCACTAGCGCTCGCCAGCTACCCCCTTGAGCAGATCAAGCTCATCCGCAAGCTCGTCCTCTAGCACACGTTGCCGCCACATCGCCCTAGCTACAGAATGACGATCGCCGGTGATCTTATCCACGGCCACCGTCGAAACCGACCCCGATCACTTATTTAAGGACCCCCGAGCTTGTCCAGTCCCTCAAGCAACCTCTTGCCACCTCTCTCATT
>NC_041390.1:530605462-530632362 GCF_002162155.2 Triticum dicoccoides | reverse complement strand
CACTGTCCCGACCATTCCGGCGCCACCATGGCCTCCCCCTCTCCACTCTCTTCACCAGAAGCTCTCTCTTCATCTCATGAATCCATCCCCCTGCTCGATTTTGATCGGGAGCCGCCAGAGGCAAGAGTCCCACCTTGCCCGACGGCCACCGTCTGCTGCGGAGCTCGCCGCCGGCGACTCCGTCCACCCCAGGGACCATAGCAACCACCGAGGGAACCGCCTCGACCCCCTGAGCACGCGGATGGCCTCGGTTTCTCAAACGGTGCCGCTGTTCGCCGGCGAGCATCGCCGGAGCCCCGCCTCTGTTCGGCCAGAGGAGGAAGGAGGCGGGGGCGACAGGTCAAACCTGATCAGTGGGCCCCCTGGACCCTCTGTCAGCGACCCAGCGCCGGTCCACGCTGGCATAAGTGGAAGCGCAAAACTCCCTAGTACGTCTCTCCTGCTTCGAAAGCATATTCTCATCGAAACGTTTTCCTTTTTTTTGTTTTATTTTAAAAACAGAATTTGACTAGCTATAACTTTTTAAATATAAATCCAAATGACTTGATTCTTTTTCTGTTGTTTCCCAAATATTGTCTAGTTTATTTTCATATTTATTTAAAAAAATTCCAAACAACTTTTTTTGTATTGTTTTTAAAGTATGTGTTCTTTGAATATTTTAAAAAATAGGAGTTTGAAGAAGGCGAAAACTTTCAAAAGCTTTGGAATGCACCCTGCCTCTCCACACCTTGAAGGAAAGCATTTTTGAACTCTGGCATAATATTATTGTGTGTTGTTTGATAAAGTTACAACACCACCGTGACACGGAGTATCCGTTACTTTTTTGTGAGGATATGATCATACTTGCATACTGGTGACCTCATGCTATTGGAGCTTGATATGTTTGCGATAGTAATCATTCTCACATGCCTTTCATGCCTACTGGAAGTAAGCCGAGAAAGTCTCTGTCTTGGGTAGGCACGAGCTTATCTCTGGTTCCCCGTCGGGACGGTTGTGTCCGGTATGGCAGGATGAGGTATGATGAGTAGTGATACTGTCTGTTGGATTGAAACATATTTGTTATACTAATCATGCAGGAAATACTTAAGCCTCCTGAGTCGGCCGTAGATCGAGTCTTGTTCCAGTAACCCCCATACTTGTTTCGTGCTGCCACTTGTCCCTGCCGTAGGTAGGGTATGGTTCAGTAAGTCGTCAACCCCTTTCCTAGCACACACCGTACAGAGAGGCCATGGTGGAAGATACCGGCTGCATCCGGTAGGCATGCCACCTGGTCCGGGGGCATGGGTGTTTCCGGTTGGGACCGAGAGGGGGGCAACCCTTAGAGCACGCGATAGAAATTTGATCCCATGCTACGCGAGGTTGTAGCCTCCCCACTTAGAGTTTTGCTTAACAGGTGTCGTGGGTGATTCCAGACACGAGTGAAGTTAAGCTGGTGTGTGCAAATCAGGCGTGTTTTCGACTAAAAGACCGTAGACGGAATTAGTTCCGATGGACTAAAGAAATCCATTACTCGTGGGTAAAGAGTACACCCTCTGCAGAGATATTATACCTATTCGAATAGCCGTGTCCATGGTTAAGGACTACAGTCTGGGATGGGTCAAGTGTCGGTCTTAGTGTCGGAATTCGGAGGAAAAACTACTAAACCAGAACATTGATTATGACCTGTGGCATATGATGATTATGATTAGTATTATTGTGGACTAATCAATTGTATTATTTGAAAGTAATGAGTATCCCTGGGACGATTCCACCTCCTGGATATTCACTGTGAATTATTCTTATATAAGCCCTTTATGTGGTATCGCTCAGACGCCCGACTGTGGCATGCTTGTCATTTCATTCACTTATAAGCCCTTTATGTGGTGTCGCTCAGACGCCCGACTATGGCACGCTTGGCATTTCATTTACTCATAAGCCCTTTATGTGGTGTCGCTTAGACGCCCGACTGAGGCATGCTTCATATGTTTATCCTTTCGAGGCGTCGCTTCAGACACCCGAATGGGGCTTTTCATTTCTACACCCTGATTGTTTACTCATGTTTTATTTGAATGATCTGCTTGCGTGCATCATGAACCTTATTTCATAACTGACGAAGTGATCATAGAATATTTCAAAACATGATTATCGGTGGCTGTATTATACCTGTGTTCTTAATGTTTGCGAGTACATTCAAAGTACTCACTGGCTTGTCCATGGATATTGTCTTGGCCAGATTTCTTGCGTGGAGAGGAGCGTTGTGATGACAGCCCCGGAACCTACGCAATGGTGATAGCAGCCTCGCGAAGATAGGAGTTATCCTGGTCAGCTATTCCTGTGGGAAGTTGTCGTGGAATAGTCACGGCAGATGTCCTCTTGCAAGGACTTGATCGTGGAGCCATCGCAACTAGGAAGCTTAAATGGGTTAATCGGGACAAAGGACACGAGAGGTTTATACTAGTTTAGCCCCTTCCGGTGAAGGAAGGCCTACGTGTAGTTGGGTTGGTATTGCTTGAGGTTTCGATGACCAGGGAGCGAGATACGCTATGCCCGGTTCTCGATTGGTTGTTTCTTACCCTAAGCCGCTGGCGGGTCGTCCCCTTATATACACGGGTTGACGCCCTACGGCCTACAGAGTCCCGGCTGGCTCATAAACAGTGTCCGGCTCGGCGACTAGTTATTTCTACCTTATAATACAAGTCATGCCATCATGGCGGTTTATCTCTACGGGCTTTAAGTCGCATGTGGGATTTTAAACCCTTTAATGAACCGCCATCTTCATGCCTTGGTCTTGGGCTTCTGATGAGCTTCTCTTTGCGTAACCCGGCCCCTCCTGGGCGGCTTACACAAATAGTTATATCCCCAACATTAGGCCCCAGATTGATTTGAACTGGTTCATGTCAGTCTTAAAAAACCTTATGAACTGGCCTTCAATTTTCTGTTTTGTGCGGAGTCTTTAACCCGCCGTGACGTCATCATCTGGATCCGGGTTAGATCTCCGTGACGTCATCTTCAATAAAACTCATATTTTATTCCATCATATCCTCCAACGGATCTTTGCCTTTACTGACCATCCCGAAAATCGAGGCGTCGGGGCCGCTGGATAATGATGCTTTGGTCTCCTCGTTTTTCGCGCCGTCTCGGTTGGCTCCTCCTTATAAATAGATGCGACCTAGGTCTTTTTGATTTCCTTCAGTCATCTTCCTCCTTGCACTTCCTTTCCCGCTGCTCGAGCTCCGCCGCCGCCGCTATCGAACCCCTCGTCTTTACCAACTCAGGCCACTGCATCTACCTGATTCTGACCAGAAAAACAACGGCAACCCTCCGCAGCTCGTCTGCATCTATGAGTTCTTTTTACCCCCTTTCTCAGATCTGCATTAGTACTGCCTTGAGTTCATCGATGTTCAACGCTGCCTGACGCGAACCTCCATTAGTTCTTACCTCTAATACCTTGCTCAGATCGTAAAAACAACATAGAACTGCTGCTGTACTTGTTTGTGTTTATCTTGCATGAGAACAGATCTCATTCCCTTGTTTTGGAAACTCTCCTCGAGTATATGAACTTCTCTGTACTGTTTTTAGGTCTAGAAATGTTTCCTTTCCAGAGCATCGTTTGATCCAAAATAATGATTGCAACTTGTGAAACCTGTTTGTTCCACACTTAGCCAAAAACTGCGTCTGTTGACTCTGTTTCAGCCATAGTAGTTCATGTGACCGGTTTAAGATAATACCGGCTGTCAGCACCGCTTGCTTCTGGCGACTTAAGAAAACTTTAATTGCCTTTAATACCTGCCGCGGTTTAAACATTATCGCAGTCACCTATATGTCATTAGGCCCCTTCTTAAGCCGCCATCTTGAATAAACCTATAGCGCTTTCCTCCGGGTTATAATTAAACCGGAAAAAAAATTCTTTTATCTTGTTGTAGGCTTCGATTTACGCAATGGCACCCAAAGCTCCCAAACCTCTGGTGACCTATAACTGGGTCCCATCCACTGTTACAGAGAGCAAACTGTCTGACTTTGTGAAGTCTGGCCATCTGCCCAAGAAGGATGTTATGTCTTATCGTGCTCCTGACCCGTCTGAGGAGAAACCTCAACCCAAGGAAGGGGAGGTGATCATTTTTACTGATCACATGAGCCGGGGATTTGCTCCTCCCGGTTCTAAATTCTTTAGGGATGTTCTGAATTTCTTTGATCTAAGGCCTCAAGACATCGGACCCAATTCCGTGTCAAACATATGCAACTTCCAAGTCTTCTATGAGGTTTACCTTGGAGACGAGCCCAGCCTGCTTTTGTTCAGGGAACTGCTCTATTTGAACCGGCAAAATGAATGTGCCAACGGGCCCAGTCTGGAACTCGGTGGCATATCAATTCAGAGGCGGAGAGGCTGCCTGTTCCCTTACGCTGAACTACCGAGTCACCCCAAAGATTGGAACCAGACATGGTTCTATTGCCAGGATACTTCTCCGGCTGGCAAAAATCCACTGCCCGGCTTCCATGCCTTACGCCTTGAGTCCACTCACCCACTGCCGGACAAGCTGACTGCTATTGAACGTCTGCCACTCGCCCCCATTATCAAGAAGATTAAAGCTCTTTTGGGGAATGGCTTAGATGGCATCGACCTGGTCCGAGTCTGGGTTGCTTGGAGAATGATTCCATTAAGCCGCCGCCCCGGCTTAATATGTAATTACTCAGGAGAGAAAGATGACGCTCAGCGTCATAGTCCTGACGACTTACCAGATGATGTAGTGGAGGCTACAACTCAGTCCTTGTTGAAGGAGGGCACAGTGACCAGTAACACCTTCGGCTTACTGCCCTTCTACAAGAAGAACCCGGCCCCTGCTGTAAGTCATCAGCCTCAATGATTACTTTTTACTATGTTATACTTTATTCTTACTCATAACCCTCTATAACCCTTTACAGGCTAATGACAACTTCTGGAAAGTCCAGTATGATCATGAGGCGGCCAAGCAAGCCAGGGCGGCCAAGAGAGCCGAAAGAAGAACCGCCAAGCCTACCACTTCAAGGAAAAGGAAGCCAAGCGCTTCTGAGATGTTCCAACTAGATGATTCCGATGACAATGAGGAAGAGGTAACCTTTTCAACTTCCCTTAGTCCTTTATCATTATCTTACTAACATTATCCCTCTTTCAGGAAGACACGGGCAACAACCAACCCGTCGAAGAAGAGGTAACTATAATCTCCTCCGACTCCGAGCTTCGGCCGCGTCAGAAAATTCGAAGAGTAACCCGGAAAGTAAGATTTTCACACCCTTTGGCTTACCAAGATCCTGACTTTCTTTTGAAGCAACAACAATTTGAAAGCCGGAGGCAGACCCGGACTAGCAAGGATGCAGAACTCTCCTCCGGCTTGCCTGACATAACCCGGAAACGTCGGACTGAGGTTATCTCCGACTTATACCCTTTTTTACCTTTGGCGGGTCTAATCCGTCAACCACTCAACTCATCTGACTCCAATTACCAGGATACCTCTCCTTCATCCAGCGAATCCATGCAGTCAAACATGCCGACTTTTAAGACTGCCCCTGGGTAATACCAATTTGTTTACCTTATGTTTTTCCTTCCTCATGTTTCTGTACTCATTCTTCTACGTTGTACATAGCGTGCAAGTTAAGCCCAGGAAGAAAACAAAGAAAGATAAGCCGGCCCAAGACCCTGTGGTGACTGAGCCGGAACAGGGCATAACTACTCCCGGCTCTTCCACACATCAGCCGCCGCGTGAACCGGCTCAAGATATTGCAGCGCCAACTTCTGATCCGCCTGCTGGAGATATTCTTGATGGTTCTGTTAACCCGGAGATGCCTAGCCCGGTCAAGCCGACTGACCCAGAAGTAGAAATTCTCAAGACTCAGTTCGTTGAGCCGGCCCGGCCCACAGTCCTTGCCAAATGTTCTGCTAAAGAGGAGTTGCTAGAACGCCGTAAGGCCAAGATGGATATCACCGACTATAGTCATTTGAGTATTGGAGAGATCGTCTCGGGCTATATCAACCAGGTGCAGAGCAGTCGTGACCTAGAAATTAACATGGTGAAGCAAATACAGCAAAAATCTGAGGTATGACTTATGCTTCCTTACTTTCAATCACACTTACTGTACCAGCCCCCAAGTCTATTGCTTATGAGTAAATATGCTGTAGACTTTAGAAAAATTGTTAGAGCTGCTTGCCCGGCTTAAAGAAAAAATATTTAAACCGGCTGTAACACAAAACCTTTAACTTGCGATACACATTAGCCCCCAAGTGCCAAGTATCTTTGCTTGCAAAGTGCTTGGGACTTAATATCCAGGACCGACTTTAATAATTAGAAAACTTCGGTATACATTAGCCCCCAAGTGTCAAGTACCTTTTCTTGCAAAGTGCTTGGGACTTAATATTATTTACCATAATCTTGACCATTATCCTGTATCCATGCAGGCCACCATAAGTCAATTTGAGTCGGAGATTGCTGACCTAAAGAACCGCCTGACAGCCCAGGAAGTTGAAATTCAAAAAGTCAACTCCAAATTTGAATTCAGCATCTCTGAACAAGAGAAGTTGAAGGAGAATTTTGAGGCGGAGAAGAAAATCTGGGCTGACGAAAAGGCCGGACTGGTGACCCAGGCCGAGACAGCAGAGGCGTCGCTGGCAAACGCAACAGCCAAACTGACCGGCTTACAACGCCATATATCTCGGATGGTCTCAGCAATCTTTGGTAAGTTATCTTAAGCAATCATTAAATATTGTAAATATTCCTTCAATCGTTTCCTGTGGTTTACCTTATGCTAATCAATACAGGCCCCAGAAGCACAAACCTCAAGCAGAACACTCTGATCAAATTGAAGGCGGCGTATACTCTAGTGGAGCAACTATACACCGGGTCACAACGTGCTTTAGCCGTTGTAGCCTTATCAAATGATGTTCCCCACCTCTTGAAAGATGTGCTACAATGGCTCGATGTGCTTCCTCAACGGATTCAAGAGTTGAGACGGGCCCAAGCAAGAGCCGGAGCAATAGCCGCTTTGAGCTGGGCCAAAGCCTGGTTACCAGAGCTAGACCCGGTCGACATCGCTCTTGGGTATCCAAGTTTGAAGGAGGACGGCTCTCCATTTGATGAGAAGGACTTCACCACTTGCGTGAGGGAGATACGCCCTGTGGCCACTCAAATTGGGAACGACACTAACCTCACCAAGTATCAGCCGGGTTATGATAAGGAAAATCGGAGAATCCCCACGCCGCACTATGATAATATCAGCCTGATCCCTCCAATCCGTAAGCACACCTTTGCCCCTGAAGTCGACCCAACCGGTTTAATAGATGATGAAGCTGAGTTTGAAGCCTTGAGTGGCATTGACTGGGCGTCATCAACCTTCCAAGACAAGGCAGCCGGCGGAAAGGCGGAGAAGGATAACCCGGAATCGTCAAGCCATCCAGGAGAGTGAAGACGTCGGGTGTCATATGTTTACGTTTTTGCCAAACAATGCCTCACTATTCAGACTTGGGGAGTCTTGTAATAGAGTAGAAAAACTCGATTTTTATTATGCCTTCGCGCATGCTTATGGCGCTTGATACTTGCATAAGCCGCCATCACTATGCACTTGCTGTTCATATTAATCTGTTATGCCTTTATCAAGACTTCCCTGTATCGCCCTGCACATAAGACAAACATAAATCCCTTGGCAGCTTACCGCATTGGGTGTCACATAATGTTTTGATAACCCAAAGTATACACCAAACAATTTTAGGAAAGACAACTTACGATTAGACTTAGTAGACATAATCATAATGGCATACCGATGATGCTTGCAGTTATCTTTCCGGCTTATATAACCCAACCTCTGAGGGTAAATTTAACTCCTGAATATTGATATATAAAGGTTCACCTGGTACTTAATAACCCGAAGTAACCAATATTAACCCGGAGGGTGGTGATCCACTCTATTGTACTTTGAAGAGGATCTCAATATAACCAAATATTGACACTTATAAAATATGATGAATAACAAACAAAATTCAAAGGCTTTTGATTCGAATACGATCAATGAACCGTTCCAAAGGGGTTAAGCTAAGATTCAGATACGATCATATAGCCCCCAGTGGCTGTGGCGATGCCGATCAAGTGGGTATCGACAGCTATGTTCTCTTTGGTTCAAATACGACCTATGTTTGAACAGGAAGCCCCCAAGTGACCATAAGAGTTGTTTAATGATGCTGATTTGAATACGATCCACGTCAGACCCAAAGGGGTTAAGCTATGATTCAAATATGATCAAGAAGCCCCCAAGTGGGTTTGGCAGTATGCCGATCAAGTGGGTATCGACAGCTATGTTCTCTTTGGTTCGAATACGACCTATGTTTGAACAGGAAGCCCCCAGGTGATCATGGCTAGATTCAGATATGATCATAAGCCGGACCAAAGGAAAGCCGGATTCAGATGTGACCCGCTCCCTCTTGGTTATCTCCACCACCTGACAAAGAAGACACATAAACCTTTTTTGGGGTGGAAAAAAGGACAGAGGTCCTGCTTTATTGCTTTATGTAATATATACATAGTATAAATATATACACATTAGAGCCGGTGGCTCAAGTATAGTAAGGCCAAAGATGAGCGATATTCCACGGCCGGCGGGTCTCCTCCTCCGACTTACGTGAGTCTTTGTGCTCTCGAACATCGATAAGGTAATATGACCCGTTGTTCAGATTCTTACTGACCACAAAGGGTCCTTCCCAAGGAGGGGATAGCTTGTGAATGTCAGATTGATCATGGATGAGCCGGAGCACTAAGTCGCCTTCCTAAAAGGTTCTGGACCTAACCCGGCGGCTGTGGTAGCGGCGCAGGTCTTGCTGATAAATCGCCGAGCGTGCTATTGCCAAGTCTCGCTCTTCATCCAACAGGTCAAGTGCATCTTGACGAGCTTTTTCGTTGTCCGCCTCAACATAAGCCACCACACGGGGTGAGTCATGGCGGATGTCACTTGGCAGGACCGCCTCTGCTCCGTACACCATAAAGAAAGGTGTGTAACCCGTAGATCTGTTGGGTGTAGTATTGATGCTCCAAAGTACAGAAGGTAACTCCTCCACCCAACAACCCGACGTCCGCTGCAAGGGGACCAAGAGCCGGGGCTTGATACCCTTCAAGATTTCTTGATTAGCTCTTTCTGCTTGACCATTGGAAACGTCAAGCCGGATATGCTCTCGTTGACAGAACTCTTCCATAGCTCCTTTGGAAAGGTTAGTGCCATTATCAGTTATGATGCTGTGTGGAAAACCAAAACGAAAAATCACCTTTTTCATGAACTAGACCACCGTGGCTGCATCACACTTACTGACTGGCTCCGCCTCAACCCACTTTGTAAACTTGTCAACCGCCACCAAGAGGTGCGTCTTTTTATCCTTAGACCTTTTGAAAGGCCCGACCATATCAAGCCCCCAGACTGCGAACGGCCAAGTAATTGGAATCATCCTCAATTCTTGAGCCGGCACATGGGCTCGTCGTGAGAACTTCTGACATCCGTCACATTTACTGACCAGATCTTATGCATCAGCATGAGCCATCAGCCAATAAAACCCATGACGGAAAGCTTTGGCCACAAGAGATTTTGAGCCGGCATGATGACCACAATCGCCTTCATGAATCTCACGAAGTATCTCCTGACCCTCCGCACGTGACACGCAACATTGAAACGCTCCAGTGACGCTGCAATGATGTAACTTGCCATTAACAATTGTCATGGACTTGGACCGCCGGACGATTTGTCTTGCCAAGGTCTCATCTTCAGGCAACTCCCCCCGGGTCATATAAGCCAAATAAGGCACTGTCCAATCCGGAATAACGTGGAGAGCCGCTACCAGCTGTGCCTCCGGGTCTGGCACTGCCAGATCTTCTTCTATAGGTAACTTGACAGAAGGATTGTGCAAAACATCAAGAAAAGTGTTGGGCGGCACCGGCTTACGCTGAGATCCCAGCCGGCTTAAGGCATCATCTGCCTCATTCTTCCTTCGATCAATATGTTCCACCACATAACCCTTGAAGTGCCCAGCTACAACATCAACTTCACGACGGTAAGCCGCCATAAGGGGATCTTTGGAGTCCCACTTTCTTGACACCTGTTGAGCCACAAGGTCTGAGTCTCCTAAGCACCTTACCCGGCTCAAGTTCATCTCCTTGGCCATCCGGAGACCATGGAGTAAGGCCTCGTACTCAGCCGCATTGTTAGTACAAGGAAACATAAGCCGGGGCACATAACAGAATTTGTCACCTCGAGGGGAAGTTAACACGACTCCAGCCCCCGAGCCTTCCAACTGCCTGGACCCATCGAAGTGAATAGTCCAATATGTGTTATCGGGCTTCTCCTCAGGTGCCTGTAGCTCTGTCCAGTCATTGATAAAATCCACCAAGGCTTGAGACTTAATGGCAGTGCGTGGCACATACTTCAGACCATGAGGCCCGAGCTCAATGGCCCACTTCGCGACTCGTCCTGTGGCCTCTCTGTTCTGGATGATGTCTCCCAAGGGGGCATAACTCACCACAGTGATAGGGTGACCTTGGAAGTATTGCTTCAGCTTCTGGCTTGCCATGAACACCCCGTAAACCAGCTTCTGCCAATGAGGGTACCTTTGCTTCGACTCGATGAGCACCTCACTGACATAATAAACCGTCCGTTGAACCGGATGCTCATTACCAGCCTCCTTGCGCTCCACCACAACTGCAATGCTGACGGCTCGTGAATTAGCAGCCACAAATAACAGCAAAGGCTCTTTGTTAATAGGAGCTGCAAGGACCAGCGGCTCAGACAGCTTCCTTTTTAAATCCTCAAAAGCAGCATTAGCAGCATCACTCCAGACAAAGGTGTCTACTTTCTTCATCATCTGATACAGCGGTAGGGCCTTCTCGCCTAACCGGCTTATGAACCGGCTTAAAGCAGCAACACGACCTGCCAGTCGCTGAACATCATTGATACATGCCGGTTTAGCCAAAGAAGTGATTGCCTTGATCTTCTTAGGATTAGCTTCGATTCCCCTGTTTGAGACCAAGAATCCCAAAAGCTTGCCTGCAGGTACACCAAATACGCACTTCTCCGGGTTAAGCATCATCTTGTAAACCCAGAGGTTATCAAAGGTTTCTCTAAGATCAGATATCAAGGTTTCCGTCTCTTTGGACTTCACCACTATATCATCCACATAAGCATGAACATTGCGCCCAAGCTGATTGTGGAGACAATTCTGTACACACCGCTGATAAGTCGCCTGGGCACTCTTGAGCCCAAAAGGCATAGACACATAGCAGAAGGCTCCAAACGGAGTGATGAAAGCCGTCTTGTCCTAGTCCTTAACTGCCATCTTGATCTGATGATAACCAGAGTAAGCATCCAAAAAGCTCAAACGTGCACAACCCGCCGTAGCATCAATGATTTGATCAATACAGGGGAGAGCGAAAGGATCAGCTGGATAAGACTTATTTAAGTCCGTGTAATCCACACACATCCGCCAGGTGCCGTTTTTCTTGAGTACGAGCACCGGGTTAGCCAACCACTCCGGGTGAAAACTTCAATAATGAACCCAGCCGCCAAGAGCCGGGCGACCTCCTCTCCAATAGCTTTTCGTTGTTCCTCATTGAATCGCGCAGAAACTGCCTGACCGGATTATACTTTGGATCAACATTAAGAGTGTGCTCAGCGAGTCCTCTCGGTACACCCGGCATGTCAGAAGGCTTCCATGCAAAGATGTCCCAGTTCTCACGGATGAACTCGATGAGCGCGCTTTCCTATTTAGGATCCAAGTTGCCACTGATGCTGAACTGCTTAGATGAATCGCCTGGAGTAAAATCAACAAGCTTGGTCTCTGCAGCCGACTTAAACTTCATGGCCGGGTCATGTTCCGTGGTTGGCTTTTTGAGGGAGGTCATATCCGCCGGGTCAATGTTATCTTGATAAAATTTGAGCTCCTCTGCTGCACAAACAGACTCGTCATAAGCCGCGTCGCCTTCTTCGCATTCCAGGGCCACCTTTCGACTTCCATGCACAGTGATGGTGCCCTTGTAACCCGACATCTTGAGTTGCAAGTAAACATAACACGGCCGCGCCATAAACTTGGCATAAGCCGGCCGTCCAAACAAAGTGTGATACGGACTCTTGATTTTGACCACCTCAAAGGTTAACTTCTCAGCCCTAGAATCATGCTCGTCTCCAAAGGCCACCTCCAGCTCAATCTTACCGACGGGGTAGGCCGACTTACCAGGCACCACTCCATGGAAAACAGTATTGGATGTCCTTAAATTCTTGTCAGTCAAGCCCATGCGTCGAAAGGTCTCATAATAGAGGATGTTGATGCTGCTACCTCCATCCATGAGCACCTTCGTGAATTTATAACCACCGACCTGCGGTGCCACCACCAGGGCTAGTTGACCCGGATTATCAACCCGGGGAGGGTGATCCTCCCTACTCCAAACAATGGGCTATTCCGACCACCTTAAGTAATGAGGGACTGCCGGCTCAACAGAGTTCACAACCCTCTTATGAATTTTCTAATCATGTTTACACAAACTGGTGGTGAACACGTGATACCGCCCACTATTTAGCTGCTTTGGATGGCTCTGATAACCCGATTGCTGCTGCTGTTGACCTCCTTGACCAGACTGCTGTTGGTTATAACCGCCCTGGCTTCCTTGAAAACCGGACCCTGAACCGCCGCCCGGGCCATGAAAGCCGCCAGCTCCTGAGCCGCCGCCCGGGCCTTGTTTGCCATCAAACGTATTAGAATTCTTGAAAGCCTTCATGATTGCGCAATCCTTCCATAAATGAGTCACTGGCCATTCTCGGGTGCCGTGTTTCGGACAAGGCTCATTGAGTAGCTGTTCAAGAGATGGACCTGACCCACCAAACCGAGGGGGTGGTTTCCCCTTGCGCTTCTGGTTGTTACCCTGCGCATTGGCCACAAATTCCGGGTTACCGTCCGCCTTCCATTTATTGCCCCCCTGATTCGTCAGGTTATGCTGCTGACCCTTTCCATTACTGTTCTTTTTCCCTTCCCTGTCTTTTCCTCATCAGACGCAGGATCCTTGGTACTATCAGAATCGGCATACTTGACTAAAGCCGCCATCAGCGTACCCATATCATTGCAATCATGCTTAAGGCGCCCCAGCTTCTGTCTCAGAGGCTCAAAGCGGCAATTCTTTTCCAGCATGAGAACCGCTGAGCCGGCATCCATCTTGTCAGACGAATGTATTATTTCTTTGACCCGGTGCACCCAATGAGTCGTGGATTCACCTTCCTCCTGCTTACAATTTGTCAAGTTCACAATCGACATAGACTACTTGCAAGTGTCCTTGAAGTTCTGGATGAAACGTGCCTTTAGCTCTGCCCATTAACTAATGGAATTGGGTGGCAAGCCCTTTAACCAAGAACGGGCCGTTCCGTCCAACATCATGGTGAAGTATTTAGCCATTGCTGCGTCACTAACCTCCAGCAGCTCCATGGCCATCTCATAACTCTCGATCCACGTCCCAGGCTGCAAGTCGGCCGTATAATTCGGCACCTTTCAAGGTCCCTTGAAATCCTTGGGCAGACATACATTACGTAGAGCCGGCACCAGACAAGGAACACCTCCGGTTCTAGTAGCAACTCCCGCCTCAACGGAAGTCGTCGGATAAGCCGGTAAGTCCTGTTGAGCTGCTAGCTGAGCCGCCCGCTCGTCCTCCTGACGTATCCGATCCTGCACCGGGTTATATCCGCCAGGCTGGTTCCGACGCTGAGCGCTACTTGACAAGGCCTCTGACTCCATGTGTCTACTGTAACTCAGGCTCCGGTTTGGACGAGGCGGAGCTAACCAGGGCAGAGGAGTTGAATGAATCCTGTCCCGGCTGTAGGAGCAGGTCTCTTGCTAAGCCAGAGCTGTTTGGACAAGTTCCCTGATCCTCCGGGTCTCTACCGCTGTCGGTTCATCACCGTCCACTGGGAGAGCCGCCAAACGCACTGATGCTGCGATTAAGTTCTCCATAGGGTTGGAGAAGTGACCCGGTGGTATTGGCACATAACGGGGTGGTGCCATATTCCCGTGAAGAGGCGCCGTCACCTGAGGCTGAACCGGGCCCCCGCTCTGGATGTCATAAGCTGATTTGCACCTGGCGGGTTACTTGGGCCGGCTCCGGGTGTAGCGAAAAGATTCCAAGGATCATAAATCGGAGGTAAACGGGACAGAGTTTTCTGATGTCTCCTTCTCATTACCTCATTAGATGCGTTCAGACTCATCGTGAGCTGGAAAGCCTCTGCTTGAAGTTGTTGTGCCCGTGCATCCAAAGCCGCCCGCTCTGTTGCCAATCTAGTATCTTCAGCTGCTGAGGTCTCCTTGGCTTGGGCGACCTCCTCACGAACCTGTGCCACCTCTGCCTCATGCTCGACTTGGTTCGTGGGGATGACTGTAGCGGTTAACAGGGCCGTAAGTTTATCCATGAGATCCATCAGCACCTGAGCCGATGAGCGCACCGGGCCTCCTGCCCCGGCTGATCCTAAACCGGACGTTATCGCTGCTGAGGCCGTAGAATATTGACCGGGTTGAGTACCAGCCATAAAGACTCCTTCCCAGTTTGGCGACTCAGAGGGGTCCAGAATAGTGCTGCCATCGGAACAGCCCCCAAGCCCGCCATCTTGCACTGGGTAAAGCGAATCCGTTGAACCGGCGGACGAATCACCATCGAAGAGGATGGCCGTCTCACCACCATCTTCAGATCCTTCAGAAAGTTCTCCTCCGTGGATGTAGCCCACGAAGGCACGCTTCACGACGGGTTGAGCCCGGGCGGGTCTCGCGCGCTGAGCCGTCTCGATGAGGTCAGCGCAGTTGTCCGGCTCAGGGCCCGGCTCACCAATCCGGCCGATGAAGACGTGATTTCCTCCAAAGGGGACCCGGTACCCGTACTCAATTGAGCCAGCGTCGGGGCCCCAGCCTTCGTCATCGACGTAGATCTTGCCGCGACGACTCTTGGTCATCCGGCCAACTGCGTATCCCTTGAGCCCTTCGAAGCTGCCCTTCAAGAACTCAAATCCACCATGCGCTGGCCCCACGGTGGGCGCCAACTGTCGTGGAATTGTCACGACAGATGTCCTCTTGCAAGGACTTGATCGTGGAGCCATCGCAACTAGGAAGCTTAAAGGGGTTAATCGGGACAAAGGACACGAGAGGTTTATACTAGTTCAGCCCCTTGCGGTGAAGGAAGGCCTACGTGTAGTTGGGTTGGTATTGCTTGAGGTTTCGATGACCAGGGAGCGAGATACGCTCTGCCTGGTTCTCGATTGGTTGTTTCTTACCCTAAGCCGCTGGCGGGTCATCCCCTTATATACACGGGTTGACGCCCTGCGGCCTACAGAGTCCCGGCCGGCTCATAAACAGTGTCCGGCTCGGCGACTAGTTATTTCTACCTTATAATACAAGTCATGCCATCATGGCGGTTTATCTCTACGGGCTTTAAGTCGCATGTGGGCTTTTAAACCCTTTAATGAACCGCCATCTTCATGCCTTGGTCTTGGGCTTCTGATGAGCTTCTCTTTGCGTAACCCGGCCCCTCCTGGGCGGCTTACACAAATAGTTATATCCCCAACAGAAGTGGAGTCCCATAGACGCTGATGATCCGCAAACCGCTTCCGCCATCAACCACTAGAAACCAATTGTTGTACCCATAAGCCATAATGGTCTTGTACTACCTTTGATGTACTTTGCTTGGAGTTTTCTGTATCAAGTTGGTGACTCATCAGCTAACAGTAATCCTGGGGCTAGTGAGCACAAGGGCCACTTTCCGGGAAATTAATATCCCGAAAAACCGGTCCTGACAAACTTGGTATCAGAGCCAGGCTGACCATTGGCTAATCCTATCTTAGCTAGGTCAATAAACCTAGGTAAATCAACCCACCAAACCTTAACCAAACCCCGGCCAAGCTTCTTGTGTAAGATAGCCACACAGTGACCCGACACCTTTTGGCAGTCGGTGCCCAACCTATCAGCCTAGCTTGTCGATCATGCGCCAGTGACCGGCCCCTAAATAGCCCTTTTCGCAAGCGTGCGAAGGAAGACTTCGTCCCCTTTTGCTATAAAAAGGGCACACTAGCCTCAACCCATCATAACACATCCTCTACCCCAAACCGAGCTATAATGCCAGGCCCCATTGTTCACAATGAGACCACAGCAACCAACCTTGGAGGTTTTGTGACCGTGCTAGCAAACCTCACCCGCCGTGCCTTTGCATTAGAAGAGCCCCCAGAATATGTTGTGTACCAAGGGTCCATGAGAGGTGAGAGCCGTCAATTTTGGGTCACTGTGCACGTCTATGGTAGGGGTCTATCGCCAGAATGCCCCTACAGGTTCACCGGAAGGACAACTTCCTTTGAGCCACAAGCCATCCAATTAGCTGCTCGAGAAGCTATAGTTCAACTCCGACACTTGTCGCCCATAGTTAACTGTCGCTCATTCTACTACTACCCCAGCCATGACGGGTATGGTAGGCCACCCCAGGTTGCCAACGGAGATCACGAGACAGATCCTGCATTATTGCATCTGGTGCGCTATGTAAGTGCATTAGAGGAACTATTCGATCAGATCACCCTTGATCTGATCGCAGCTCGTGGAGAACTGATCCACCGAGCCCCAGCAAGAAGAGAAGATGAGCCCGACGCCGACAACCCAGTCGTGCTGTTCGGACAACCGATCAAGACCTTGAGATCAGTCCTAGCCATCAACCAAGGTGCTTTGATGACCCCAGAAGTGCTTCGTCGCCTTTTGGGAACACACTCCAACGGGATTGTGGCCAGCAATCCCCGCGATGGTCATCATCGCTACCCCGACCCTGCAGTTCCTCAACCCCCTACAGCTAACCCCGACGGTGAGGCCAATGGAGAAGCCTCGACATCCACAAGGCACGCCCGCTTAGATATAAACGAGGTAGACTAAGTCACTCGAGTAATACCGAGTCTTAGTATACCCCACGCCCTGTAATTGTGTGATCATGTATCGCCATATTGGAATGCTATCTGCTTGTGTGTCCCTATTTTGAATAGTGGCCATGCATGAGTACGTTGGTGTACGGCTGCATTTTTAATTCCGGGCGTAGCTACCAAAACCAATCCCGACGTCACTTTTGTGAGATGTGTGTATCCGTGGCTTGGACCCCGACCCCATGAGAGCAGAACCAGCAAACTAGTGGCCCTCACCGCGGTAAATAACCCAACCCAGTTACTATATAAAAGGCCACCTCATGACCTTGCCGAGTACCCCTCATCTTGTGCGCAACCCTCACAACCATTTCTTGCCATGCCGAGCCCTAGCATTTATCTGAGAACCACAGATGCAACCCCGGGTAGTTTTGTTAAAATATTGTGGGACTTTACCTGCAGTACCATGTGTTCTACCCAGCCACCCCAGTACGAGCTGCTCAAGTCGAGGATCACCTCATCCACCTCGAAATATTGGGCAGCAGTGCACATCCCTCCCGTAAACTCAAATCAAGACCCAACGGAAGTCTCCTTCCTGGCGAAATCTATGCCGACTCCGCTAATGGCCATAGAAGCGGCTGCACACGAAGCATTTGTTCGCCTTTGATTCGCGGTACCTTATGCCAGCGAACGATGGTATTATTACTTTCCGAGCTGTGCAGCACCCGGAGAAGTAGCATCCTTTCCCGGTGGACGAATTGAGAGAGACCCAGTACTGGCCAACCTTGTCCAGTATGTCATCGCTCAAGAACGTTTGACCCAGCGATTAATGGGTTATCTCCAGAGCCTCGCTGATTTAAATCCTCAAATCGCCATCGGCAGACCACTGAGGCCCGACCAGGAGAGACGCATTCATCGAATGATCAATCCGCTTCCCCCGATAGAAGAAGAGCGTGTCCCAGTACCAAAGACGTTTTCTCGGGATCCTGTCCTTTTACGGTTTTCATTGTAAATGTCATAGCTATGTTTATTTATGTGTTGCAACTTATGCGATGTACCCAAGTATGTGCTATGAGTAATCTGTTTGGTTTCAGCTGATAGGAGCAATATTTTCAAAATGACCCTTAGCAAATATCGAGGACGAGATTTTTTCTTAAGGGGGTAGTGTTGTGACACCCCAAAATTTTAACCTTGTTTTATTAATTAAAATTTTGCCAGGAAATTTAAACTTTTATTTTCTGGATTTCTTTTGATTTCAGAGCCATTCTTTTCCTTATTATTATGGAGTTTTTACCTCAAGTGAAAAGATCTCCAAATATATTATTGGACTTGTTTGCCCTTTCAAGAAAAACATTTCTATTATCAGTGGAATTTATTTGCATAATTATTTTTCTCTGAGCTTTATTCCTTAAAGTGATTTTTCATTAGCTTTGGAGCTCTTTTTGAACTACAACCATTTGATAAATTTATTTAAAATTCCAACCAAAATTTGGAGATGTCATGTGATGTTTTTAAATCACTTTTATGCAAAAATATATTTCATTTATGGGATATTTTGAGTTCTACACCAAGTTTTCAAATCTGGTCCACTGGGCAATTTTGCACTGCAACCTATTTAGATATTTCTTTAAAACCTCCACCAAAATTGTGGGATGTTAGTAGTAGTATATAATTCAACTTTATGCAAAAACCTAGTGATGTCCTTTGAAACAATTGAGTGAATCAACCTCATTTTCATTCTGGTCCAACTTGATGATTTGTACTGCAACCCTAATTTATTTTGCTCTAGTGTCCTTGAGCTTTTTCCTACTTATAGCACATCTTGCAAAACCCTTAAGTCCAGAAGAGTGGACCCATTGGAGGATTTTAAGTGCATGCAACAGTGCCTTTTACTTTCTGTCTAGAATCAGTTTTCTCACAAACTTGCACTAACAAGTATTTGCTTTTGACAAACTAACTTTACCACCCTCTGTATCATCTAAAGAGACCCCAATCTGGAAAGTTTGGCCACCCCAAGAGTTGCCTAGATGCCCTTAGCATTTTGTCAAACACCTGGTGTGCATGGCCAGTTTTGGCTTGGTTTTTAGTTTGCACACTCGACTTGCTTGCCTTGCCTAACCAGCATGTCCCATGGCTTTACCCTAGCCTATAGCCCCTCCCTGCCGAACCTCTTGTGGATTGGAGCCCCGTGGCATGACTTGGCATTTTGCCGAACACCTGCCGTGCGTGCACTGGGCGTGCCCAGAGCGCACGTTTTGCATGCGCGCGCACCGAGCCGCCGCGTCTCGCTGCAGCCCGCCCCGTGCCCGTGCTGCCCCTTGGCCACTCGCAGCCAGTGCCCCAGCCCCTCCCTCACCGCAGAGCCGCCCCTGGCGCCCTACAGCGTCGCCGTCAGGTCGGCCACGGTGACTAGCGGCCGGCCACAGTGGGCTCCTGCCCTGGACGGCGCCGCCTGAGCCACTAGCGGTCGCCAGCTGCCCCCTTGAGCAGCTCAAGCTCATCCGCAAGCTCATCCTCTAGCACACGTCGCCGACACGTCGCACTAGCTACAGAATGACGGTCGCCGGTGATCTTATCCACGGCCACCGTCGAAACCGACCCCGATCGCCTATTTAAGGACCCCCGAGCTCGTCCAGGCCCTCAAGCAACCTCCTGCCACCTCTCTCACTCCCTCACTGATCCCCCCCGTAGCAGAGATGGTCGTCTTCTTCTTCTCCGGCAACCACAACCGCCGCCACTGTCCCGACCATTCCGGCGCCACCAGGCCTCCCCCTCTCCACTCTCTTCACCAGAAGCTCTCTCTTAATCTTGTGAATCCATCCCCCTGTTCGATTTTGATCGGGAGCCGCCAGAGGCAAGAGCCCCACCCTGCCCGACGGCCACCATCCGCTACGGAGCTCGCCGCCGGCGACTCCGTCCACCCCAGGGACCATAGCAACCATCGAGGGAACCGCGTCGACCCCATGAGCACGCTGATGGCCTTGGTTTCTCGAACGGTGCCGCCATTCGCCGGCGAGCATCGCCGGAGCCCCACCTCTGTTCGGCCAGAGGAGGAAGGAGGCAGGGGCGACTGGTCAAACCTGACCAGTGGGCCCCTGGACCCTCTGTTAGTGACCCAGCGCCGGTCCACGCTGGTGTAAGTGGAAGTGCAAAACTCCCTAGTACGTCTCTCCTGCTTCGAAAGTGTATTCTCATCGAAATGTTTTCCTTTTTTCTGTTTTATTTTAAAAACAGAATTTGACTAAACTTTGACTTGCTATAACTTTTTAAATATAAATCCAAATGACTTGATTCTTTTTCTGTTGTTTCCCAAATATTGTCTAGTTTATTTTCATATTTATTTAAAAAATTTCCAAACAACTATTTTTGTACTATTTTAAAGTATGTGTTGTTTGAATATTTTCAAAAATAGGAGTTTGAAGAAGGAGAAAACTTTCAAAAGTTTTGGAATGCACCCTGCCTCTCCACACCTTGAAGGCAAGCATTTTTGAACTCTGGCATAATATTATTGTGTGTTGTTTGATACAGTTACAACACCACCGTGACACGGAGTATCCGTTACTTTTTTGTGAGGATATGATCATACTTGCATACTAGTGACCTCATGCTATTGGAGCTTGATATGTTTGCGATAGTAATCATTCTCACATGCCTTTTATGCCTACCGGAAGGAAGCCGAGAAAGTCTCTGTCTTGGGTAGACACGAGCTTATCTTTGGTTCCCCATTGGGACGGTTCTGTCCGGTATGGGAGGATGAGGTATGATGAGTAGTGATACTGTCTGTTGGATTGAAACATATTTGTTATACTAATCATGCAGGAAATACTTAAGCCTCCTGAGTCGGCCGTAGATCGAGTCTTGTTCCAGTAACCCCCATACTTGTTTCGTGCTGCCACTTGTCCCTGCCGTAGGTAGGGTACGATTCAGTAAGTCGTCAACCCTGTCCTAGCACACACCGTACAGAGAGGACATGGTGGAAGATACCGGCTGCAACCGGTAGGCATGCCACCTGGTCCGGGGGCATGGGTGTTTCCGGTTGGGACCGAGAGGGGGGCACCCCTTAGAGCGCGCGATAGAAATTTGATCCCATGCTACGTGAGGTTGTAGCCTCCCAACTTAGAGTTTTGCTTAACATGTGTCGTGGGTGATTCCAGACACGAGTAAAGTTAAGCTGGTGTGTGCAAATCAGGTGTGTTTTCGACTAAAAGACCATAGACGGAATTAGTTCCGATGGACTAAAGAAATCCGTTACTCGTGGGTAAAGAGTACCCCCTCTGCAGAGATATTATACCTATTCGAATAGCCATGTCCATGGTTAAGGACTACAGTCTGGGATGGGTCAAGTGTCGGTCTTAGTGTCGGTCTTCGGAGGAAAAACTGCTAAACCAGAACATTGATTATGACATGTGGCATATGATGATTATGATTAGTATTATTGTGGACTAATCAATTGTATTATTTGAAATTAATGAGTATCCCTGGGACGGTTCCACCTCTTGGATATTCACTGTGAATTATTCTTATATAAGCCCTTTATGTGGTGTCGCTCAGACGCCCGACTGTGGCATGCTTGTCATTTCATTTACTTATAAGCCCTTTATGTGGTGTCGCTCAAACGCCCGACTGTGGCACGCTTGGCATTTCATTTACTCATAAGCCCTTTATCTGGTGTCGCTTAGATGCCCGACCGAGGCATGCTTCATATGTTTATCCTTTCGAGGCGTCACTTCAGACACCCGATCGGGGCATTTCATTTCTACACCCTGATTGTTTACTCATGTTTTATTTGAATGATCTGCTTGCGTACATCATGAACCTTATTTCATAACTGACGAAGTGATCATAGAATATTTCAAAACATGATTATCAGTGGCTATATTATACCTGTGTTCTTAATGTTTGCGAGTACATTCAAAGTACTCACTGGCTTGTCCCTTGCTATTGTCTTGGCCAGATTTCTTGCGTGGAGAGGAGCGTTGTGATGACAGCCCCGGAACCTACGCAACGGTGATAGTAGCCTCACGAAGATAGGAGTTATCCTGGTCAGCTGTTCCTGTGGGAAGTGGAGTCCCATAGACGCTGATGATCCATAAACTGCTTCCGCCATCAACCACTAGAAACCAATTGTTGTACCCATAAGCCAGAATGGTCTTGTACTACCTTTGATGTACTTTGCTTGGAGTTTTCTGTATCAAGTTGGTGACTCATCAGCTAACAGTAATCCTGGGGCTGGTGAGCACAAGGGCCACTTTCCGGGAAATTAATATCCTGAAAAACCGGTCCTGACAAACTCCAATTCTCGGTCTGGTGGCATGCCTGGTAATTCTTCAGGAAATACATCGGGATACTCACTGACCACTAGAATTAATTCCACCTCTTCAGCCATGGCTGCGAAAACCATATCCTTTGTGGGTATGCACTTGCTGGCATAAAAACTTGTGGTGCGATCTTCCATGTTTTTCAGGGTAACTTCTCGGGTCGCACAGCTGATGCATACTTGGTATTGGGTTAACCAATTCATTCCCAGAATAACATCCAATTTGTTGGAGTCGATGATTATCAAAGATGTTGGAAACTTGACGCCCTTGATGTCAATTTCCAAATTATGGCAGACGAGATTGCTTCTGAGTAGGGATCCCGGGGATTGTACCAACATGTGCTTTCCCAAAATCGAGAAAGGAAAATTGTTTTGGGAAGCAAACCTCCGTGAAATAAAAGAGTGGGAAGCCCTAGAGTCAAATAAAATTATGGCGGGTATGTCATTAACAAGAAATATACCTATGACGACTTCCGAGTCCTCTTGGGCTTCGTCTGTGGAGATATGATGGATTTGCCCTTGGATCATATCTGGGGCGGAATGCGGCTCCATGTAGTTGACTTGCGGATGGAATGGAGCTGCTTATTTGTTGTTCTTGGGACACTTTCTGGTGTAGTGTCCGGTCTGACCACAGCTGAAGCATGAATTGTTGCGCTGACAATCTTCGCGCACCGGGTTGGTCACGACATTCGTGACTTGAGTGGTAGTCTTGTTGACATTCTGTTGCCAGTTGGGTTTGTACTCCACCTGAGTATGTTGCCAAGTATGAGCCTTTTGCACTGGTTGCATATCCTTCTTTGGCTCGAATTTGCACTTGTGGTTGTTAACAACGGGCTTGTTGTCATGTAGGAGCTTGTGTTACCTCTCTGCGATGAGGGCCTTGTTCACCAGAGTCAGGAAGTCCGGGAAATCAAGCATGCTGAGAGTGCACCTTAGATGATGATTCAGTCCTCCAAGAAACCTGTCGATCTTCCGCTCTTCTGTGGCCACATCGTGGAGAGAATAGCGGGCCAAATGGTTAAATTTATTCAGATACTCGTTGACGGTCATGCTGCCTTGAGCGAGGACGAGAAATTCGCGCTGCTTGATTTTCATAATTCTGGTGGGAATATGATACTTGCGGAAATGATCCTTGAATTTTGTCCAAGTAATTTCCTCGTCTGCAGGCCATATTGCCTTGGCATTATCCCACCATATAGCGGCAGCTCCTTCAATATAATGCATTGTGAAGGGAAGCTTGTCTCCTTCTTCAATGCGAGCAATCTCCAGTTTCCTCTCAATAGTCCTTAGCCAATCATCGGCATCCAATGGATCAATAGCTTGGCTGAAACTGGGAGGCTTAGTTCGTTGAAAATCTGACAGCTTGGAGTGATGGCCATTCTGGTTTCCATTCTGCCCAACCATAACTTGCACACTTTTCAATATTTCCAGCAGATCGTTGCTCCTTCTTTCTTCAAACATTCGCATGATTTTCTCAGTGGAAGGCGGTTGTGGCGGTGGAGACGGAGATGGCTGGTATGGCGCAAGGGAATGTCGTGCCTGTCTTGCGGAGTGACGGACAGGGACACCCTCACAAGCTTGGCTGCTGCTGCCTCCACGCGTCATACGATTATTCGTTTTTCCCAATACACAGCAACCATGATGAGAAAATTCCAAAATGGGGAAAGCCAATGACAAATCCCGGAAGAGAATAGCGAATGAAAACCCAAAGCGAATAAAAGGTTCCAACATAATTACACATAGTCTCAACATGAAAGTAAACATCAGAATGGGTCTACTACCCTCATACATGAAACTAAGCATCATGACACGTGCGATTACACCCATACATCATACTCATGACTAAAGGGATACTCTAACGGTCTACTACGCGGATGGTGCTGCTGCAGGCTCATCTCCTGAGCCGGATCCTGATCCTGAACTGATAGTAGAGACCTCCGGTTTAAGAGAGATGCATTGGCGCTGCCTCGAGGGCTCTCCCTCAAGGGTAGGTGGGGAATGGGATCTAAGCATAGGAGCGGCAGGAGTAGCGACAAGGGAAGACCATGCAGCAAGAGCACTACGAGGGGTCACCGTTAGAGGGTTAACGGTACCCTGCGAGGTCACCGGGGGAACGGAGGCGGAAGGAACTGGAGTAGTATAGATGATAGTGGGAAGAGGGTTCCTCATACGAGCAGCCGTGAGAGCTGCACGGGTGCGTGAAAGCTCCTGAGCTAACTCGTAGTTCAGGAGATAACTGGCAGTGATGTAACGAGAAAGGTGACTAGTGGGGCGATCGCATGTCGGATTAATCAAAGGAAAGTGGATACACCCATTCTCGTGCAGAGATGGGTAGTAGAAAAGACCTGGGTGGGTGTGCATGCGAACCTCGTTGTAGCGCAAGTCTACAAGAGCCTGGATAGCAGCAAACTGAACCGCCTGAGATGGCGTAGAAGCAAGACCACCCTTAGTAGAACGAGTGTAAGCGCCGGAAGGGGAACTGTGGTGTAGAGTGACCTTAGCATAATACTCATACAATGCACCGGCCAGATGCTCTCGATACACCCGATACTCTGGATCAGCACCCTCTGGGTAGAGTCATCGCAACACGTTCTGACGCAGGTGCGGCGATGTGGACGGAGCTGGCTTAGGATGGTACAAGATTGGTACTGGAGCCATCTACACTCACAAACCACACGGTTAGTAATAACAACAGATAAACATGCATGCAATGCAACAACCAGTTTCTATGACTACCGGCACTCAAACGAAGCTATCTACCATTTCACTAATGCACTAACGGTCTAGCGTGTCCTACAATCAGCGCGGCTCTGATACCAAGCGTTGTGGCACCCCGGCTCAGAGCGACCGGTTTACCTTGCATTACCAGCCCAGAGATCAAGTCTTCTGGCAATACACAACAACATGGTATAGAAACAACCACTTTATTGATGCCAGCGGATTACATAAGTCTGATATTACATTGAGATACGAGGCCATGCGGCACATAGGGTGCTGCTGGACAGTATGTACATTATTTAATGAACATGACGGGGGCCTCGATCACACAAACTACGCGGCAGCGGAAGAACGACGAAGTGGAACTCCATAGCACAGGGACACCGACGTGGAAACGGCCTAGACGCAAGATGCGCTCCGGTGCGAACGGACTTGCCTGAAAGCTGGCATGACACGCCAGGTCAGTACATTGAATGTACTTGCAAGCTCATAGCAAACATAAGCACGATGACAGACAATATCATGACAGTTAATCAGATTAATGCAATGCAAGAACTACTACCGATGCAATGCAAACGATATGTGCATCGAGGCTCACGGACTCGCTTACCAGACGTTTACCTCGTAACCAAACGGTGACCATACCGGGGTCACATCTAAAACCAATAACTCATGAACACCTTCAAGAGTTCAGGATTCACGACGAACCAATGCATCACAGCAATCCCTTAGTTGGCAAGATTTATTATAAAAGTTGATCCATGGTGTGACTTACTCACGAGTTATGCCCATAACCGAGGATGCGGCTATCGATAGATTAAATACACTCTGCAGAGGTAGCGCACTTTACCCACACTACGAAACCCTGGCCTCGCGCTCCCATTCGGGTGGACCAAAGCATTCCGATGAAACCCTCCCTTTGTCATGGCACTCCCCCGACCACTCCGACCAACTCCCTCTCAGGGCTAGGTCTTGGGTGGCCCCGTGTCTACCAAAGACACCAACGGCCACCGTCGTGGAAAAACGGTCCCAAACGGGGACAAGGTACCATAAAAACAAAAACGAGCACACAAGGTTATGTCTGCTTACCGGGCCAGGGTATGCATGTCCATAACCTTCCCTCGCGGGAGGCACCGGTGAGAGGCACAACAAAGGACCGAGTCAAGACCTTCCCATAAGGTAAATGTGGTCGCACTGAATAAAAACCCGATTCAGTGGCACCATGATGTGATCAACATCATATTCAAGTTGAACTTAATCAAGTTTAACTTTGATAAAAAAACTTTTTATAAAATAACAATGATACTACGCCATAAACATGCAACTATTCGTCATGTAAAGCAAACAACTCATATTCATGGATCAAACTTAACAACATAATTATCTTGCAATATTCAGAATCAAAAATTCTCTGGTTATAATTCATTTTTATTATCAATCAATATTTTTATTAGTTCACTATTTAAATGACAATATCACTTAATAAAAGAATAAACATTAGTTTCCATAGCAATATAACTAGTGCAAAGTATTACTCTACTTAACCAAACAAGTTCATGCTTTCAACCAGTAACTAAAACCAGCATAGCAAGCATGATAAAATAACTAAAAATTAACCAAATTTATTTATCAAATTTTAAATGCAAACAAGAACTCATATTCATGTAGAAAATCATAGATATTGAAAATAACACCATCCAAATGCTGGTGTGGCTTGCCTTAGTGTAGAGGAGGATCACACCCCTCTTGGTTTGCTTCAAGACAAGCTTCTCCTTCTAAAAAGAATTTAAAACCACAAAAACAATTATCAAAAACCACTCTGAGTAGCACCAGAAATTCTAGGCAGCAAGGAAAAATCCACCTTTTGGTGTGCTGATAGAGCTTTCTGAAATAAAGATAATGCAAAAGAATTAATTCATTTGGACTTATGGTTTAGAAATGGTGGCTGGTCAAAGTTTAGTCAAATTTCTGAATAAACTTGAAT
>NC_041390.1:530592445-530604916 GCF_002162155.2 Triticum dicoccoides | reverse complement strand
GTCGAAGGCGTAAACAGAAAAGGCGCCTCCACTCGTACCGCTTCGGGTGCGAGTGGTGAGGCCGACGGGTGGGTCTCGCACGTTAGGAGAGAGAGGGGGACAGCGAGATCAGAGAAGGGCGGCACTTCGTCGGAGCTTACACCGGTGATGAGGGGGTTTGGGGCTAGGCTAGAGGGATAGGATTGAAGCTGGGCTCATGGCGCACTTGCCTGTACCAGTGGCTGGGCTTGGGGTGGACGGAGCTGCTCGCGGTCGAGCTCGCAAGCCTCAGTGGCGGACGGGGTTCGCCGGAGTGGTTGAAGACGATGGCTAGGGGCGGCTCTGAGGGCTCAGCGGTGTCTAGGCAACACCAACAGACCCCCAATGCCCCGCCCGAGCAATTGCTTGAGCTCGAGAGGCACCGGAGAGCGGTGGTCGTGCTGCGGGGTCGCCGGAGTCCTCTGGTGGGGGCGACAGCCAGAGGCCTGCCCGACCGAGCTGCGGCCCGTCTACGTGTTCGTGGAGATGGTGTGGAGTGGTGCGTGGCTAGAAATCGAGGAGAGGGCGCTATATATAGCCGGAGCGAGGGGGGACGTGTCGCCGCCGGAGCTCTCTGGACGCGCGGTGAACGATGACAAAAAGCTCCAGTGCGAGGGGGAAAGCGCTCAGCGTCAACGCAGGAGCTGCCCACGCTCGCAGACGAGCACATGAGGCGGTGGAGGAAGCGGACAAGCGCACGCACGCACTGTGGCTTTTGCCATGACATGCCCGTGCTTGCTGTGGCGGCTCCGGCGTCGTCGAGCGCCAGGGAGAGGTCACAATGGTGATGGGTCGGGGCTGTAGGTGTGGCGCGGCATGCGTCGGCGAGCGCTGGAACGATCACACGCTGAACAAAGGGGAATGCGCCATCCAAAGCGCATCGATACGTTACCAGGCACCGTGTCTTCACGCGGTCACCACGCTGGCATGGTCAAGACGACGCCCAAATGTTGCCAAGCCTTGTCTACACTCTAGTCCACGCAATGTTTGGTCTAGGAAAGTTGATAGCTCATGCCCAAGTCGACCAGATTTGACTCTACTAAGCTGGCAAGTTTCTGACCAGAAACTTGGTTGCCAAGTTAGGCAATCTTCTAGAAGGCCATTAGGGCTGATCTCCTGGGGTTTAGGTTTTCTTAGGAGGGTGTTTAAGCTCAAGAAAGATCAGGGCCAAAAGATCAAGGAAAAATGCACTTGTTGTACAAAGTGCATTTCTGGTCTAGAATAGAAATGATTTTCTATAGCAAAAATATTACAAAAAGTGATGCAATATTTTCGCATGCGAAGGTGTGCCAAGGTTCTAAGAATATTCAGGAATTATTTTAGATTTTTATGAGCAAGAAAAATTGGGGTTGCTTTGGAGCACAAGTTTCTGAATTGAATTTCAGAGAGAAAAATGAATATTTTTCTTTTATGAAAAATATTCATTTGATTATATTGAGGATTTATCAGAGGAATAAAGTAGATAGGTCACTTGGGTGAAAGTCAAGGATATGTCCAAGTGACAAGTCCATTTGAAATGATTCCAAAATCCAAATCAAGTCAGTGCAAAACCACGGCAAAAACCAAGTCCGGAAGAAGAGAGAAGACAAGTCCGGAAAAAGAGAGAAGGCAAAATCTAGGCTGTCACATTTTTTGTTATCAAGATAATATTTAAATGATTGTATAACTTGACAACAATCATATTCAAATAAGGAAAATTGATTCAAATTTAGTCCATATGGTAGATGACAATATATATGTTCATAGGATGGAGTAAAATGTTCATATATGATGGAAGATCAAAATGTACGACTACATCCATTATAAACCGCAAGGTCACCTAACGATATATTCGAATTCAACATAACGTGGATTCAAAAATTGAAATTCGAGATCCTGGCATCTGTAATCATATAAAAAGGAATGACTCTTTCTTTTGGTGGGAATTGATTTGTTTTTTGTTGTTGTTGAGGGAAGTGCGGATCGATTTGGTACTGTCTAGGGTAATCTTGTTCTCCCGATTTTTTACATTTTTCTTGTAGTTTTTTCAATGGCATTTATAGCAATATAGTAAAAGGGGACATGACTCTCTTGTGTCTTGTATGAATTGTTTTTTGTACACATTAAGTTTGTTCTGCCGAACAAGGAATCCGCGCCTTGTTATCCTGAAATTTTCAAGCTCGAGTATGTTTTGTCTCATCTACTTTGAAACTCCCGCCTCTTACACCCGTGCTGCGCCTTGTTGTCCCAAAATTTTGACACAAGCGAAAACTCCTCCTCATCCAAAATCAGTCCCACAACCCAGACACGCGAAATCCCCTTCTACCCCTCAGCCGGAAATGCCAGCTCGATGTCGCAGTATCAAAACTGGTGGTGGTACGCTGGTAACTTGCCCTACATTTCAGACAAGTGCGTCCCTAAGCCATGGCTCCCCCTACCTTCCCCTTCGTCCCCCCATTCATACTCCGAGGCCGCCAAAACCAGCGAAACCCCACGCTCCTCCGTCGGCCTCCCGACCGCTGCCCAGCCAGAGACTCTTCCCCGACGACGTCGTCCACTGCAACAACTCACTGTCCCTCATCCACCGCACCAGATGAGGATCCGTCGTCGATCTTGTCATCCTGCCGGATCAGCCGCCCCGTCCTCCACCTCCAAGGAGCTGCCCCGACGTTCGTCTCGTCTATCGCGCCACCTCCATCCCCATAGCGCCATCTTGACCTGCCCCACCGGAACCGCAACACCCTCACCGATTCCTCCGATGAAGCTGAGGCCAACTCGGCGCCACCAAGGAGGTTCTGCACTCACCGCTGCATTTTATATTTTATTCAATCTCACGGGGCTACCGGTGCTGGATACCGAGCAGCCATGGTGGGTCTCCATCGACGACGCTGTCGCCGGTCACTTCATCTACGGCGCCTCTCCCCCATGTCGTTGCTTCCTTGGCGGCGACTTCCATACCGGCACTAGCTGCACCTGCTCCGGCTCTCGCTCACGCTGCTGCTGCTGCTCCGGCTCTAGCTCGCGTTGTGACTCTATTCTTGCTGTCTGTCGCATTGCTGCACTGCCCTTGCTTTCGTTTGTGTTGTTGCTCTGCTCTGCTATTGCTATCGGTCGCGCTGCAGCTCCACTCTTGCTCTCCTTCGTGCTGCTGCTCTGCTCTTGCTCTCTCTCTCTCTCATGCTGCTCCTACTGCTGCACGACCTCCGACAGCTACAGGAGTTGCTGCTTTAGCACTCGCTCGCGGTGCTGCTGCACGACTTGCTCTCTGCTACTAGTGCTCGAATGCCCTAAATATCTATTGCAATGCTCTGCTACTAGTTCAATCAGTTTTGACAGTAAAATTCAGTTTCGACTATAATGTTCAGTTTCTACACTTAAGTTCAGTGTGAACAGTATTTACAACATCTGTCGGAGTGGCCGTGGCGCGTTGCTGATGCGTTTTACATCCAGCACTTTTTGGTGATGTATTTTACATTATCTATTGCAGATGATATTAGAGTCCCACTTTAGATTAGCGTTGTCTGTCTTGTCCTGCTTCAGCCTCATCGCCGTACACCTCACCGGAGCTGCTCCAACAACAGAACCGCCCATCACAGCGGAGCAGTTCCCTCGATGTTGTTTCCAGAGGCCTCAGATCTTCTACCCCGCCTCCGACAGTCACACCAGCACTACCATCCTCCACGTCCAACCTAATGATGCTGAGGTCGACAAGGCTATGCGAAAGAGGTTGTACACTCATCGCATCACTTTGTTACTCTGCATTCATGTTGATCTCTCAGGCATCCTTTGCTATGGAACTACTATGGTACTACTATTCGTTCATTTGGTTAGAAGGAGTGGAGCAAAGCAAAACTGGAGGATTTTTTCCTTTGGTGTCTCTTTCAAAGAAAAAAGTAGGAATTTTAATATCCACTTGGACGTCCTTTTCAAATTGATATGCATGAAGAACAGAACTAATTGCATTACTGGCATAATAAGATTCTTATTTTTTTCATTTTCACGTGGTTTGACTTTAATTTGACCATGTTTCTCCATTCCTGTGTTCTTCCAATTCATGTGAACCAAACACCCAGCTTGACAGAAATTCTATGTTTCCAAATGCTCTGTTTTGCACATGCATTCCTATCCTATTCTTGTGCTTTTCCTGTACTTGCGTTTATAGAATCCTCCAATTATAAGGAACCCTTACAAATTTACTTCATTTTTAGATAGGCGTCAAAGAAAACTCTGCGTGTTATGTCCTGCTCCTGCCGTGTCGTCATCCACCCCACCCAGGTGCACCATCAACAAAAGCGTCCACTACAGAAGAGATTCCCCCTGTAGACTTTCTTTCACCGCCTCAGATCATATTCCCTGTTGTCAGCAGCCACGCCAACTCCATTACCATCATCGACTGAGCAGATGAACCTGCGGACTACACAGTTCCGGAAGAGAGGTCGCAGTCTTTCATGTTTGCTTATGTTATACATCGGTTATTATTACCTGCTACTTTATCATTCAAACTTGAGTTTTAAAATGCCCGTGGGTCTCATATCGAGGGAGCAACGAATAGTATCTGTCTACTATCTGGTTCATCTGGGGTCTTCTATGTGGTTCCTGTTGGGTGGGCAACGAACAGTAGATGATGCATTGTCTATCTTTTTAAACTGAAGCTATAATCGACATGCTATGATTAGTTTTGGATCTATCCACTCGTTTGCTACCATTGGTCTTGATTTCTGCATGCACCCCTTAGGCCTTACCAAATCTAACTATTTTTTATTATGCATGTCAGTTATTTTACACAATCGTACTGAACATGTAGAGAAAAAGAGAAGACCGTTGCGTGGGAATATAATGTCATGCAGACGCCGCTCCATGGTGGGCGAAGTGGCCCCCTCCCGCCATTCCAGATTGTATTCCAGCGGAAGATAACTGTTCAGATGGTGATTCAAAGGGAGCTAACCACTCCTATTTACCACCTGAGGTGTTTGCTCTAACCTGGCATGCTGATGTTGGTCATATCATGCATATGGCGCCTCGCATTGCTTACATTATACATCTTATATGTCATCAACTTAGTTTAGATTTGCTTTGTGTGAATGCCACCTGTTTGGTCTCTATATCATACTCCCACCTTTCCTAAGTATTTTTCTTTTTAGAGATTTCAACAAGTGACTACATATGGAGCAAAATGAGGGAATCTAGCTACACTCTAAAATATGTCAATATACATCCGTATGTGGTAGTCCATTTGAAATCTCTAGAAAGACAAATATTTAGGAATGGGGGGAGTATATGGGAATTATGCAATGACATCTTCTTTAGCCAGATATCATATACATGAATCATGCAATGCCATCCTGTTTAGCCAGTCATCGTATATGTGAATTGTATTGTGCCATATTTTTTTCATAATGTATTCCATTTGTCAACAATGTTTATACATTCATCTACCCTTCCTGTTGATCAGCCATTTGAGTCGGTCATGGGAAAATCTAGAGTGAAAACAAGGTCTTCTGAGTAGTCAGTGCTACCTGTCGATGCAGATTTCTTGCTGGTTATAGATAGCTCCTCAGAGGAGGATTCAGAGACAGATGACCAGTCGTATCCCCCCCCGAGGTGCATGCTCTAACTTGGCAGGGTTATATTGCTCATATAATGCATATGGTATCTTGCATTGCCATGCCATCTGCTTAGATTAGACATGCTTTTGTGTGAATGCCTCCTGTTTGCTTTCTATATTAGATATGTCAATTATGCAATGCCATGTTTTTTAGCCAGTTATCATATATGTGAATTACGCACCGCCATGTAGCCAGGCATCATATATGTGAATTATCTCATGCCATCTTTTTTTATTACGTATTCCATTTGTCGACAATCTGTGTATATTGAACTACTCTTCATGTGTATCAGCCATTTGAGCCGGTTATGGAAAAATCAAGAGTGAAAACAAGGTCTGCAGAGCAGGCAATGGTACCTGTTGAAGCATATATCTCGATGGTTACAGGGAGCTGCTTAGAGGAGGATTCAAAGACAGATGACCAGTCCTATATCCCACATGAGGTGTATGCTCTAAGTTGCAATGTTTATATTTCTCATATCATGCATATGGTGTCTTGCATTGCTTAGTTTAGACATCATATGCACAGCATTGAATTCCATCTGCTTAGTTTAGAGAGCATACATGCGAGTGCCAACTTCTTAGTATATGAATCAATTATGTCAATTATATCATGCCATCCTGTATACTTAGATAACATGTATGTGAATTATTTCATCCCAACCTATTTTAGAAAGACATCATATAGTTTTGTCATGTCATCTTGTTTAGATACTCATCATATGTTGAATTATGCCATTATATCCTGTTAAGTTATCCATCATATATCTGAAACTGTGTCATGCTATCCTGTTTAGTTAGGCATCATATATGTGAAATTGTGTCATGCTGTCATGTTTGGTTATACAACATATATGTGAATTATCACATCTGTCTATCATACAATGTCTGCATGTTCAATTTCTTTTCTTGTTTATTGGCCATTTGAATTGGAGGGGGTGATAGCAGTATCTAAGGGAGCAAAAACCCATTCTTCACAAAAGACAGCGCTACCTATTGATGCAGATAGAACCATGGTTGTACTGGCCGACAAACTAGCCCCACCACACATAATCGAGACTCTTCCAGATTGCACACTGGCACCATTGGGCAGAGAACTAGCTACAACCCATCTAACCCCAACCCCAGCGGATAGTAACCCACTTCTAGTTGAGAAAGCACCATGTCCACCACAGAGTACCCCCACACGAGCAGTTTGTAAAGCAACCGCAGTGCCCAAAGCACGAAGACCACCACAGCGAACCCAAACTCCACATTTAAAGCAGAAGAGCAACTGTTCTCAGGTCAAATTCCGTAGCTATGGTCCATACTCCTTTGTTGTTGCATCACTGTATTTACTCATACCAACTACTTTCGAATTTGAAGGATCCAATTGAAACGCTAATGGCGCAACAGGTATGTTTTAAACCTATTTCTTTAACTGGATTGCTGTTCTAACTTCTTTCTCTATGTTGATTTCAGTTTCAGTTGTATAAACAATTATGTTCTCATGTGATGCACAATACAAGTGTTGCCAATGCTGTATAGTTTCTCACACTTATATTCTGTCTATGTTGCTGTGTCTAAAAAATATATGAGTTGAAATGCGTCTCTATCTTGATTTGGCAACATAAACTAGAATGATATGGACAATACAGTGACCATAGTACATAGATATATGTTTGTCTCGTGCAGTTATCCTATCCACCTTACTACTGAACCGGTTTACCAAAATGATTTTAGTATACTACATGCTAAACCTGTGATGTGTCTTGTAGTATGCGAACAGAATATTGGAGAAGAGCACCCCACTATGCAATGGTAGAAAAAGTAATGCAAATAAGGTTCAAGATAGTGAGACAACCCTGTTGGTCTCCAAGAAAGGTGATAAAATCGATCTTGTAGACAGCGAGAAAACCCCACAGTCCTGCATTGATGTAGTGTTCAAGTTACTGGCCAGTACCGCTGGCACAAGCTCTTCGAACTCGCTGCCTGAATCACTTCGTCTTCTTCAGTCTCAGCTACAAGCTGAATGACATCATTCAGCTGTGCTACGACAAGAAGCCGAAGGACTGAGGAAGTCCCTGCAGAACTCAGATGCATACTTTCTTGTGCAACGGCAAGCGCTGGAGGATTTAAGCGCCAAACAAGAGAAAGTTAATAATCTTGCTAAGCATCTTGCCAGCATTATGGGTACCCAGGATATTGTTTCTTGAGCTCTTCTGATGTGGTTTTAGTTTTGGACTTGTTTTGTTGCGGCGTTTATTTGCATTGGTCGCCAACTTTGACAAACGGTGTATATGATATGCTGCTTTGTTCCCTATATTTGCACCGGTGGGGAACTTTGATGCCCAGTGGATATAATATGTGTAATAGCCATGATAGCCTAGTGTAAGTTGCTTGCTTATTTATTTCCTTATTGTCTTGTTTATTTGTTTGCTTGTAGTCAGTGCAGTTCTTTTTCTGTGGTTTGCTAGTGGCCGCAATAACATATTTTTTAAAACTAAGCCACAATAACCATGGGCTACATATTTACTGTATTTACCATGGGCCTCCTACGGGCCGTAGTAATAGTGGGACTTCTACATGGATCCCATCTCAGATTTCATGGCCTCAAGCCATTTCACGGAATCTGGGCTCATCATCGCTTCCTCATAGTTCGTAGGTTCGTCATGGTCAAGTAACATGACCTCCAGAACAGGATTACCGTACCACTCTGGTGCGGATCTTACTCTGGTTGACCTACGAGGTTCGGCAGTAACTTGATCTGAAGTTACATGATCATCATCATTAGCTTCCTCACTAATTGGTGTAGGAGTCACAAGAATAGATTTCTGTGATGAACTACTTTCCAATAAGGGAGCCAGTACAGTTACCTCATCAAGTTCTACTTTCCTCCCACTCACTTCTTTCGAGAGAAACTCCTTCTCTAGAAAGGATGCATTCTTAGCAACGAATGTCTTGCCTTCGGATATGTGATAGAAGGTGTACCCAACAGTCTCCTTTGGGTATCCTATGAAGACACATTTCTCTGATTTGGGTTCGAGCTTATCAGGTTGAAGCTTTTTCACATAAGCATCGCAGCCCCAAACTTTAAGAAACGACAACTTTGGTTTCTTGCCAAACTATAGTTCATAAGGCGTCGTCTCAACGGATTTAGATGATGCCCTATTTAATGTGAATGCGGCCGTCTCTAAAGCATAACCCCAAAACGGTAGCGGTAAAGTAAGAGACATCATAGATCGCACCATATCTAGTAAAGTATGATTACGATGTTCGGACATACCATTACGCTGTGGTGTTCCGGGTGGCGTGAGTTGGGAAACTATTCCGCATTGTTTTAAATGAAGACCAAACTCGTAACTCAAATATTCTCCTCCACGATCAGATCATAGAAACTTTATTTTCTTGTTACGATGATTTTCCACTTCACTCTGAAATTCTTTGAACTTTTCAAATGTTTCAGACTTATGTTTCATCAAGTAGACATACCCATATCTGCTCAAATCATCTGTGAAGGTGAGAAAATAACAATACCCTCCGCGAGCCTCAACATTCATTGGAACACATACATCAGTATGTATGATTTCCAACAAATCTGTTGCTCGCTCCATTGTTCCGGAGAACAGTGTTTTAGTCATCTTGCCCATGAGGCATGGTTCGCAAGTACCAAGTGATTCATAATCAAGTGATTCCAAAAGTCCATCAGAATGGAGTTTCTTCATGCGCTTTACACCAATATGAGCTAAACGGCAGTGCCACAAATAAGTTGCACTATCATTATCAACTCTGCATCTTTTGGCTTCAATATTATGAATATGTGTATCACTACTATCGAGATTCATCAAGAATAGACCACTCTTTAAGGGTGCATGACCATAAAAGATATTACCCATATAAATAGAACAACCATTATTCTCAGATTTAAATGAATAACTGTCTCGCATCAAACAAGATCCAGATATAATGTTCATGCTCAACGCTGGCACCAAATAACAATTATTTAGGTCTAAAACTAATCCTGAAGGTAGATGTAGAGGTAGCGTGCCAACCGCGATCACATCGACTTTGGAACCATTTCCCACACGCATCGTCACCTCGTCCTTAGCCAATCTTCACTTAATCCGTAGTCCCTATTTTGAGTTGCAGATATTAGCAACGGAACCAGTATCAAATACACAGGTGCTACTGCGAGCATTAGCAAGGTACACATCAATAACATGTATATCACAGATACCTTTGTTCACCTTGCCATCCTTCTTATCCGCCAAATACTTGGGGCAGTTCCGCTTCCAGTGACCAGTTCCTTTGCAGTAGAAGCACTCAGTCTCAGGCTTAGGTCCAGACTTGGGCTTCTTCACTTGAGCAGTAACTTGCTTGCCATTCTTCTTGAAGTTCCCCTTCTTCCCTTTACCCTTTTTCTTGAAACTGGTGGTCTTGTTGACCATCAACACTTGATGCTCCTTCTTGATTTCTACCTCCGCGACCTTTAGCATCGCGAAGAGCTCGGGAATTGTCTTATCCATCCCTTGCATATTATAGTTCATCACGAAGCTCTTGTAGCTTGGTGGCAGTGATTGAAGAATTCTATCAATGGCACTATCATCCGGAAGATTAACTCCCAGTTGAATCAAGTGATTGTTATACCCAGACATTTTGAGTATATGTTCACAGACAGAACTATTCTCCTCCATCTTGCAGCTGTAGAACTTATTGGAGACTTCATATCTCTCAATCCGAGCATTTTCTTGAAATATTAACTTCAACTCCTGGAACATCTCATATGCTCCATGACGTTCAAAACGTCGTTGAATTCCCGGTTCTAAGCCATAAAGCATGGCACACTGAACTATCGAGTAGTCATCAGCTTTGCTATGCCAGACGTTCATAACATATGGTGTTGCTCCTGCAGCGGGTTTGGCACCTAGCGGTGCTTCCAGGATGTAATTCTTCTGTGCAGCAATGAGGATAATCCTCAAGTTACAGACCAAGTCCATGTAATTGCTACCATCATCTTTCAACTTTGCTTTCTCAAGGAATGCATTAAAATTCAATGAAACAACATCATGGGCCATCTATCTACAAAAACATAGACATGCAAAAATACTATCAGGTACAAAGTTCATGATAAATTAAAGTTCAATTGATCAAATTACTTTAAGAACTCCCACTTAGACAGACATCCCTCTAATCAACTAAGTGATCATGTGATCCATATCAACTAAACCATGTCCGATCATCACGTGAGATGGAGTAGTTTTCAATGGTGAACATCACTATGTTGATCATATCTACTATATGATTCACGCTTGACCTTTCGGTCTCTAGTGTTCCGAGGCCATATGTGCATATGCTAGGCTCGTCAAGTTTAACCCGAGTATTCTGCATGTGCAAAACTGGCTTGCACCCGTTGTATGTGAACGTAGAGCTTATCACACCCGATCAACACATGGTGTCTCGGCACGACGAACTTTCGCAATGGTGCATACTCAGGGAGAACACTTATACCTTGAAATTTAGTGAGAGATCATCTTATAATGCTACCGTCGATCTAAGCAAAATAAGATGCATAAAAGATAAACATCACATGCAATCAATAAAAGTGATATGATATGGCCATCATCATCTTGTGCCTTTGATCTCCATCTCCAAAGCACCGTCATGACCACCATCATCACTGGCTTTACACCTTGATCTCCATCAAAGCATCGTTGTCGTCTCGCCAACTATTGCTTCTACGACTATCACTACCGCTTAGTGATAAAGTAAAGCAATTACATGGCGATTGCATTTCATACAATAAAGCGACAACCATATGGCTCCTGCCAGTTGCCGATAACTATGTTACAAAACATGATCATCTCATACAATAAAATTTAGCATCATGTCTTGACCATATCACATCACAACATGCCCTGCAAAAACAAGTTAGACATCCTCTACTTTGTTGTTGCAAGTTTTACGTGGCTGCTACGGGTTGAGCAAGAACTGTTCTTACCTACGCATCAAAAACCACAACGCGGTATAGTGATTGCTTTTTGATCTTCAGAAAGAACCATGTTCATTGAATCCGATTCAACTAAAGCTGGAGAAACTGACACCCGCCAGCCACCTGTGTGCGAAGCACGTCGGTAGAACCAGTCTCATGTAAGCGTACACGTAATGTCGGTCTGGGCCGCTTCATCCAACAATGCCGCTGAATCAAGAATCAACTAGTGATGGCAAGCAATATTTATATACCCACGCCCACAACTCCTTTGTGTTCTACTCGTGCATATGACATCTACGCATAAACCTGGCTTGGATGCCACTGTTGGGGAATGCAGTAATTTCAAAAAAATTCCTACGCACATGCAACATCATGGTGATGCATAGCAACGAGATGGGAGAGTGTCGTCCATGTACCCTCGTAGACCGTAAGCGGAAGCGTTATGACAACGTAGTTGATGTAGTCATACGTCTTCACGATCGACCGATGCTAGTACCAAACGTACGGCACCTCCGCGATCTGCACACGTTCAGCTCGGTGATGTCCCACGAACTCACGATCCAGTAGAGCTTCGAGGGAGAGTTCCATCAGCACGACGACATGATGATAGTGTTGATGAAGCTACCGGCGCAGGGCTTCGCCTAAGCACCGCTACGATATGACCGAGGTGGATTATAGTGGAGGGGGGCACCGCACACGGCTAAAAGATCAACTGATCAACTTGTGTGTCTATGGGGTGCAACATTCCCCTGTATATAAAGGAGTGGAGGAGGGGGAGGGGCCGGCCCTCCTAGGCGTGCCCGAAGGGGAGTCCTACTTCCACCGGGAGTAGGACTCCAACCCTTCCAAGAGTAGGAGTAGGAGAGAGGGAAGGAGGAGAGAAGGGAAAGGACGAAAGGGG
>NC_041390.1:530493809-530592062 GCF_002162155.2 Triticum dicoccoides | reverse complement strand
TAGAGGGGGAGGGGGCGCGCGGCCTGCCCTGTCCACCCCTCCTCTTGTCCACTAAGGCCCATTACACTCCCCTGGGGGTTCCGGTAACCCCCCGGTACTCCGGTATTTGTCCGAACTTGCCCGAAACCCTTCCGAAGGCCAAACATAGTCATCCAATATATCGATCTTTATGTCTCGACCATTTCGAGACTCCTCATCATGTCCGTGATCATATCTAGGACTCCGAACTACCTTCGGTACATCAAAATAGATAAACTCATATTACCGATCGTCACCGAACGGTAAGCGTGCGGACCCTACGGGTTCGAGAACTATGTAGAGATGACCGAGACACATCTCCGGTCAATAACCAATAGCGGAACCTGGATGCTCATATTGGCTCCTACATATTCTACAAAGATCTTTATCGGTCAAACCGCATAACAACATACGTTGTTCCCTTTGCATCGGTATGTTACTTGCCCGAGATTCGATCGTCGGTATCTCAATACCTAGTTCAATCTCGTTAACGGCAAGTCTCTTTACTCGTTTCATAATGTATCATCCCGAAACTAACTCATTAGTTACATTGCTTGCAAGGCTTATAGTGATGTGCATTACCGAGAGGGCCCAGAGATACCTCTCCGACAATCGAGTGACAAATCCTAATCTTGATCTATGCCAAATCAACAAGTACCATCAGAGACACCTGTAGAGCACCTTTATAATCACCCAGTTACGTTGTGACATTTGGTAGCACACAAAGTGTTCCTTCGGTACTCGGGAGTTGCATAATCTCATAGTCATAAGAACATGTATAAGTCATGAAGAAAGTAATAGCAATACACTAAACGATCAAATGCTAAGCTAACGGAGTGGGTCAAGTCAATCACATCATTCTCTAATGATGTGATCCCATTAATCAAATGACAACTCATGTCTATGGTTAGGAAACTTAACCATCTTTGATTCAACGAGCTAGTCAGGTAGAGGCATACTAGTGACACTTTGTTTGTCTATGTATTCACATATGTACTAAGTTTCCGGTTAATACAATTCTAACATGAATAATAAACACTTATCATGATATAAGGAAATATAAATAACAACTTTATTATTGCCTCTAGGGCATATTTCCTTCAAATCTGTCTCTCACTGAAGCTCTCAAATACCCGGTTTAAAATCCGGCTCAAGGGAAATCTGTATCTCACAAAGCTTTGAAGCTCTCAATATCCGGTTTAAATTTCCGGTTCAAAAAGAATTGATTTCTTGCAAGTTCGAGTTCTTAGGAAAAATTAAAGGTTGCCGAAGAGGACCTGCTGCCATGATGCGCAGTTCAAACATGGGCATCCTGCCATTATTGGCTCATTATGATCACTTGTGGGCTTCCTGATTTGTATTCGAATCATAGCTGTCGGTACCCTCTTAATCGGCGCAATGCCAAAACTTATGGTCACTTGGGGGCTTCCTGATCGTATTCGAAGCATAGTTGCCGGTACCCTCTTGATCGGTGCAATGCCAAAACTTATATGGTCACTTGGGGGCTTCCTGTTCAAACATAGGTGTATTCACCAAAGAGAACATAGTTGTCGGCACGCTCTTGATCGGCTCAATGCCACACTTGTAAGCATGTCACTTGGGGGCTTCCTATTCAAACATAGGCGTATTCGACCAAAGAGAACATAGCGTTACTACCCTCTTGACCAGGTTTGTTCAAACATAGGCGTATTCGACCAAAGAGAACAAATTCTGACCGGGTCATCCTACCTGTAACCAGCTGCTTCAACTCCATCAGGTCATCCTGATTGACCCGCCGAACTCTTAACAATCAGTCTTTATGGCGTATTCGACCAAGATCTGAGCTCGATTAAGGTTCAAACGGCGGCTTGTCATGCGAGAGCATGGTTTACAGATAGTCGGGATGGATCCAGGCTTCATAAGCCACCTTCCTTGAAACTTGGATAAATCGGCCCGTGATGTATGTTGTTAGTCTGGCCCCACGTACTCCTGATAAGTCTTTGAGCAAGACCAGACTTTATCTAGGGTTCAAATGTCGATTGCGCACACTGTGAGTCAGGCTCATTGAATGCACGAACAATCCAGTGGCTCAGGCTAGTTTCATTGAAGTTTTCTGTCATCATACACATACACCATCATATATTGCATCATCTATTGCATCATCATTACATCATCATAGCATACATCATATATGCATAGATATACTGGTTTATATTGCAGGAACCGGTTTTCAAACCAGGTTATATTATTCAAATCTTTAATAGCCAAACATGGCTGTATTTTTATTATGGTTATCAATAACCAATTATAATTTAGGTTTTCAAAGTCGCTTCAGTGCAATGGATATTATTTTATCAATGGATATAATTTATTCTACAATGGAAGGAATAGTCCCGAGTCCTTGGAAAAGTTTGAACGTATCTACTAAAGGAGATTTGCTTTGAGTTCATGGGCATGTATCAAGCAGGAAATGACAAGGACTTAAAGATGATCAGGTGCTGGCTTACAAGAATTTTTAATCCGGTGCACAACTTGTCAAAGTTGTTCTAGTTTTTATTTTGCAGGATCAGTTCAACATGGATAAATCCAAATTAAACTGGGGGATAATGTCGCGGATATACCCCGCAGTATGACCCGGCTAGGTATATGACCCGGTCGGACTTGGCATTTCATTGGTAACCCGCTGGAGGATTGGCGACTCACGAGTCTGGCGGCTCAGTGGTCTGACGACTCACGAGTCTGGCAGCTCACTGGTCTGACGACTCACGAGCCTGGAGACTTAGTGATGGCCCCGACGGCGGGTCAGATAAAGGACTAGGCCCAAGGCCCAGAAGGCCAGCTCATTTTATGGTGGGACGGCTTAAGAGGAAAGGCATAAGGAATATTCCCTTGCAAAGGAAACAAAACTAGGACTCCACTTGTAATAGAGTAATCCTAATCCTACTAGGACTAGTCATGTAACCCGCCCCTTCAACATATATAAGGAGGGGCAGGGCACCCCAAGAGGGACAAAAAATAATCTCAAAGGCTAGACACAACTAGAGGAGAGCTGGCTCATACGGCGACTCCCTCATGAGCATAATGAGACCTAGCCACAAACAGCATGTAGAGCTATTACCGGATGATGTTTCCCGGGGCCCGAAGCTGTCTAAATTCTTGTCTTGTGCGTTGATCCGCCTCGCGCCTCTCATCCCGATCAACCCCTCTCAAGCTACCACATAGATGCGTTCGCCTCACGACTAAGTCCTCACACCAGGACATCTGCCGTGACAAATCCACGACAGCTCCCAGGCGAATACCTCCTTGTTCATGTGCAGGAATTTCACCAATGCCTCTTCTTGGTCTGCAGCGAGGTCAGCACCTATGGTGAAGGTGGCTCCTGAGGTTCCGTCCTCGTTGACCGGTATCTGCTTCGTCTTAGCCCGATCTTGAGAGAACAACTGCTTCTTCTTCGCCGGTGCAGCCCCTGGGCCCCAAACGCCGCTTCATCCGTGGGACGTGATGCCGCTGCGGCCTTGAAAGCGAGCCTAAGGGCCGTCAGGACCTCCTTGGTGTCTCCGGCCACGGTGACGATGCCGCTGCTCCCGGGCATCTTCATGAGGTTGTAGGCAGGATGGGTTGCTGCCATGAACTTGGCCAGAGCTGGGTACCCGAGGATGGCGTTGTATGGGAGACCGATGCGGGCGATGTCGAAGTCGATGAGCTCGGTGCAGTAGTTGTCGCGGGTGCCGAAGGTGACAGGTAGGAGGATTTGCCCCAGGGGGCAGGTGGAGCCATCAACGACTCCGGATAAGGGCTTGGTGGTCCGTAGCTGGCCGAATGGCACGTGGAGCAGGCCGAATGCTTCCACGGAGAGCACGTTGAGGCCAGCTCCACCGTCTATGAGGGTCTTGGTCGTCGCCACGTTGCAGATGGTGGGGCTGCAAAGCATCAGGAGTGCGCCTGCGCCTGCTGTGGTAGCGGGGTGGTCCTTTGAGTCAAAGGTGATCTCGGCGTTGGGCGATGCCCACCCTAGAGGAGCTGCCTGCTGCACGCGGGTGGCACCCACTTGGCGGACGAACTGCTTGACATGGCGATCCGAGGGCGGCGCCTGTGAACCACCAAGGAGGGCTGCGACGGCGACGAGCGTCGGTGCCGCGAAGCGCGCGATGAAGAGACCGTGCAGCTCCTCCCAGGAGGCCACAGAGGACACCGACAGGTTGAGTAGCCAGGTGCGCGGCACACCGGCGAGGGCCATGGGGAACCAGTTGGCCATGACCTGGTCGTTGCCTCCGGACACCCGAATGGCCTCCTCATACGCCTAAAGGAAGGCCGCTGGATCCGCCGCGCCAACGTAGCGATGAGGCATCTCTGGCTTGAACTTGTGCGGCCACCGCACCTGTCGCAAGGCGGGGGTGAAGGCCCGGAGCCCCACAGCGCCTCCGTGAGGGCCCGCCGGCCCGGTCGGTGAAACAACGCTTGCCATGAGAGCTGAACGGGGGAGCGAGACGGGCGAGGCGGGCGGAGAGACGAAGTTTCGGCACAGCCCTACCCGGCATGCTAAATGTTGGATTTCGGATTCCGCAGACCCTTGAGAGGTTCAAACTCTGGGGTGCGCACGAAGAACACTCTCTTCTCAGCACGCTCGCTACTGATCCCGCGGCCTAGCTCCACGGACCCAAAGAACAAGAGACACGGGGGTTTATACTAGTTCGGGCCACCTCGCGGTGTAATTCCCTACTCCAGTATGTGGTGAGTTGCCTCGAGGGGCTAAGGACGAACTAGTACAGTGGATGAACAGCCTCAGGAGGTGAGGTGTTCTTGGGCTCGATGAGCTGGTGAGGTGGTCGGGGTGGACTGGATCCGATCCCTCTTATGGTGGTGGCTAAGTCCTATTTATAGTGGCCGTAGTCCTCTTCCCAAATGTTTAGGCGGGAAGGGATCCCACAACGGCCAAGTTTGAAGGGGGACAACTAGTACAAGCTATCCTGACGAAAGTAGTCTTCGCCTGCCAAATGCTCTGGTGGTGAAGCCGTCGTGGGCTCCGCGATGACCTCCGTCCTGCCGTCCTGGCGGTCTTGATCTTGTTGCATCGATATGGAAACCTTTGTCTGATGTCTCAGGACTCCGCGCCTGTACTTGCCTCCTTAGCACCAAAGAGAAAACTGGTACACTGCACCCGCTGGTGCCCTCCTGGCCTTGATCGTCATGGCTCACGTCATGTGAACCTCACGAGGTGCACCTTGTATAGATATCTCCGCTCCTCGGGAGCCAGCCTAGCGAGGCTGCCCCAGGGAGGTCTTAATGTCATCCGCCTCGCAAGGCATGACCCCTCGCGAGGGTCTTGAACTATTGCTGCTGAAGCTGGGCCGTATCAGTCCGCTGGTGAAGCTACGCCACGAGCCGCAGTCACCCCCAGGACGCCGACAAATTGGATTGCCTGGCTTGCGGGCTGTGGTCACGCAAACGAAGCACAATGACGTGAGGGGAACTAGGTGGGTTGGGTGATGTGGGGATCCTGTGTTATTATTCTCCCACTAGTATATTTCGGTCAATTTTGTCTCGTGGTGGATTCGTGGACGGTCGAGGTGGATTCCCACGGCCACTTGTTGTTCCGCGCCTGAGCTTCTTATTTCCCAGTTTTTCGTTTGTTTTTTAAGATTCAGTCACTTTCATTTATTCGAAAGAGTTCGGGATATCTGCCCAAATTACATTTAGGATACAATATGAGGGAACACTAAACCAAACCTGACATAGTTCCATGCTAATCCTTTTTTCTCTATTACTACTACTAGGTATGTGCATGTGCGTTGTCACGGGAGTCAAGATTTTTTAGCAAATAAGAGGAGCACACAGGGATAAAGGCTGATGGGAACCAAATTATCAGAACTGGTTGATCGTGGTGAGGGTAAGGAATGAATTCAACATGGAATATTCCTTTCACTCACCTCCTATGTTTACAGAAGAAGCTTTTAGTTCCAACTTTGTGTGCCACTGCCAACAGATGTAAGAACTACTTTAATTGACGTGAAATCAAATATTTTGAAGCTGTCGCATCGGTGAAGAACTGCAAAAACTTGACAAGGAGCGCGATGATCTCCTGCGGGCTGGAGCACCTGCATGGCAGTGATGGCACCATCCAGCACCGCGCCATCTTCATCTCACTTTGGGCTTCCCGAAGATGATCGGTGAGTGCCCGTTCGTGCTGTGTTCATCGACGGCAGGCGAGACGTACCCATCATTGCCATTCTTTTTCTTGGTCTCCAGTACGGAACCCTTTCGCCCTGCCTACATGTCGCAGAGTCCCTCAACACGGGCGACGTACTGAACATGGCCAGCACGGCAGCGGGCGATATGCCGGGCCACGGATGGACGCCCCCCAGTGCACCTGATGAATGTGTTTTGGCGTTTGCACCGGCGGGTTTTCGCCCTAGGGGCGATCGAATACCCAGCCGCGCCCCCAAGTTTTGGCTCCCAAACATCCAAAAAAAATCAAACTTGTCTTTTCCGCTATCAAAAAATGCCACAAGTTTGACGATGACCATGCCACAAGTCGGCGATCATCATGCCATAGTTCGGCGATCAAACATACCCGGAAGTTTGTCGATCAAAAGGAAGAAAGCAAAGACAAGAAACACATCAAATGGTGGGCTCCTCTCGCGTGGAACTGGCCAGGGTCGGCGCGGGCGTAGGCGTGCTTGGCGTCGGTGTGGCTTCTATGCTCGGGCTGGTAGTCCACATTGGCACCGCTTCATTGCTCGGGTTGGGCGTCGATGTTGGTGTCGGCGTGGGCATAGGAGCGATGCTCGACAAAGCCAGGAAAATAGTTCAAGATGAGGCCGCGCTCCGCCAGGTACAACGCCTTGACCTGCTCGTCCATCGTCGACATGTCTGCCAACATCAAGAACGCAAGGTCGGTGTTCCTCTTCTTTGCAGCGATGTTGGTCCCGAGAAGGTCGAGCTTCACGTCCTGCTTCGTCATCAACGCTGACCACCGTGTGTCGGATTTCTCCTCCCTCTTTGCGGCACTATTCTTGGCATCAGTGATGCACTGCTCGATTGATGAATGTAGCCGTTCGGCAGCGGGTGCCGCGTCCCTCACCGCCTTGGCTCTTTTGTTGCCATCAGGGCGCCCATCCGCCGCCCCGGGGCAGGCGCGTCTGGCTTGTACGTCTCCTTGGCCTTGGCGAGGGTGAGCTAGACCTTCCTCCACTTCTCGCACGACTTAATCTCGGAGAACACGTGAAGGAACTTGAACTCTTGGTCGCTGTTGTCCTAGCGATACATGTTAAACATCCGAACCAGTTGCACAGCTGAAGAGCAAGTGTCAGCGAAGTACACGATGAAAGAACTGAACCGGCGGCTGGACATACCTGCCCCTCGATGTTGGCGCCGCTTTCCGGGCGAGCCGCGACCTCCTCTATGATCCCATGCCATTTATTGCAGGCCGCCTGGATGATCGCCTAATGGTTCGCCATGGCCTTGTTGCCGCACTCCATGTGGATGGTGGCGAAGTAGGGGTCGATCAACTTGCGCTCACCGAATGCCGTCTTGATCCTTTTCCAGTACGTGTCGGCGTTCTGATTGGAGCTGGTGATTGGGTTGATGCTGACGGTCTTCCATTTTATGGCCAGGCACTCATCTTCCTTGGACGTCCACTTGACGCGAAGTCGCCTGCTTCTTCTTTTTCCCTTTGGCCGGTGGCACCAGCTCCTCCTCCTCCTCCACCTCCTCCTTAGCGTCGTCGAGCTCGTCGTCCATGTCGAGGGCGGAGTCCATCGTTTCGTCTTGTGCATGGAACCTGGGGCAGGAAGCGGCGGCGACCGAGCCGCTCGTGATGATCTCATCCATGTCGGCATCGGTGGCATCAGTGTTGCTGAACTATGGTGCCGAGCCGTGTGCAAAGGGTAGGGCACCCCGGCATAGAGGCGGCGCAGGTGAGGTTGACTATGCCAGTGGCGAATAGCTGTACTGGGTGTTGAGGCCGGCATTGAACATGGGGGAGGGAGTGCGCTGGTCGGGGTTCAGGCCGGAGGGGGAGGCACGCGGCGAGGCGCCATGCGGGAAAGCGATGCTGGGGTTGAAACTGCCATGCGCTTCGCTGTCGGAGTAGCCAGGCGAGGGGCAGCAAGAAGTTGGTCGGCGACGCGACGCTCGGCTGGCTCCCGCACGCGGCTTGTGCGATGTGGCCAGCCGGAAGGTTCCTCATCCCCCCCGCGCGAGACGCCTCTCCCTGCTTTGCCGCCGCCACCGCGTCCCTCTTGGTAATGAGCCTGTTCTACCGGTCGGTGGTGACCGCCTCCCGGCGTTGAACATCCACCCTCCACTTGGCGTTCGACAAGCCCACTGGCCTTGCCATCGGCGCCCTCGCCTTCCTCCGCTTCAGTTGGGTGAAATCGGCGGCGGCGCGAGGAGCCACATATTTCTTTGGCGGCATGGCGCCCGGGTCTGATGAGGAGAATGGCGGGAACGACGGGGGAGAAGGGGGAAGAAATAGGGGAAATGGAGTGAAAAGGCAGGTAAAAACGGCGGGAATATGCCTGGTGTCGCTGACAGCGTGGCCCCATGCACCTTTTCACTTCAGCCGGTGCCCCCAGGCGCCCCCGGTGTGCTAGGTTCAGCTCGGGTTCGCTAGTTGTTATTTCGGCTCAAACTGGCGATAAACAATGACCTAGGGCGTGACTGGGTTGATTTTTCGCCGCCGGCTTTAAAAAGGTGCCCTGGGGGCCTGTTGGGGGGAGGGGGCGAGTGGATATGCTCTAAGCGCCACCGTGGCGGCGGCAAGCACTCAACATTTCCTTTTTCGCCTGCTCCAATGATGTTGCCCATGCTTTTTTCGCGAATACGATCGTGAGCGTATCATTGCATTGATAGGGTAGAAAAGAATACAATATATAGTTGTCTGCTCACCTATTGGCATTTAGGGTAGAGCAGTTTGAGAAGGGGATGGGGGATGCTCAGCCTGGGTACATACTGATCATGTTACAGGAATTATGAGTGCCAACCCTTTGGCGCCAGCGTGAGCCCAGAGATGCGCCTCCTCTTTGATGCAGAGAGAGTTAGTCATTAAGGGTTGCACGTTATCAAAGACAATGACGTTGCAATGCTTCCAAACTGACCAAGCGACAAGGGAGATGAGGGAGTTGACACCCTTCCATAGCCCGGACGGGGCATATTCAGCGACATCGAGCCACCAACCAAAGAAGCTCACCGTGCTGCCTAAGTTTCCCGTGCTTTCGTAGATCTTCATGTATGGAAAGTGGAATAATAGGAAAGGCAAAGGAGCAGCATGGGGAATCCTTGGCTTGGTGGTGGTTTAGAAAGAAGATGGCCTCAGCGAGCCACATTTTAGCATTCCTAAGTGTGGGATTGATTTTTGGGTAATAAATCGGTGGTAGCCTCCCTATAATCATGGGATTGATTTTTTGGTACTCCCTCCATTTTAAAATATAAGGTGTATTTTTTTTCAAAAGTTAAACATGTGCATTTTTATCAAGTGTTTAGAGAAAAAAAGTATCGATATCTACATTACCAAATATCATTAGATCCAACACGAAAAGTATTTTTCTTTTTTATTACTTTTGCATTGTATGTTGATATTGTATTCTATAATCTCGATCAAACTTACATAAATTTGACTTGCACAGAAACCAATGCATCTTATATTCTGGAATGGAGGGAGTAATAAATTGGCAGTTTGAAAGATTGGCACTCAGCGCCCGTGTCGCTCTCTCCAGGGCGACATCTCCAAGACCTAGCTACCGTCACCCCTCATCCCCTTCCCCACCTAAAAGAACATGGTGCCTCATGTTTGGTTTTGGTATTTGATGACAATTCCTATGGACTAATGGTTGTTTTTGAATTATACTTGCAAGGTTATTCATAGGCAATGCTTGAAGACCATATGTTGGTTTCGAGGTTGAAAGAAGAAGTTTATTTGTTGACCAACATGTTATTCATGGAGTTATCCAAAGATTGGTCATGTGAGTGTTGAGCCTATTGCAAGCATGTATTGAAGAAGAAAATTGTGTGAACATTCATATTGCCTTCAAGACACCATCTTGATGAACAGAGTAGGAAAGATACAAGAAGGTTAATCAAGACAAACTGCTAAGAGTGGATTAAAGTTGATCAACACCAAAGCATAGAATATGTACCAAATGGGATCACGTGATCTCACGGTATGGTAAGTGCTACTTGTGAGCTGCGTTGGGATTTTCTTGAAGTGGAGAGGATGATACAGTACAGTAGAGATAAGTATTTCCCTCAGTTATGAAACCATGGTTATCAATCCTGTAGGAGAACCAAACAACAAATCATGAACAACACCTGCACACAAACAACAAATACTTGCAACCCAACACGAACAAGGGGTCGCCAGTCCCTTGACAGTTACGAGCAAGATTAAATTGTATAATTTATGATTCATAGACTGGACAAAAATACAAAATAAAATAAATAAAATTACAGCAAAGTATTTTTAGTTTTCATAGATGATAAAAGATAAGACCAGAGGGCCATAGTTTTCACTAGAGGCTTATCTCTTGAAAATACCACACAGTGGGTAAACAAATTACTGTCGGGCAATTGTTAGAAAAACAAATAATTATGATGATATCCAAGGCAAATGATCATGTATATAGGCATCACGTCTGAGACAAGTATATTGAGAAGATTCTGCATCTACTACTATTACTCCACACATCGACCGCCATTCAACATGCATCTAGTGTACTAAATTCATGGAAAACGGAGTAATGCCTTAAGCAAGATGAGATGATGTAGACAAGATAAACTCACGTAAGTAATAAATCCCATCTTTTTACCCTTAATAGCAACGATACATGTGTGTCATGTCCCTTTTTGTCACTGAGATTGAGCACCACAAGATCGGACCCATTACAGAGCACTTCTTGCCATGGAAAGATAAAACAATCTAGTTGGTCAAACCAAACCAATAGATCGGAGAAGAAATACGAGGCTATAAAAATCATGCAAGAAAGAGTTCAGAGAAAACTCAAATAACGCCTTAATATTCGACCCGGCTACTCCGCAACCGTCCCGAATCTCGGGGGCTACACCAAGTGGATGCGCAGCCGCGCTCCCACCGTAAGCTTGTGAGCCGTATCTTGGGCCTAGTGTAGCTCTTCCTCCCTAGCGGCCAGTTGGGTCTTGGCCCCGCGGTACTGCTCCAAGAGCGGGTTATACGCGTCCGCCCGCAGGTCATATGGATGCTGCAGGAAGACGAAAAGTTAAGAAGGGAAAAGACGTTGGTAAAGACCCGACCCGACTGTTGCGTAGCCGGCCCAGGCCATGGGGCTACACCCTGTGGGTGCGCTGTGGCGCCCCTACTTGAGAATAGTCGAATCAAATGAATAAGCCATAAAGACAGAAAGACTCACCCCAACCGCCTGCTCCAGGTGTCACGCCTGCTCCTGCTCTTCCCAGACGAAGGCATGCAGACGGTTGTCTCGCCCGCGAAGTTGCTGGCGCAAGGCGTCCGTCACCGCGTCCTCTCAGGTGCGCGCCCTGAATACGACCTCACCCGTGCCCGCGCTGGCCCAGGTCTGCTGCGTCGGCGTCCGGGTCATGGAGCCGGCTGAGGACCCACACACCGCCATCATCTGCGCCCATTGTCGAGGGCCCGCGGCTGGGCAATCACCATTGCACCAGAACTCCCAGCCGCGGCGTCCGCCACCGCTGCCACCTGCGCCGTGCCGGCCAGCACAGCGTCGAGCCCGCGTTTCCCCTCGCCGGGGTCCCCCCTTTAGCTGGGTCTGCCCAGGGTGACATGTCCTTGATGATGTGCTTGTCGACCTCCGACGCGCCGTCGGCCGGCTCCTCTTGCCCGGCCCGCTTGCGCTCCCCCTCCGTTCGGAGCTCAGAAACCGCGATGTCCGGCGTTGGGTTCTTCTCCCCGGTCGGCAAGGCCAACCCAGTGGCAATCCACCCCTACACCTGGGTGGCTCTCTCCCACACCTGGGCTGAGGCCTCCTTGGCCCCTATCGTAGCCTTCGCCGCCTCCGCCACCATCGCCTCCTGGTCTCGCCACGTGGCGCGCTCGGCGGCCTCGGGTTCCAGGCCAGTCTGACGGGCCACGAGGTCCTCCTCCGCGGTCCGGCCCGGCTCGCGATCGATGGCGCTGCTCCAGGTCCTCTGACAGACGGTCTCCGCCCCGGACGTGGCTGCCGTTGCCACCAGCACCAGGTCGAGTGCGGATCCGCATGGTGCAAGAAGAGCATGAGAAAAGTGCAGAGGAGCGGCAAGTGATGAAGGAAATCATGTTTACTAACCTGATGGTTGTCGGAATCACCCACAGCGGCCTAGTTGATGAAGCAAGCAAGCGCTTCTTCTTCCATGGTGTGCTTGTTGCGTGCCGGGTGCGCGAAAGCTAGACGCTTCCCACCCGGCCGCGGCTTGACCAGCTCCTGCCCGTGCGGCGGGAACTCGTGGCCGGCCCGCGAGACGGCCCGGACCAGGCTATCTTCCGCAACCATCTTGGTGGGTCGATGCTGGCGTCCACTCCCGGCAGAGGTGCTGCACCATGGCCACTGGTCAGATCGTCGTCGTTGTTGTCCGACCACTCTCGCAGCAGATCAGGAGCCAGAGACTTACCCGCTTGGCGCGAGCCGCCTTCTTCGATGTCGGCTAGGCGCCTTCGGCCGCTCCCTCGTCCTCGGCATCGATTCCCTTCCCTGTCTGAGTCGGGCACATCAACAGGAGCTGGGGAGTCGGCCTGTCATGGCCGTCCTAGATCGTGAATAGTTGCAGCCCTCCTGTCGCGTCAGGGCACAGGAACAATGTTGAGGTGGCAAAGAAGAGGGACTAGGGACTCACCACCGGCGCCGAGTTTTGCCGGTCGTATGGTGCTTTCCTGAAGTGCCATGTCGCTCCGTCCATGCCGGCCTTTGAGATGTTGTTGACCCGCTTGGTGATCTGGTCCGGCTTCAGCTCCCGAGTTGACATCCGACTGGGGTCACGCCGGCCTCTCATCGATCTTGTGTACCCGACGCTGCAGCGGAAACACCTGGCATGCGATGAAGGCCATGATGAGGTCCTTTCCCGTGAGGCCCTCGCTCTCTATCATCTCCATGACCCGTCGGCAGATGTTCAACATCTCCTGCAGTGGGTTCCGGGGCAGGTAGACACAGTTCGTCTTGGTGTGCGGAGCCTCTTTGACGAACGGCGGCAGGTTGATGAGATCCACCGCCGGGTTGATGTTGCGCACGTAAAAGAAAGACTTCTGCCACTTCCTGGCTGAGTCCTCGAGCGATCACGGCCGCCCCACAGTCAGACATGGCGCCGGCCGTCGCCCCTTGCTTCTTGAGGAAGAACATTTTTGCCTAGAGATCGGTGTTCGGCATCACGCTGAGGTATCCCTCGCAGAGCATGGCAAAGCCGGCGACCTGCAACACGACATTGGCACCCAGATGGTGCGGCTGCAACCCGAAGAACTCAAGAAAGGCGTGGAAGAATATGCTCGCGGGGAGGCCAAACCCGCGGGCAAAGTGGGTGTAGAACACCATGAACTTGCCCTCCAGTGGCGTCGGGATCCTCTCGCTGTCGGGCGCACACATTGCCACTGCTTTCGCCGGCGGCGGCCGCTTGGTGTTGCGGAGGTACTTGATGTTGGGGTCGCCCATCTCGGAGCCCTCCCAGGAGCCCTTGGGCCACGCCATCGCCAGGGCTCTTCGAGGGCGTGGGCGAGAAGAAGAAGATGGAGAGGAGCCATGCGCATGCGTGTGTCACGACAGATGGTGTTGTGGGCTGTGGCCCAAGCGACAGGGCTTCACTCGAGCTCTGTAGAGGAGGAGGAAGAGGAAGACGAGAAGAGAGCGGGGGCATGTGCGGGGTGATACGTTCATTTTGCATCATATTTTCCTACTGTTATTTATATTGTTTTTATGTATAATAATGCTTTTTGGAGTAATTCTAATGCCTTTTCTCTTATAATATGCAAGGCTCACACAAAGAGGGAGAATACTGACAGCTGGAAATCTGGACCTAAAAAAGCTACGTCAGGCTACCTATTTTGCACAACTCCAAATGAGCTGAAACTTTATGGAGAATTTTTGTGGAATGTATAAGAATTATTGGAGCAAATAACTACCAGAGGGGGCCCACCAGGTGGGCACAACCCACCTGGGCGTGCCAGGGAGCCCAGGCGCACCCTGGTGGGTTTTGCCCTCCTCGACCCACCTCCGATACCCCTCTTATGGTATATAAGTCATTTTGACCTAGAAAAAATAAGGAGGGGATTTTCGCAATGAAGCGCCGCCGTCTCGAGGTGGAACTTGGGCAGGAGCACTTTTGCCCTCCAGCGGAGTGATTCTGCCGGGGGAACTTCCCTCCCGGAGGGGGAAATCATCGTCATCATCATCACCAACAACTCTCCCATCTTGGGGAGGGCAATCTCCATCAACATCTTCAACAACACCATCTCCTATCAAACTCTAGTTCATCTCTTGTGTTCAATCTTTGTACTGGAACTATAGATTGGTGCTTGTGGGTGACTAGTACTGTTGATTATCTTGTAGTTGATTACTATATGGTTTATTCGGTGGAAGATTATATGTTCAGATACATTATGCTATTTAATACCCCTCTGATCTTGAGCATGCTTATCATTTGTGAGTAGTTACTTTTGTTCTTGAGGTCACCGGAGAAATCTTGTTGCAAGTAATCATGTGAACTTGATATGTGTTCGATATTATGATGGTATGTATGTTGTGACTCCCTTAGTGGTGTCATGTGAACGTCTGACTACATGACACTTCACCATATTTGGGCCTAAGGGAATACATTATGGAGTAGTTATTAGATGATGGGTTGCGAGAGTGACAGAAGCTTAAACCCTAATTTATGCGTTATTCCGTAAGGGCCCCATTTGGATCCAAAAGTTTAATGCTATGGTTAATTTATTCTTAATACTTTTCTCGTAGTTGCGGATGCTTGCGAGGGGGTTAATCATAAGTAGGAGGCTTGTTCAAGTAAGAACAACACCTAAGCACCGGTCCACCCACATATCAAATTATCAAAGTAGTGAACACAAATCAAACCAACATGATGAAAGTGACTAGATGAAATTCTCGTGTACCCTCAAGAACGCTTTGCTTATTATAAAAGACCGTTTTGGCCTCTCCTTTGCCTCAAAAGGATTGGGCTACCTTGCTGCACTTTTGTTACCATTACCATTACTTGCTCGTTACCAATTATCTTGCTATCAAACTACCCGTTACTTACAATTTCAGTGTTTGCAGAGAATACCTTGCTAAAAAGTACTTGTCATTTCCTTCTGCTCATCGTTGGGTTCGACAGTCTTACTTATCGAAAGGACTACAATTGATCCCCTATACTTGTGGGTCATCACGGGGACGTTTCCGCCGCCCCCTTGCCCTCTTATTTATACCTCGGGGAGATCGTGGGGGAGTGGCATCGTTTGCGCCCACTACCCCAACTCCCCTGCATTAAGTGGGCACGTTACCCACGTGCATTAACCACTTCAGGGAATGCAACCATCCCACTCGGCCATAAAAGATCCTGCGCATGCGGGCTGAGGGCGTGGCGTGGCGGGGCCCAGCCTGATGCCCCGTCCCGTCGCGCATGTGGCCTGGGAGGGTCACCCTGTTACAGGCCTGCACCTGGCGGCCCCTCGGCCCGCCGCGGGCGCAAATCAACATACCACCCGGCGAGCTTTTCGGTTTCCCGCCCAGGCGGAGTGCTGCGATCCGGCTTCTAGAAGCTGGCATCCAGTGGGTGTTGTCAGCATCCATGATTCCAAGACAGACGCGTAGGTGGTCAGCTCCATCTGGCCCGATGCCTCCACTTCACCAACAAACCCTCAGCGTCGAGGTAAGCTACAAAGGCCGACTCGCTCGGAGCCGGCGGGCCTTCATAGCTTCAGGGACTACTGTCGGGGGGATGACCACCGGGTAGGCCACGGAACCCAGATCCCTTTTCAAAACATCGGGGCGACTTGCGCCCCTCAACCCGGCCAAACACCGACCGGCTGGTCGCATGCCAGCTGGCCGCAAAGTAGCCATTGTCCCATCCGAACGTACGACACGGACGGTCCTCCACGACAGGGCGGGCATGGCCATAGTGCTCCCCCCTTTACATCGACTCGTGTGGGTGTGGCTACAGTGCGCCCTATGCCCCCGCCTAGGGCGGGAGACGGCCAGGCGGCGCGAGCCGCCTCATGACGTAGGACAGGACGCGCCATAGTGCCACGCAGCTGGAGGGATCTGCGCCCGGCGGCCCTGGCACGGCCCACGTCCGGCGGACCCGGCAAGACCCGCACCCGATGGACCCTTTCACCTAGTATATTTCAGAAAAGTTCAACGTTTTCATGGCAAGGACATGAGGATGTGGACCCCTTCAAAATGCCAAGGACATGGATTGGCAATGCTTCAAGACTCTACATTTTTGGTTAAGTGATCCAAGATCACATTGAGTCCATAGGAAAGTCAATACTATTAAAAGGGGACGAGGTTTTGATCATGACTCAATTGCTCAAGTGCTTGAAGATATTACTCCAAAAACCCTCAACCACTTTCTCAATATCATATTTGTCTTAACCCTAAATATCCAACTCCTTCCCACCGAAAACATCCATCCTGGACTCACTGAGTTGATCCTATACACTGCCAGAGCCAAACCCTAGAATTTTGGTCTCACCGAGATGAGGATCGGTTTCACCGAGTTGCACTGACCAAGTTTCTATAACCCAATTTGTTCATTTCGGAATCACTAAGTTGAACCAATCGGAATTACCAAAACGAAGTCTTGCCTAGGTTATCGCGTTTCAGTCCGTCCAAGATTTCCAGAACGGTCTCACCGAAAAGCCCAACATTCATATCTTTTACACAGGCCGATCTCACCAAGTTTTTGGATCGGTGTCACCAAGTTGAGTCAAAAGCATGTAACGGTTGGATTTTGGGTGAAGGCTATAAATACCCCTCCACCCCCACCCGCTCTTCAAGAGAGCCATCAGAAGGAAACTACACTTCCACCATTCATTTTCTTAAAGAGAACCACCTACTCATGTGTTGAGATAAAGGCATTCCAATCAAACCATTTGAACCTTGATTTCTAGCCTCCCCAATTTGCTTTCCACTCCAATCCTGCTCCTACCCAAGCCAAATTTGTGTGTGAGAGAGATTGAGTGTTGAGGAGACCATCTTTTGAAGCACAAGAGCAAGGAGTTCATCATCAACAACACATCTATTACCTTTGGAGAGTGGTGTCTCCTAGATTGGTTAGGTGTCACTTGGGAGCCTCCAAGATCTTGTGGAGTTGAACCAAGGAGTTTGTAAGGGCAAGGAGATCACCTACTTCATGAAGATCTACCCCAGTGAGGCTAGTCCTTCATGGACGTAAGCCATGATGGAATAGACAAGGTTGCTTCTTCGTGGACCCTTTGTGGGTGGAGCCCTCCGTGGTGCACAACCGTTACTCATCATGGTTGAAGGTCTCCATCAACGTGGACATATGATAGCACCAACTATCGGAGCCATGCCAAAAATCACCATGTGTTCATTGCATTTGATCTTCCATCTCTACCCCTTTACTTTCCGCACAATCACATGTTGTACTATTTCCACTCCTCTACCTAGATATACATGAGTATTGGTTGTATCTTAACTAGTATTTTATTCTGATCCAATCTGATATCGGTCTACCAAACTGATTCTCCCGAGGTTGATCTAACATCATCCTTGGTGCTACCGGCAGGGCCTGGATACCTTGGCCGCTGCAGTGCGTCATTGGATCCAAGCTCTAGGCTAGATCCAACGATGTGCAATTTCCATCCCATGGTCGAGACCAGTCCAGCTCCTGGTGGAGGTTTCCTGCAGTTCCTCTACCGGATCTAGTGTCATGGATGAGGGCATGTACGCGGTATTTGAGCCATAGAGATCAATGTCTCGGTGAGGGGCATGAGCTTCCATCTGCTTCGATGTTTCAGTTAAACCGAAGTGAAGGTGCTCTAGTACAGAATCTATGCCGGTGTAGATCCGATCGCCGGATGGTGACATCATCGAGTCACTTTGACCACATAGAGGGACCTGCATGCATGGGCCACCAATAACGGAGCTATATCCGGCAGATCTCAGGTAGGATGTCCCGAGATGGTGATCTTAGCATGATGGTAACGGGACAAAGAAGAGACATGGTATTTACCTAGGTTCGGGCCATCTCAAAGAGGTAAAACCCTACATCCTGCTTTGCGGTATTGATTATGGATGGGGTACAGAGTGCATGTTGGCTACCTCGAGATCATATGCGTGAATGAATCTACCTCTATGGTCTAAACCCCTAGGCTTATATAGACACCGTGGGTACCTAGGATTACACTTAGGTCGGTTAAATCAGGGGGATAAACATGCCGAGGATTACGTTGTGTCTTGGAGTATGCACCAAGTCTTCGAAAGATTCCATCCTGAGTATGTTGTGGGGCTTGTCAAACGTGACCCACTTGGTTGATATTTTGGAGGTCCTTGACCCAGTCCATGCTTGGGCGCCAACGTGGTTAGCACCCCAGGACACCATCAATGCCTGTGGGTAAAATTGCATCCTTAGTCAAGCTCTGTGGGTCTAACTAACCATCCAAATCCATCGTTTTGCCTATGTAAAAATCACACAAAATTGGTTAGACAATGTGAAGAACACACAAAAGGCAAGGTGTAGTCTGGGAGTAGCCGGACGTACCACAACGGTGTATGGGCCGGTGACCATGTCCACAACGGTGAGCATAGATGGGAGAAGTGTTGTGGCGGTGTTGACGACGCTAAAAGCTCGGTATTGTGGTGGACTGAGGATGGCGGTGGAGCTAGAGGAGGGCTGGCGTGGAGGAGTGGGAAAAAGGAGAGGAACGCGTCAAATCATCAAGGTCGGCGGGGAGGGGGGATCTGAAGCAATTTGAGGTGGGTCAACCTATCTGGTCTAATGTGCCGGTCAGTCCTGGCACTCTCAAGCCTCCCCATATATGTCCCAGATTTAGCCTGGGTATGAGGGGTGCTAGTCAGTCCGGGTGTATATGGCCGGTATGAGGAGCCCCTTTGGATTTTTTACGAGTCAGTTATCGCACCGTTCTCCCAAGCGCATAGGGGGGTTTGGCGGGGGTTGTAGATGCTCTAAGAAGAACACATAAAGGACACATATTAGATTTTCTGACAAATCAAAAGGTCCAAGAGGATTAATTTGAACCAAGAAGGTATAATCGAATGAGCACAAAGTAGTCTCGGTGAAAGGAAAATCGTCATAAATAGAGCACATAGTATTCCACTAGTTTATGAGGGCTTCATGATACGTCCCAAACGTATCTACTTTTCCAAACACTTCTGCTCTTGTTTTGGACTCTAATTTGCATGATTTCAATGGAGCTAACCCGGACAGAGGCTATTTTCAGCAGAATTGCCATGGTGTTGTTTTGTGCAGAAATAAAAGTTCTCGGATTGAGCTCAAAATTTATAGAGAATTGTTTTAGAATATATAAAAAATATTGGTGAAGGAAATTACCAGAGGAGGACCACCAGTGCGCCACAAGCCCAGGGGCGTGCCCCCCTCCCCCAGGGCGTGCCTAGAAAGCTTGTGGGCCCCTGACAGCTCCCGCAACTCCATAAGTACCTATTCGTCAAGAAAAAAATCAGAGAGAAGGAATCATCGTGTTTTATGATACGGAGCCGCTGCCACCTCCTGTCCTTCACCGGGAGGGCTGATTCGGAGTCCGTTCTGGACTCCCGAGAGGGGGATTTGACACTGTCGTCATCATGAACCTTCCTCCATCACCAATTTCATGATGCTCATCGCAGGGAGTGAGTAATTCCTTCATAGGCTTGCTGAACGGTGCTGGGTTGGATAAGATTTATCATGTAATCGAGTTATTTTTGTTAGGGCTTGATCCCTAGTATCGACTGTTCTGAGATTGATGTTGCTATGACTTTGCTATGCTTAATGCTTATTACTAGAGCCCGAGTGCCATGATTTCAGATCTGAACCCTTTACATTTTCATGAATATATTTGTATTCTTGATACTATCTTGCAAGTTGTATGCACCTATTACGTGTTATGATCCGCATACCCCATGGTGACAATAATTGGGATTCTTTTCGGTGATTACCGTAGTTTGAGTTTATGTATTCACTATGTGTTAATGCTTTGTTCTGGTTCTCTATTAAAAGGAGGCCTTAATATCCCTTAGTTTCCTTATGGGCCCTTCTTCCATGGGAGGGTAGGTCAAAACATGTCATGCAAGTTCTTACCGCAAGCACGTATGATTATATGTGGAATACATGCCTACATTACATTGATGAATTGGAGCTAGTTCTGTGTCGTCCTAGGTTATAATTGTTACATGATGAATGTCATCTAGCATAATTATCCATCACTGATACAATGCCTACGAGCTTTTCACATATTGATCTTTGCTAAGTTACTATTATTGCTGCTGCTGTTACAATTGCTACAAAACTATTACTGCTACCGTTATTGTTACCGTTACAGTTGTTATCATTGTTACCACTATCAAGCTATCATACTACTATGCTACTAATCACTCTCATGTAGATATATAGTTCTCCAGGTGTGGTTGAATTGACAACTCAATTGCTAATACTTTCAAATATTCTTTGGCTCCCCTTGTGTCGAATCAATAAATTTGTGTTGAATACTCTACCCTCAAAAACTGTTGTGATCCCCTATGCTTGTGGGTTATTAAGACCTTTTCTTGGCGCCTTTGCCGGGGAGATAGCTCTATTTTCTGAGTCACTTGGGATTTATATCTGTTGATCACTATGAAGAATCTTAAGGATGATAGAACCAAGATCGTTCCCTCTAGAACAAGGGGAGGTAAGGAACTGTTATCTAGCTCTCTACTTGATTCACCTTCTATTTTGAGTAAGCTTGCACCACCACCACCTGCTATTAATTTTGATATGTCACAAGTAATTTATGATGCTACTTATACTACGAATGATGCTATTGATGATGCTAGTACTTTGCTTGATGATACTGTGCCAGTAGGTGAATTTCTTGATGAACAACCTGCTAAAGCTAGAGAATTTGAAAATGCTGAAACATATGAAATTATTGAAACTAAAAATTATGATTAACCTATCGGGCCTAGCTCTAATAAATATGAAATTCCTAAGATACCCGAGGTTATGTTATGGATGGAGAGATAGCTAGAGAATTTGTTGCTTGTAATGATAGAGATGATCTTAAGAAGCTACTATGTAAGCTAAAAGAAAAATATTTAAATGCTAGAATGAAATATGATCCTAAGTTTGCTACTTCACCTATCTTTGTTACTGATAAGGATTATGAATTCTCTATCGATCATGAGTTAATTACTTTGGTTGAATCTGATCCTCTCCATGGTTATGAAACTAAAACTGTTGTGGCACATCTTACTAAACTGAATGATATAGCCACCCTATTTGCTCATGAGAAAAAAATTGCTACTACAATAGCCTTAAGTTGTTACCTTTCTTGTTAAAAGGTGATGTTAATACATGGTTTAATTAATACTCTTTGTCGGTGTCAAAACCGGCGGATCTCGGGTAGGGGGTCCCGAACTATGCGTCTAGGCAGATGGTAACAGGAGACAAGGGACACGATGTTTTTACCCAGGTTCGGGCCCTCTCGATGGAGGTAAAACTCTACTCCTGCTTGATTAATATTGATGATATGGGTAGTACAAGAGTAGATCTACCACGAGATCAAGGAGGTTAAACCCTAGAAGCTAGCCTATGGTATGATTTTTGTTCGTCCTACGGACTAAAACCCTCTGGTTTATATAGACACCGAAGAGGGCTACAGAGTTGGTTACAATGGTAGGAGATCTAAATATCCGTATCGCCAAGCTTGCCTTCCACGCCAAGGAAAGTCCCTTCCGGACACGGGACGGAGTCTTCAATCTTGTATCTTCATAGTCTAAGAGTCCGGCTGAAGGTATAGTCCGGCCATCCGGACACCCCCTAATCCAGGACTCCCTCAGTAGCCCCTGAACCAGGTTTCAATGGCGACGAGTCCGGCGCGCAGATTGTCTTCGACATTGCAAGGCGGGTTCCTCCTCCAAGTACTTCATAGAAGATTTTGAACACGAAGGATAGTGTCCGGCTCTGCAAAATAAATTTCCACATACTGCCATAGAGAGAATAATATTTACACAAATCTAATCTGCTGACGTATTCCATAGCGTGACATCACACCACAACCAAGCCTTTATTCGAATCGTTTTTACTGCTCCACCTCAGCATGTTTCGCGAGGCGGTTTCCTTGGCACGTCTTGTCAAAGCAGAGATCGTGTCCCCTTTATTTATGGGATTCTCATCAATACGGACGTGGGTAACCCAATCGTGCCCATTGGCATGTTTTCTCGATTAAAGGCGAGTCCCAAACGGTCACGGGGAGGGCCCTTGGTATTCAACCTCTTATAAAGAGACCAAGGCCTTACTCTTTTCCTTTAATCTCAAACGAGTTCGCCCCCCGCCTCGAGTTTCAACACCCAAGGCTCCAGATTTTAGGCGCTTCGGATCTTCGACAATGTCCGGTTCCGACCTTCGAGGCCGATGGATGCCCTCCTGCGTCAAGGAGGAGGACGTGCTAAAGTTGAGAGAGGCCAGGTTCTTGACCGACGAAATCTCGCACAGGCTGCCCGCTCCAGGGCAGGTCATTCCCACTCCCAAGCCTGGTGAGAGTGTAGTGTTCATGTCTCACTTCCTTCGGGGGCTAGGCTTCCCAACGGATCCCTTCGTGAGGGGGCTCATGTTTTATTATGGGTTGGAATTCCACGACTTAGCCCCGGAGTCCATCCTCCACATTTCCTTATTCATCGTCGTGTGTGAAGCCTTCCTCCGTGTTACTCCTCACTTCGGACTATGGCTCAAGACCTTCAAAGTACAGCCGAAGATGGTCGAGGGGCGGCACGCAGAGTGCAGAGGCGCTGTTATAAGCAAGAATGCCGATGCTCCATGGCCCGAGGGCTCTTTTCAAAAGAAGCTCGGTTTATGGCAACGAGAGTGGTTCTATATCACCGCTCCCAGGGGCACCAAGTGGGTGGCGCCGCTTGCCTTTCGCTCGGGCCCCCCACAACAACTAGCGTCATGGGTCAATAAAGGATTAGACTGGGGGCCATCCAAGGACATACCTTTGTTGCAGGGGCGCATCAGGGATCTCTTAGAAAGAGACCTCAGCCTGGTCGAAGTGACGCAAGTCATGCTGATCCGCTGAACTCTGCCCGGCAAACGTCGCTCCCTTCGCCTGTGGGAGTTTAATCCGGAGGGACCGCGAGATCTCCAGCATTTCATGGGCGCAACGCCTGCGGAGATGTATAAACTGTTCTTCGGATCACAAGCAATGTGTCCGGACTTAACCGAGGATGCAGGTCTAAGCTGCAATCGCCCGGATACTCAAGTAAGTAACTTTGTGCCCGGACCCGCTATCCGTATATTTGTTATAACTTGCCCCTAAAAAGAGCTGTCCTTTGAACAGGAGTGGATAGCAAAAGCAAAGCTGATCAGGTGCCCGGCTCCCCTCCTCGAGACCACGCCGGATCCTATGCTAGTCGGGATGTTGAAGATCGTGCCTTTGGAGGAAAGCAAGGGAGGGGACAAGGGAACTACGTCCTCCTTAGAGGAGGCTGTTCGGAAGGGAGGAATTGAGAATTCCTCTCCTCAGGGGAAGAAGAGGACCGCCTCTGAAGACCCGGAGACGATGGCCTCAAAGCGGGGAAAGAAATCCTTGCCAGAGGGTCCTACGCCGGGGGATACCTCGGCCGAATTATGCCCTCAAGGGGATCAGCCCTCCACCGAGCCGTAAGTAGAGAGTGGTTTTTCTTTGAAAGGAATCCTTGTTTTATATCTCAGAAGAGTAACCAAAAATTTACCTTGTAGTTCGGACCTCAGCCCTTCTCAGCAGAGCTCGTCCTCGGGGGATCTTCTTCCGGAGATGATGGAGAGCGGAACGCCTCCTCCTGCCATACCGCCTAGCGAGGCGGGCGATCCTAAGGTATCGTCGTGGAGGGTTTCTCCGAATCCGCCAGGGCCGGAAGGTAGCCATATGGCCCCCCAAGCCCCCAAGGCTCTCCGCGTCCGACCTTCGAAAAAGGCCATAGGACGAGTCCGGCACCGTCCGATGCGCGGTCGGAGGAGCTGAAGGATCTGCTAGGGCGAGCATCTATCTCAGAGGAGCAATGTGCATTGATGGGCATGGTGATTGAAAGGATTTCGTCCATGGAAAGCGGATTGCACGAGGCCATCAGAAGTTTACTGACGGGTTTTGAGGTACGCGGAATAACGCACCCTTTTTAACAGTTGCGCATAGATAAGATGCGCACTGTGTAGATAGTAGCCCCTGAGACTTTGCGTGTTGTCAAGAGTGACCGCACGCAGAGGATCATAACCCCAGGTCTAAAATGCCGCCTTCGTATGTAGGTGGCGAAGTGTCCGGCATCCAGCCGGACTGATGAATTTGCCGAGCTAAAGCGGCAACTTGACGAGGCAGATGCCGACATCGTGCTTGTTAACAAGCGGCTTGACGAGGCACAAGGTATGTATTTCCTCCACTGGCACCTGGTAAGAGGAGCGTTTTATGCCATTATCTTACAGTGGGTGTGCTTGATGCAGATGGTGCTGCTGCCATGGAGAATCTTCGGGCGGAACTTGATCGAGCCAAGGAGCAAGCCAGAAAAAGTGATGCGGCTGCCAGGAAGGCCATTGAAGAGCTGAAGGCCGAACATGTTGCTCACTGCCGAAGCAAGAAAGAGATGGCCGTGAAGCTGAAGAGCGCTGCTGACCGTTGCAAGCTTCTTGAAAAAGAAGACCGGGCGGGACAGACGGACTTAGAGAAGGCCGTTGCCGATGCCAAGGATGCTCGCTCTGTGATGAGAGCTGCGAAGGAGGAGCTGCGTCAGGCCGGAGAAATCGTGGCTGGAAAGCCCTTTATGCTGCGAAGGAAGTTTTGTGATCCTAAGCATGCTCCGTTAGACCGGTTATGGAGTACGGCGGACACGTATCTGGATTTGGCAGCGAGTGCTGCTGATGCGACCGAGCACTTTCGAGATCAAGAAGATCACGAAGTGGAAAAGCTCTTCTGGTCGCAGTTCCACAATCCAGAGCGTCTACTGTCAGTAGCCGATCGTCTGGCCGAATGGGCCGAGCTGAATAGGTCGTCCGGACTCGCCATGAAGAGCGTCATGAGTCATCTGTGGCTGGAGAGGTCGAAGCCGAAAAGTTATTTCGACTTGGTGCAGCAGTTCCTTGGTGCGGTGCCGCATATTAATGCTATGAAAAGGTCAGCGTGCATAGAGGGTGCGCGGATGGCTCTTGCCCGTGTCAAGACATACTGGGCGGAGATGGAAACCACCGTTGTTGCTTCCCGAGATTCGGACGGAAGCCGAGTACCTGCCGAGCATTATTTTCCAGAAGTTCTGCAAGGCGCTCGTGTAATAGAGACGCAGTGCTCAAAGGATGCTATGTTCGAATAGCATGTGTTATTGTACAACAATATTTTGATAAATTGTAGAAGCTTTTTATAATTGTGCCTTCAAGTATTGTAACACCTCCTGTGCGGTCGTTTAAGATATATATATATATAATCTGAAAGATGGCAGTCGTTGGCTTCAGCCCCCACGCAAATAATGTGGGGGTGTTCGCAGAAGGCGCATTTTCACACTTGATCCAACGTCTTGGTCCTACAAAGGAGGTGATAGCGCAGCGAACTAGGCAATCGGACTATAATGCTTTATCACTTTCACTTAGCCATAGGAGCTTGACAGTGAGGCTACTTAGATAGCCCCTGGTGGCGCCTGCGCTCGCCCGAATTCGGGGCGCGTATGTGCCTGGCCGGGAAACGACCCTTCATTAATGCGGAGGAATCCTATAGATTTCGGTAAGTCATCGAGTGGTTGACAGTCTCGTGCTATATCATGACAGTCAGTTTTCGGCTTTCTCTACTGAGGTGCTCGCCTGGCCGAACCGGGGCACAATCGCAGTAGTTCTCCTGGTGCCGCCTTAGCCGATAGAGCGGAACGTAAGGCAGCAAAACACAGGAGCCGGGCAACCCAACATTTGACCAAAGACATGATTCGGAGCTGATGCATATAAGGCCAAACTCGCGACGCCGAACACTCCCTATGGTATTCGGTCTTTATGAGGGCGGGCGAGACAACGCCCTTAGGTATAAGCCCCTAGTGTGCAGGTACGCGCAAAATTCTGACGTGGCCACGTGCCAAGACGCCAGCCTCCTCCTTGGTTATACCAAAAAACTGGGGGATGTGTATCAACAAGAGACAGTAAAAAAGGTTTACGCAGGGTCTTAATCTGAAAAGAATCCTTGGAACAGGTCCCTGCTGCACGTCTGCGCCTGTGTCTCTGTTGTGCCGTATCCTGGACGGGCGCAGCACGGTGTTCATCTGTAAAAGAGAGGAACTGAGTTGAAAAAAGGGTCGTGCCGAACAGAAGTTATACTAAATAAACAAAGTATAAATTGAAATGGGTAAAATTGAGCTTGATTGTCTCTTATTTTGTATGCGCGGAGCCCCTAGTGCAGGGGTTTAAGCCTTTATCAGTTATATGTTTATACCGGACTTGTCTAGCCGTGTCGGTGGTCTTAACGACCTGTTTAGATGTTTTGGCTGGTGAAGCCATTTTATTGTGGGACTGTTAAGGCAGCCGCACAATGGGTGGGGGGGGCGCACTCAATGTTTTCCCTTTAATGAGATGATGCCTCGTGGACCGGGCATCTTGAGCGTAAGAGATGCATAATGCGGTATTGCGTTAAAGCGGGCGAAAGCTTCGCGTCCCAGTAGTGCTTGATAGCTGCTTGAAAATGGGGCGATATGGAAGGTTATCCTTTCGCGACGAAAGTTGTCGGGGGAGCCGAACATAACTTCTAGCCGAAGAAAACCCATGCAATGGGTATCCGAACCTGGCGTTACCCCTTGAAAGGAGGTTTTGCTATGGCGAATTTTTGTTGGGTCTATCACCATGTGGCGGAGTGTGTCCTGATATAACAGGTTTAAACCGTTGCCGCCGTCCATCAGGACATTTGTAAAGTGGAGTCCGCCGATTATGGGGTCTAATACCAAGGCAGTCCAGCCTGCGTTCCGGATACTTCTAGAGTAATCCTGATGGTCGAAGGTGATCGGTTTTAACAACCAGTGGCGAGACTCCTTTGGGATAGGCCGTACGGCGCGTATCTCTATGGGCGCTGTTTGTCTTGTTACGTGAAGTAAGTTTACTGTTTTGACTTCTTGTGGGAAATTCTTTTGTTTCCTGGTGCTCTGCTTTTGGGGTTCGCCATCGTCCTCACTTGGTGTGTCGAGCCCCTTGTGTTCGGCGTTGAGTTTGCCGGATTGCTTGAAGACCCAACAATCTCTGTGGGTGTGGTTTGCAGGCTTCCCGGGAGTACTGTGTATTTGACATATCATGTCCAAGATTTTGTTTAGGTTGGATAGCTCGTCCCTGTTATCCTGGAGGGGCGGCTTTTTTTGATTCTGCCGCGGGCTTTTGAATCCGGCGTTGACTGCCGTGCTCTTTGGGCTGCTTCCTTTATTCCGGCGCTGGTCCTTGGTGCGTCGGGGTTCTCCGTTTCCATCTCTAACTTCGGATGTACTTGGGTCGCTGGTGCTACATCTTGCCAACCAGCTGTCCTGTCCTGCGCAAAAGCGGGTCATGCGGCTTGTTAATGCGGCCATTGTTCTTTGCTTTTCTTGGCCGAGGTGTTTGGCGAGCCATTCGTCTCGAACGTTATGCTTAAAAGCTGCTAGGGCTTCGGCGTCCGGACAGTCGACTATCTGATTCTTTTTAGTAAGGAATCTGTTCCAGAATTTCCGGGCTGACTCTCCGGGCTGTTGAGTTATATGACTTAGGTCATCTGCATCCGGAGGGCGGACATACATCCCTTGAAAATTTGCCCGGAAAGCATCCTCGAGCTCTTCCCAACTTCCAATGGTGTTTTCGGGAAGGCTTTTGAGCCAATGCCGAGCTGGCCCTTTAAGCTTGAGGGGTAAGTATTTTATGGTGTGGAGGTCATCTCCTCTGGCCATGTGTATATGGAGGATGTAATCCTCAATCCATACTCTAGGGTCTGTAGTTCTGTCGTACGCCTCTATGTTTACGGGTTTAAATCCCGCTAGAAATTCATGATCCAGAACCTCATCGGTGAAACATAGGGGGTGTGCGGCTCCCCTGTATTTGTGTGTGCCGTGATGTTCGGATATTGGTTGTGTTGCATTGCTTACGGGAGCTTGCTTTCTTGGCCCATAGATAGATCTGGCTAGGCCATCTTTTTGATGCGAATCCTTGAGTGGATCGCGTGCCGGCTTGTGTGCAGCACCACTTGCTGCTCTATGCTGGCCATGGGGTCGTCTATCCGACCGGGTGGCTTTCTTATTTTTTGATTGCGGGGGCTCTAAGGCCTCCTCGTCAAATTCAGGCAGTAGCTTTTGCTTCGGATATCTTTTAGTGTGGCGACTGCCGCCGTATTTGTCTGCGGTGTTGAGTACTTTACTCCATCTGATTCTGAGTGCATCTTCCGCAGTTTTGAGCTTCCGCTTCTGCTTTTTCAGGCTACGCGCAGTGGCAACGAGCCTTTTGTGGAGGTTCTTCTGCTTCATGAGCTTGTCCGGCGTAAGGTCGTCCGGAATGCTGTTCTCGCCGGGGACGGGTTGTTCGGTTTGTTTATCCAAGTTGTCATGTTCAGACGTTTGCTCGAAGGCATGTTCGTCATCCGCCGGCTCGTCCTTCTCTATGGCTGGGTCTGTATGGCTGTTGTCTTTATCGAGGCAGGGCTTGGAGCGGCGCTTACGTCGCCGCTTTGATTGCTTTTCGAGTGAACGATCCCTCGTTGCATCCCTGTGTTCCTCGTCGTCGCTTCCTCTGGGTGTGTCCACCATGTACACATCATGAGATGGGGTGGCAGTCCAGTGCCTTATGGGCGTTGGTTTATGTTCGTCTCCTACATCGTCGCCCGTACCGTCGATGTCTTCGGAGTCGAAATCGAGCACGTCGTTTAAATTATCGACAGTGGCTACGAAGTGGGTGGTGGGTGGGCATCGAATTTCTTGGTCGTCCGTATCCCAATCCTGCCGATCATAGTCCGGACAGGACTCTCTTGACAAAGAGAGAGACCTGAGTGAATTTAGAATGTCGCCGAAGGGCGAGTGCTGAAAGATATCTGCGGTGGTGAATTCCATGATCGGCGCCCAATCGGCTTCGATTGGTAGGGGCACGGAGGGCTCGAAGTCCGGAGAGGAGTCCGGCCCCTTGGAGTCATGAGTCTTGCAGAGGACAGGGCTGGTGTTCGGCTCAATCGCCATAGAGATTGCAGCCCCCGAGGCGGTGTCCAACCACCCATCCTCGATCGGCGCAGTTGGCTCCGAATTTAGGGTCGAAGCTAAAGCGGGTGCGGCCTCCAGGGCACTGTTCGGCGGCAGAGCTAGATCATGCCCATCGCGACAGTGCGGCACGCCCGGCTACGGCTCGAATCCGTCGAGGATCAAGTCCCCGCGGATGTCAGCCGTGTAGTTTAAACTTCCAAATCTAACCTGATGGCCAGGGGCGTAGCTTTCGATCTGCTCCAGATGGCCAAGCGAATTGGCCCGCAGTGCGAAGCCGCCGAAGACAAAGATCTGTCCGGGGAGAAAAGTCTCACCCTGGACTGCATCGTTATTGATGATCGGAGGAGCCATCGGGCCTAAAGGTGATGACACAGAGGAACTCTCAATGAAAGCACCAATGTCGGTGTCAAAACCGGCAGATCTCGAGTAGGGGGTCCCGAACTGTGCGTCTAGGCAGATGGTAATAGGAGACAAGGGACACGATGTTTTTACCCAGGTTCGGGCCCTCTCGATGGAGGTAAAACCCTACTCCTGCTTGATTAATATTGATGATATGGGTAGTACAAGAGTAGATCTACCACGAGATCAAGGAGGCTAAACCCTAGAAGCTAGCCTATGGTATGATTGTTGTTCGTCCTACGGACTAAAACCCTCTGGTTTATATAGACACCGGAGAGGGCTAGGGTTACACAGAGTCGGTTACAATGGTAGGAGATCTAAATATCCGTATCGCCAAGCTTGCCTTCCACGCCAAGGAAAGTCCCTTCCAGACACGGGACGGAGTCTTCAATCTTGTATCTTCATAGTCGAACAGTCTGGCTGAAGGTATAGTCCGGCCATCCGGACACCCCCTAATCCAGGACTCCCTCACTCTTGCTCCTAGTTGTGTGCGTAGTCCCCAGGATATGATATATTATTTCTCTAAAAGATATTTTCCTGCTCATAAGAAACAAGTTGCCTTACAGGAAATATTTAACTTTGTGCAAATTGAAGAAGAGAATCTCCCTCAAGCTTGGGGGAGGCTTCTCCAATTACTTAATGCTTTGCCAAATACTTGATATCTTTTATAATGGACTAACTGATGCTTCTAGGGACTACCTAGATAGTTGTGCTGGTTGTGTTTTCAGGGAACAAACTGTTGAACGGGCCAAAGAAGTATTGAACAATATATTGATAAATGATAATGATTGGACACTTACTCAACCACCGCCTGAACCAAACTTCATAGAAGAGGGGTATTCTATTTCTCAGTCCTAAAGATATGAAAGAAGCAAAGAAATCTATGAAACAAAAAGGTATTAAAGCTGAAGTTGTTAAGAATTTACCACCTATTGAAGAAATACATGGACTTGACACCCCGACACAGGTAGTAGAGGTAAAATCTATGATAAGATTTTATGAAGGTGAAATTCCTTATAATAAATCTGCTAGTCAATGCTTGGATGAATTTGATATTTGATAACTACATTGTTAGGCAAGAAAATTTTAATGCTTATGTTATGAAAAAATTGAAACGTAATGCCTACATGATTGATCGCTTGAGTGACTTGATGTTTAGAATTGCTAATGATGTTAAAGGTGTAGGTAAAGATGCATCTATATAGTCAAAACCCAGTTAGAACAAGTTGGTAAGTCACAAATGATTTGCTTAATGAGATAAATAGTAATATGAATGATCAAGTTGTTAGAATAATTACTAGAGGAGTTAGAATGACTCAAGAGCCACTTTATCCTGAAATCTGCCCTAAAAGAATTGAACAAGACTCTCAAAGAATTAATATTGATGCACCTAGTCCATCTAAAAAGAAAAAGAAAAATGATAGTACTTTGCATGCTTCTAGTGAACCCGAGGTAGAAAAACATTCTGAGAATAGTAATGATGTTTCTATTTCTGATGCTCAGACACAATCTGTGTCAGAGCCTGAATTTTGGCCTTTCTTTTTCCTTTTGTTTTTCTGAGATTTTTGCTTGAGTTTTCTTTTTTCGTGGCTTTGTGGTCTGGAAACTGAAGAAGATGAACTCTTCTTTGCTTCTAGAGTGGCTTGTCAACCTCAAATCCTTCCCTAGACCTTTCCGTTTTCATCCTAGCCCAAATCCCAATATTCTTTTTATTGGGAATATTCCTTTTCCATTAAAGGAATGTCCCTAATTGCCCTAGGTTGTGAAGCAACCTATATTTCTGTCACTCCTAAAATTCCCAAATAATTTTCATAATTATTTTTGGGACATATCTTCCTCAAATGTGGCAAAATATTTCATTTGCCATGTTTATCATCACGCTCAAATAATTCATTTCCTATTCTGTACTGAATGGCAGATTGTGAAGCAAGTGTCATTTATCTTTGCCCAATTGAATCCAAACTCCTTGGACATATTTTCCTGTCCAAATAATTGCCTCATGCCAAAATTCAACTTAATTTGCCTAGCAAATATTCCTAAGCAACTTTTCAAAGTTCCTGTCTGAGGGAATTGGTTGTGAAGGAAGTGCTAGCTAGGTTAACCCAATTAAGTTGAAATTTTGCATTGTCCTTCATAGCATCAAATCAAAGCACTCCTCAAGATTTGAGCTCATGCAATGCATCTATGTGAGCTGGGCATCAAATCTTTGTTTCTGTCCAAATTTTCAGTTCGTGAAGCAAGTATATTTTATATTGCTCCATTATGGCTGAAAATTTTTCTAGGCTTTATCTTGTCCACATAACCTATCTCCACCCAAGTTGGGCTCATTTCATATAGCCATTTTCCCTCAGGAATTTTCTCAAGTTCCTGTTCAGAGAGGACAATTATGAGGGAAGTACCATTTTGGCATGGCCAAATGACATGAGATTTTTATGGCACTCTCTTAGGTCCAAATCATTCTGCCATGTCCAATTTCAGCTCAAGTGGCTTCTCCATTTGAGTGCACCATCATGATCTTGATTCTGGACCAAATCTAGAGTTGTGAAGCAACTATGATTTATCTTGGTCCAATTATCCTCAAACTTTCAAGGATCATAGTCTTTCCCTATCTAAACACCCCGGACAACTCCATTTGACCCAATCAGCTCCGTGTGGATCTCATCCAAAACTGATACAACAAAGTTTCAGCAATGCCACACTCCTCTACTTGGCTCCTTCTCTTGATCCATCAACTCCCTCAGCTTATATGATGAAGGGACTCATCACTAGACAGCTCGCGGCAGTCTCTTGCGTCCCCTCCTTGCAGGGCACAGCGGTGACCGCGTTGTTTGCACGCGCTCTGGCAGCATTGGTCGCGTCCAGAGCGTTGTTTTGCTCGGCCATGGCTCATGGTCGTCGCGTTCGCTCACACGTGCATGTCTAGCGCGTTGCCCGCGTTGTTGTCATTCCCATGGAGCCATTTCCCCCTCCGTCTTCTTCCCCGGTGAGCCGTCCCCATCGTGAACAGAGCCCGTCCACGAGCGATCTGTAGCCGACCATCATCTTCTCCTCTCTTGGCTTCTTCCTCCTCGTGTCCTCGAGCGTAGCTCGTCTCCGTGACCTCTCAGCCTCGTACGCATCCCCGTCATCATGTTCCCTTGCCAGCCCGTGCTCACTGAACCTCGCCAGAGCTTTGGCCGTGCTCGAGCGGCGGCAACCGGCTTGGCACCTTGCGCCGTGGCCATTTAAGTCCCTCCCCTCGGCCTCTTCTGCCTCGTGAGCTTGTTCCTGTTCCTCCCCGTCGCCTACCTCTGAGCTCATGCGCATGCACACGCGTCCGCGGTGACACCCGAGCTCGAACCGCCTTGCCACGGCTATTTAACCCCTCCCCTAAGACCCCCGAGCTCACCAAGCCACTCCTCCACCTCCCAGGATCCCGTCCCTCTACTCTCCCAAGCTCAAAGAGCACTCTGGTTCCCTCCATGGCCACCATGCCCGCATCGGCCTTGGCCTAAATTGGCTCAACGCCGATGCCCTCCCTCCTCCATTCCACCACCACTAGATCACCTATAGCCCTCTGGATTTTCCCCGCCCTTCACCTCTTCCTCCCGTGGCCAGTGCACGCGTGCCCACTCTGACCGAAACCGCCGTCCACCGCGGGTGATGCCCTGCTCGCCTCCGACCTCTCCGGCGAGCGTGCCACCCATAGGCGGGTCCGCCTCCATCCCCTGAGTCCAACGGTAGGTCAGGCGTCGCCGTTCGTGGCCGGAGCTGCGAGCACGGGCATCGGCCCTGCCCTCTGGTCGCACGGCCGAGTGAGAGGAAGATGATGACACCCCCTCCCCTCCACCTGGCCAGGCGGGCCCCACCTCCGCGAGGTCCAGCCGTCAGTCACACGAGGGGTTGACCCCGGGCGCTGACGTAGATAAGTGGCCGCGTATTTCCGAAAATACGCCTTCCCTAAGCCAAAAGTGTACTCTTCCTCTTCTTCGGGCCAGAACGCGCTTTCCTCTCTGGCAAGCGTATTTCTGAGAAAGGCACGTTCGGTTTATTCAGACAGGGACCTGTTGGTAAATATTTTGCTACAAATTGGTTCCTAAACTTTAAACGGTCGTATCTTTTTACCCCTAACTCCGATTGAGGTCAATCCAAATCCCGCGTCTTCGTCTCATAGAGCCCGTTCTGTTCACATCATTTTCATTATGGTTTGACATACTGGAATTGAACTTTTTGCCCTTGCCCCTAATCAGCCCCCTCCGAGAGAGTACCCTTTCCGGCGATTCCTTCCGCGATCTTTCCGCACTTCTCCCCGGAGCCTTCTTCATACCCAGGCTAGTCACAACCACCATTTGCATGATAACCATGCAGAAGCATTGGTTTTCAAATTGAATCTTTAATAACTGCCTGTTCGTTTTGCTACTGCTATCGGTATTTCGGTTATGCTTATGGGTCGGTGTTTACCGTCATGCTATGTTTTCTTGCACTCTATGATTATGTTCTTCATGCTAGCATTACTTTAATATTGGCAATGTTTGGTAGTAGTACATGTTTGTGATGGTCTTTGGTGCATGACTATCGTCTGTTCTGAGTACCGTTGTTATGCATGCTCTTTTGCCTCCAGTTGATTTAATACTTGCATGGTAGTTTTATCGTTATGTTATTGCATGGTATTTATTGTTGATGCTAGTGGTCATGTTATGCTATGGTTAGTGTTCTAGTTATGATAACCATGCTCGTTAGTATGCCATGCTCATATAGATAAATGGTTAAATGTTGTTGTTATGCTCGTTGATTGTGATGCATCCCCATGCTTATGTTAATATCATGTTCATGCATTGTAGTTGCATCATGTTACTTTTATCATGACTCAGCATATTGCATTCAAGTTTAACCGGATTAAATTGAACTTGAACAACTGTTGGTTGAGTCATGGTACCACCATATCGATCTGACCAGTGCAAACACGCTTACCCTATGGGGGGTCCTAACTGGGTCTATTGTCATGCCTCTCACCGGTGCCTCCCGCAAGGGAAGGTTATGCGCGGGCGCTACCCTGATCAGGTAGGACGGCATAAGCCTTGTGTGCCCATTATTGAGTATGGTTCCTTGTCCCCGTTTGGGACCGTTTTGCCACGATGGTGGCCGTTGGTGCCTTAGGCACAGGGCCACCCAGGACTTAGCCTAAAGGGGAGTTGGTCAGAGTGGCCGGCAGGGTGTCATGGCAGTAGGACGGTTTTGTCGGCACGCTTTGGTCCACCCGAATGGGAGTGCGAGGCCAGGGTTCCGTGGTGTGGGTACAGTGTGCTAACCTCTGTAGAGTGTGTGTGTTAAATCTATCGATAGCCGCGCCCGCGGATAAGGGCCCAGTTCGTAGTTGGTCACACTATGGGTTAATAGTAGTAATAATAATTTGCTTAATAACAACCCTGGTTTGATGATGAAATAAGTTGGTTGATATTTATGTGATCATGAGAGGATCACTGTAGTATCGTGAATGCCAACTTGTTGGATATTTGTTGTCACAGCCCTAGAATTTGTTTGTCATTAGTTGCATTAAGGCATCCATGCATCATGTTTAAAATTCATGAAACATGAAATGGGGATGGCAAACCCTAGCACTAAATAAAATGCAATTAGGATCAAAATAAAAATAATTTCAATAAACCCAGAATGCCCTTTAGAAAACTTCATTATTTTTGTTAAAGGTGAAAACCCCTGCCATCAATGATGCACATATTTCTAGGCCATTCTGGATTTTTGAATTAAATCCTATTGTATTTGACCTTGGGCATTTAAATACTATAAATAATTTAAATGTTCAAATAAATGTTGGAAATTGTTAAGGGTCACTGAAATAATTCAGAAAGCACCCATAATTGTTTCTAGGATTTTATTAAATTATTTGATATTTTAAATCAAATCAAAAACAAATTGCAGAAAATAGAAAAGAGGAAACAGAGAGAGAGAGAGTACTTACCTGGCGCCTACCTGTGCGGCCTGCTGCAGAAGCCGGCCCAGCCCACCACTGCAGCCCTCCGTCGTCTTCCTCCCCTCGCCCCGAAGCAGCTGCGTGCTCGCATGCGCACGGCCGCGCGGCCACCTCCTGCTTGCCGACGAGCCCCTGGACGCGTGGACGACTCCCGCAGGCCGTCCCGATCCCGCTGACCGTTTCACTCACTCTCCCCCCCTCGACCCTCCCTCCTCTGCTCCCTCTCTCCCGCCCGGACCGAACGGTGCCGCCGCCACCGACGAGCTCCCTCGCGGCCACCGCCACCCCCACGCCTCACCGACGCCCCAGGGAGCTCCGCCTCGATCCCCTCTTCCTCCCCACCGAGCCAAGCCCCTCGGGAAGCCCTACATCGCCTCCACGCCATCGTCTTCGTCCTCGACCGCCGCCGATGGTCGCCATCGATTCGCCGCCGTTCATGCTTCCCCGAGCTCGCTGACCCTCCCTGCATGATCCCCGTGAGCCCCTGCTTCGTTTCCCCCTAACCCCATGTCCGATTTCGAGCTCTAGCCGCCCCCTCTACCGGAGCCGAGACGCTCCGCCGCACGGGCTCGTCGCCGGCGAAACCCCGGTGACCATTTGGTCACGGGCGTGCACCCGTTATGCTTGCCGCGACCCGTAGAGCCCCTCCAGCGCCTCAGCTCCCTCGTTTGTGAGCAGCAGCGTCGAAATGCCCGACACCCGAACTCCGGCCGCCGCCAGGAGCCCGTTTCCGGCGAACCCCGGCCTCCCTGTGCCCAGCTGCGTGCGCCACTAGATGCGCGGGAGCACGGGCTCCCTCTTGGTGCCCTCAGCGCGACCAGCCGCAGGCTGTAGCGCCATCCCGAGCAACTCCGGCGAGGTCCCGCCGTCGCCATGGTCGCCGGCGTCACTAGCCGACGTGGCCGCGTGATTAGCACTAATCACGGCCAGCTAACCCTCCCCAGAGCCGCTGACGTATGGGCCCCACGCCCTTATTTAATCCTTATCATTTTCTGTTAAGTCTTAACCTAACCACCGTGGGCCCACACGTCAGCTTTGACCAAGCTGACGTGGCTTTTGACCTGGTCCCACCTGTCAGTGAGCTAAGCAGCCCTGTGACACTGACGTGTGGCCCCCACACGTCAGGTTTGACTTGGACCCGCCCTGTTGACCTGATGACGTCAGGGTGATGTCATACTGACGCAGTAAATGTTTTCTGGAGTTTTTAAATAAATCAGAAATGATTTATTTATTTCAGAAAATATCCAAAACTTCGAAAATTCATAGAAATTCAACCGTAACTCCAAATTAAATAAATTATATATGAAAAATTATCAGAAAAATTCAAGGAATCCATCTGTACCATTTTCATGCATGTTAGAAAAACTTATAACTGATGTTTAGCACAAATCATATAAATGGCATTTAAATAATCACATGTGGAGTTTGAATTTGAACCTAGGGTTCAAACCAACTCCATTTAACTTGTTGCTAGATGCATTAGCCCAAAACACATTCATTTTGCCATGTCATGATCATGCATCATATTGTGCATTGCATTGATTGTGTTCCCTTCTGTGTTGCCGGTATTTGTCCCCTCTCGATAGACGTGATACCGATGATGTGATCGTTGACACTGATGAAGACTCAATGCTATCTTCAGAAGTGCCAGGCAAGCAAAACCCCCTTGTTCATTTCGATAAAATCCCACTCTCTCGCTCCTGCTCTCTTTTACTGCATTAGGACAACAATGACATATTTGTTACTTGCTGCGGTAGCTGAACCCCTTTATTCTCTGCATGACCTGTCATTGCCACAGTAAATAGATGAAACCCACTAGCATGAGTAGGAGTTGTTTGAGCCCTGTTGTGCCTACTCATTCTTGCTTGTTTGTCATGCCTGCTACTGCTTAGAGTTGAGTCAGGTCTGATTCATCGGGGATGAACCAGAGGTGTGTGAACATGTCCTACCGTTGAGAGCTAAGTGTGTGAACACGATTTGGTAAAGGTAGCGGTGAGAGGCCATGTAGGAGTACATGGTGGGTTGTCTCATTGCAGCCGTCCTCAGGAACTGAGTTCTGTGTTTGTGATCCATGACCAGCTACTACCACACATTGGAATGCTTAAGTGCCCCTCTCGACTTATTAATCAACTTGATCTCTGTCCAGGAGTTGCAACTAGTTTCTGGTGTTTGTAGGTAGTGTTAGTAGTCTACCAAGTGGCACCCGGTACAAGTGGGCTTGGGATAGACTAGGCACAGTGGCACGGTGTACCAAGTGGCACCCGGATGGTGGGCTTGGGAACCCTGCTCACATCGTTTGGGGCCGTGAGCGACACTCCGGCCGGATCTCCTTGCGGATGGAACCCGAATAGGCGATAAACCTGGACTAGAGACTTGTTCGGTTAGTCAGGTCGTGGCCGACTCCCTCGCCCGGCTTCCGCTTGAAGGTTGCCGAGGTACATGACGTGTACAGGGCGATAAGTGGCGAAAGCGTGTGTGAAGAAGTACACCCCTGCAGGTTTAACATCATCTATTCGAATAGCCGGATTCCTCGGATATGGAAACTTGGACCCCTTGTACAGTTCATAGACAAGTGAAAGTGGTTACTCTAAAATACGCAAGATAAGCGTGAGTGCTATGGATGGCGTTCTCGTAGGGAAACGGGAGCGGATCCATAGTGGTGTATTGATATGGTGAATATGTGGACTCGTGTGTGCCACCTCAAAAGAGTTACTTGCAGTCGTAGTTCAGGTTAGCCACCGAGTCAAAGCTGGCTTGCTGCAGTTAAACTCCACCACCCCCTTTGTTGATAATGATGCATATGTAGATAGATCTGATGTAAGTCTTGCTGGGTACATTTGTACTCACGTTGCTTAATCTATGTTTTTGCAGAGAGACTTCAGTCTCGCTAGTAGTACCTCGTGGACTTCGACGTTTAGCTTGTTACCTCAGCTACGATCTTGTGCCCTCGGCAGGGTCTGGTAGATAGTCAGGCTTCTCAGCCTCTTTCATTTATAGTTGTCTGTACTCAGACATGATAGCTTCCGTTTGTGTTTTGACTTGTATGCTCTGAATGTTGGGTCATGAGACCTATGTTTGTAATATCTCGCTCCTTGGAGCCTATTGAATTAAATACTTGAGTTGTAGAGTCATGTTGTGATGCCATGTTGTATTGCACATATCGAGCATATTGTGTGTATGTTATTGAAATGCTTGGTATGTGTGGGATCTGACTATCTAGTTGTTTATCCTTAGTAGCCTCTCTTACCGGGAAATGTCTCCTGGTGTTTCCACTGAGCCATGGTAGCTTGCTACTGCTCCGGAACACCTAAGCTGGCCGGCATGTGTCCTTCTTCGTTCCTGTGTCTGTCCCTTCGGGGAAATGTCACGCGATGAATACCGGAGTCCTGTTAGCCCGCTACAGCCCGGTTCACCGGAGTCCTGCTAGCCCAGTGCTACAGCCTGGATTCACTCGCTGATGACCGACACGTTCGTTGCTGGGTCATGTATGCCTGTCCCTGTAAGTTAGTGCCACTTTGGGTTCACGACTAGCCATGTCAGCCCGGGTTCTTTGTCATATGGATGCTAGCGACACTATCATATACGTGAGCCAAAAGGCGCAAACGGTCCCGGGCCGGGTAAGGTGGCACCCGTGGGAATACCGTGCGTGAGGCCGCAAAGTGATATGATGTGTTACATGCTAGATCGGTGTGACTTAGGATCGGGGTCCTGACAGCTTTGGTGTCAGAGCCTGACTGCCTGTAGGATTACCAAGCCAAACTGGTCGAAGTGAGTCTAGAAATTCTTTAGTTATATAAGGGAATTGATTGTGGGATGGAACGTAAGGCTCTTTTACTCCTTATACCTCATGCCCTCTGATCCGAGTCATCTTATCTCTCCTACGGGGTTAAGGAACTAGGCTATCTCTTCTTTCTATCAGGATCACGTGTTACTTATCCGTAGACTTATAAGATTGTTGGACTTAAGCCTCTGTTCAGTTCCTACTACTTCTGTATGTTAGCTGTTGATCTCCAAACCTTGATATTGTGCTTCTGAGTGGTTATGCCACCATTTTTGTGATTGTCTCAAATCTTTTTGAGCATTTACAGCCGTTATGCTGTCCGAGTCATCCCAGGTTTCCAAAGAGTCTGATGCAATTGCAAAATCCTTTTCCTCTGGTTTCAATGTCTTTCTGGGCCAGGTTAATCACACAAATTATTGAGTTGAGGTACTCTACTGCCTCGACCTATATGTTGGAGCTGGTATTATGACCCTAGGTGTCTTAGGGGATCATCTAGTAATCTAGCAATGTTTTGTGTTCCCAGTGTGAAGATTCTGGCCATCATTCTCGAAAGCATCTCGTGGTGCTACTTAGTAGTAGGTATTCTATTCCTGGGTTTTGAACCCGAGATTCACTCTACTTACTTCATGTTGATAGTGTTTGCTAGTTCCTTTAGGATATTAGTAACCTTTGCGATAGTCCTCGAGGTTTGTGGTACATCCTTCTTCCAATTACCATGAACCATCCTTGGCAGGAGTTCCTTTGAACCAAAAGATGACAACAAGAGTGCTCTCGATGAGTTCTCCATGCTATATTGTGACTCTGCCAGCTCAACCGTTCTGCATGGGTTATCCGGAAGAATTAAGTTGAACTTGGTTCGACATACTAATCTATGCATCCACAACTCAGAAAGTTATATGTTCCTTTGAGTTGTCCCTCTTTAGTTGTCTACTGACCTTCGTCTATCAGTTGATAGTCAAGAGTATGCGTGCGTTCGTTTATCGATGCCTATTATTCTTGTGGTCCGTCAAGCCATTCTATTCCAGAATGACTAGGAGAAACAAACTCTAGTACCTTATCCATTTCCAGGATGGGGTCAAAGTAGTTGTATTCCGTAGATCAAATGCCAATCCAGCTTTTGGTTCTGTTCTACCTTGGAGTATTACCTCCTTTATGTCAGAATTGTCATGAGAACTGCACCAACTCTCATGAATTTTGACGTAGTGATACTTCTCACCATCATTAGTCATTCCTCGGTCTTCGTGTCGATGCAACCGGAATACCGACAGAAGAATTGTGATGTGTGAAATCAATACTCCTAGCAACCTCGTTGCTTGGTAGTTAAAGGACAATAATTTCATTCTTAGCGTGTTGGTTTTGAATCATCCTTCTAAGACTGATCGTGCCACCTAGTCCTTATTTCGGTACACCCTTCGATTGATGAGTTAGGATCTTGTCAAGTCCTCACTCATTTGATCATATCGTCTTGCCCTCAAAAGCGAGATTGTTCTCGAGCTTAGTAACATACCGGTGGTTCATGGTATTCCGAATTTTTTTCTCGGAAGTATCACCAGGTTGTCGCCTGACCGCTATGTTGACCTCGTGATCAAGTTGGTTTATTCCTGTAAACCCCTATTTCTCCAAGAATCCATGTTGGATACCCCTGAGCTAGTTGGTTAAGCTAGACAACAACTTGGAGAATTGGAAGATAAAAGCTTGCCTAACTTAGTTCGTTCCAAAGGGATATTCTGTGTAGTGTGTGTTGAAGAAATAGGATATCTTCATCGATTGGTCCCTGTGATCAGTTGCTGGACCTATTGTCTTATCAATCCTTTGATTTGAGTGTGGGCTATCGTCAATCAAATCAGTACCAACGATGCTTGTAATGTTGTATTACTCGTGGTTGATCCCTCGAGCATATACCATTACATCTTTTGGTCTGACCAATACTATCACCGTGTTCACATGATGGTGGAAGTCCAGTGATATGGAAATTCTGATGAGTTGTTGTTGAGCCCATCAGCAACATTTTGTCTCCCCCATGATTCATGTTGAACATCAACCTAGTGTTGGAAACTTTTATAGGCATTTTCTTCATGCCCCGTTCATGAAGTATATGCTGGATGAAAGAAGTGACTTTCTTTGATTCACGCGCATTTGATGTAAGTTGCCGCCGTGGGTTCGAGAAAGTTAGTTTTGCTTCCTCTGGAATCGTCCCAAGTCAGTCATGCATGTGCAAAGTATACTATGGTTTGGTAGATTAATTACCTCCACTCCATGTGTGTTCTGTAGCACCCCAAGCCACTGACTGATTTGTTCAGGAAAAGGAGTTGATGTGCTAATCCTAGGTCATGTACAAGACTTCGACATCCTCGATGATGGTTCCCAACCTGAACTCGGTAGTGTTTTATTGTAAGACTACCATGTGATCATGTTTGTCCGAGACAACATGTTCACATGTGTGTAGCAGACCCAGCTCATGTTTTGGAGCTTTCTATCGTAGTTCATCTCCCGAGAATCCCGCAACGTCATCTCGTCGATTTGTGTTGCAAACTTTCATTTTTCTTCCTAGACTCGATGAGTCTGGAATATCCTGACACCAACCAGATCTGAATCTCAGGCAGATATGATGGTTGGAACATTTTCCCAAGAACTATAATACTGGTCTTGTGATAACCGGTAAAGTGGATGTCGTGGCCAACACACCCAGCCGGAAGACCTATTATTGTAGTAACTTGATTGAGGAAGTTGGCCACCTTTCCATAAGGACTTCGTAGGATTTACTCCCTAGTTGTTCCTTATGATTCTTGTGCTCCCGAAGTCCGACCTTTACTTGATGTTCTAGATATCCAACCATAATTATCTATGGATTACGCTAGCACATCAAGGAGAACATTAGGAGCGGAGTGCTAAATGTCTCTCGGTCGATCGTCCAGATTTTGTCCCCTTGGCCTCGCTAAGGTGAAATCTGAGAAGGTGTTATCTTCCTTTGCATCTGCATCGTCCTTCCTCATTCATCATGGTAGTAAGTTGTGTTGCCAGAATCCTTGACACGGATATTGGTAAAACCTTGATAATTATGGAAATGCTCAAGTTCTTGAGAGCACGCCCAAGCGCTAGGTGTTATCATCGGTACTAATTGGATTGCTCTCAGTTTCCTCGGCAATGCTATGACCTTTTCAAACAGTGAATTCACTCTCTATCGTGGTTTTTCCCCCAGTTTCCAGAATCATTCCCAGCATTGCATTTTGTTCCCAGCTTGCACTGCTAATGTGCCATTCTACCATGGGTCTCTTCCATTTCCGGCGATAAGCAAATTCATCCATTACGTTGTCTTCAACAAGGTAATCCACATCATCCAAGTCCGGGTATGCCTTTCTACCGAACCCCTCTAAATGATCGATTATGATTTGCCTTAAGCTGGCATAAAGAGTTTCAATGATCTTTAAATCAGAGGTAATTCTTTTTGCCACTTAAGGGGATATTTCTACGAGTCACCTTCCCTAAGGTGCATTGTTGTGGTATCATGGCAACTCAACTCCTCGCTACGTTGACAACCGCTCACCACCTTCTTAAGCGTGGAATTATTGTCCACCTAGTGAACCTTCGTCATCCGTTTCTTTCCACCCCTCTTGATGTGCATCTCGTGTCTCAGCTCGAGAGATGCTGCTATGTCTCATCCCATGGGTTGATCCTGAGTTGTTCGGTCTTCTCGAAGATCGATTGTTCTAGAGTTTTCCTTTCTTCTCGTTGTCATGTTGGCTGGAGTTCTCAAAGCAAGACGTCGAGACAAAGATGAGGATCAAATCAACACTCTTGTGATGTGCAACCTGGATCGTGAAGATTGTACTAGTTTGCGTTCCCCCTTCACCTTACCCTACGCTTGAATCTCGGGACGAGATTTTTTGTTTAGTGGGGGTGAGTTGTCACAGCCCTAGAATTTGTTTGTCATTAGTTGCATTAAGGCATCCATGCATCATGTTTAAAATTCATGAAACTTGAAATGGGGATGGCAAACCCTAGCACTAAATAAAATGCAATTAGGATCAAAATAAAAATAATTTCAATAAACCCAGAATGCCCTTTAGAAAAGTTCATTATTTTTGTTAAAGGTGAAAACCCCTGCCATCAATGATGCACATATTTCTAGGCCATTCTGGATTTTTGAATTAAATCCTATTGTATTTGACCTTGGGCATTTAAATACTATAAATAATTTAAATGTTCAAATAAATGTTGGAAATTGTTAAGGGTCACTGAAATAATTCAGAAAGCACCCATAATTGTTTCTAGGATTTTATTAAATGATTTGATATTTTAAATCAAATCAAAAACAAATTGCAGAAAATAGAAAAGAGGAAACAGAGAGAGAGAGAGAGAGTACTTACCTGGCGCCTACCTGTGCGGCCTGCTGCAGAAGCCGGCCCAGCCCACCACTGCAGCCCTCCGTCGTCTTCCTCCCCTCGCCCCGAAGCAGCTGCGTGCTCGCACGCACACGGCCGCGCGGCCACCTCCTGCTTGCCGACGAGCCCCTGGACGCGTGGACGACTCCCGCAGGCCGTCCCGATCCCGCTGACCGTTTCGCTCACTCTCCCTCCCTCGACCCTCCCTCCTCTGCTCCCTCTCTCCCGCCCGGACCGAACGGAGCCGCCGCCACCGACGAGCTCCCTCGCGGCCACCACCACCCCCACGCCTCATCGACGCCCCAGGGAGCTCCGCCTCGATCCCCTCTTCCTCCCCACCGAGCCAAGCCCCTCGGGAAGCCCTACATCGCCTCCACGCCATCGTCTTTGTCCTCGACCGCCGCCGATGGTCGCCGTCGATTCGCTGCCGTTCATGCTTCCCCGAGCTCGCTGACCCTCCCTGCATGATCCCCGTGAGCCCCTGCTTCGTTTCCCCCTAACCCCATGTCCGATTTCGAGCTCTAGCCGCCCCCTCTACCGGAGCCGAGACGCTCCGCCGCACGGGCTCGTCGCCGGCGAAACCCCGATGACCATTTGGTCACGGGCGTGCACCCGTTGTGCTTGCTCTGACCCGTAGAGCCCCTCCAGCGCCTCAGCTCCCTCGTTTGTGAGCAGCAGCGTCGAAATGCCTGACGCCCGAACTCCGGCCGCCGCCAGGAGCCCGTTTCCGGCGAACCCCGGCCTCCCTGTGCCCAGCTGCGTGCGCCACTAGATGCGCGGGAGCACGGGCTCCCTCTTGGTGCCCTCAGCGCGACCAGCCGCGGGCTGTAGCGCCATCCCGAGCAACTCCGGCGAGGTCCCGCCGTCGCCATGGTCGCCGGCGTCACTAGCCGACGTGGCCGCGTGATTAGCACTAATCACGGCCAGCTAACCCTCCCCAGAGCCGCTGACGTATGGGCCCCACGCCCTTATTTAATCCTTATCATTTTCTGTTAAGTCTTAACCTAACCACCGTGGGCCCACACATCAGCTTTGACCAAGCTGACGTGGCTGTTGACCTGGTCCCACCTGTCAGTGAGCTAAGCAGCCCTGTGACACTGACGTGTGGCCCCCACACGTCAGGTTTGACTTGGACCCGCCCTGTTGACCTGATGACGTCAGGGTGATGTCATACTAACGCAGTAAATGTTTTCTGGAGTTTTTAAATAAATCAGAAATGATTTATTTATTTCAGAAAATATCCAAAACTTCGAAAATTCATAGAAATTCAACCGTAACTCCAAATTAAATAAATTATATATGAAAAATTATCAGAAAAATTCAAGGAATCCATCTGTACCATTTTCATGCATGTTAGAACAAGTTATAACTGCTGTTTAGGACAAATCATATAAATGGCATTTAAATAATCTCATGTGGAGTTTGAATTTGAACCTAGGGTTCAAACCAACTCCATTTAACTTGTTGCTAGATGCATTAGCCCAAAACACATTCATTTTGCCATGTCATGATCATGCATCATATTGTGCATTGCATTGATTGTGTTCCCTTCTGTGTTGCCGGTATTTGTCCCCTCTCGATAGACGTGATACCGATGATGTGATCGTTGACACTGATGAAGACTCAATGCTATCTTCAGAAGTACCAGGCAAGCAAAACCCCCTTGTTCATTTTGATAAAATCCCACTCTCTCGCTCCTGCTCTCTTTTACTGCATTAGGACAACAACGACATATTTGTTACTTGCTGCGGTAGCTGAACCCCTTTATCCTCTGCATGACCTGTCATTGCCACAGTAAATAGATGAAACCCACTAGCATGAGTAGGAGTTGTTTGAGCCCTGTTGTGCCTACTCATTCTTTCTTGTTTGTCATGCCTGCTACTGCTTAGAGTTGAGTCAGGTCTGATTCATCGGGGATGAACCAGAGGTGTGTGAACATGTCCTACCGTTGAGAGCTAAGTGTGTGAACACGATTTGGTAAAGGTAGCGGTGAGAGGCCATGTAGGAGTACATGGTGGGTTGTCTCATTGCAGCCGTCCTCAGGAACTGAGTTCTGTGTTTGTGATCCATGACCAGCTACTACCACACATTGGAATGCTTAAGTGCCCCTCTCGACTTATTAATCAACTTGATCTCTGTCCAGGAGTTGCAACTAGTTTCTGGTGTTTGTAGGTAGTGTTAGTAGTCTACCAAGTGGCACCCGGTACAGGTGGGCTTGGGACAGACTAGGCACAGTGGCACGGTGTACCAAGTGGCACCCGGATGGTGGGCTTGGGAACCCTGCTCACATCGTTTGGGGCCGTGGGCGACACCCCGGCCGGATCTCCTTGCGGATGGAACCCGAATAGGCGATAAACCTGGACTAGAGACTTGTTCGGTTAGTCAGGTCGTGGCCGACTCCCTCGCCCGGCTTCCGCTTGAAGGTTGTCGAGGTACATGACGTGTACAGGGCGATAAGTGGCGAAAGCGTGTGTGAAGAAGTACACCCCTGCAGGGTTAACATCATCTATTCGAATAGCCGGATTCCTCGGATATGGAAACTTGGACCCCTTGTACAGTTCATAGACAAGTGAAAGTGGTTACTCTAAAATACGCAAGATAAGCGTGAGTGCTATGGATGGCGTTCTCGTAGGGAAACGGGAGCGGATCCATAGTGGTGTATTGATATGGTGAATATGTGGACTCGTGTGTGCCACCTCAAAAGAGTTACTTGCAGTCGTAGTTCAGGTTAGCCACCGAGTCAAAGCTGGCTTGCTGCAGTTAAACTCCACCACCCCCTTTGTTGATAATGATGCATATGTAGATAGATCTGATGTAAGTCTTGCTGGGTACATTTGTACTCACGTTGCTTAATCTATGTTTTTGCAGAGAGACTTCAGTCTCGCTAGTAGTACCTCGTGGACTTCGATGTTTAGCTTGTTACCTCAGCTACGATCTTGTGCCCTCGGCAGGGTCTGGTAGATAGTCAGGCTTCTCAGCCTCTTTCATTTATAGTTGTCTGTACTCAGACATGATAGCTTCCGTTTGTGTTTTGACTTGTATGCTCTGAATGTTGGGTCATGAGACCTATGTTTGTAATATCTCGCTCCTCGGAGCCTATTGAATTAAATACTTGAGTTGTAGAGTCATGTTGTGATGCCATGTTGTATTGCACATATCGAGCATATTGTGTGTATGTTATTGAAATGCTTGGTATGTGTGGGATCTGACTATCTAGTTGTTTATCCTTAGTAGCCTCTCTTACCGGGAAATGTCTCCTGGTGTTTCCACTGAGCCATGGTAGCTTGCTACTGCTCCGGAACACCTAGGCTGGCCGGCATGTGTCCTTCTTCGTTCCTGTGTCTGTCCCTTCGGGGAAATGTCACGCGATGAATACCGGAGTCCTGTTAGCCCGCTACAGCCCGGTTCACCGGAGTCCTGCTAGCCCAGTGCTACAGCCTGGATTCACTCGCTGATGACCGACACGTTCGTTGCTGGGTCATGTATGCCTGTCCCTGTAAGTTAGTGCCACTTTGGGTTCACGACTAGCCATGTCAGCCCGGGTTCTTTGTCATATGGATGCTAGCGACACTATCATATACGTGAGCCAAAAGGCGCAAACGGTCCCGGGCCGGGTAAGGTGGCACCCGTGGGAATACCGTGCGTGAGGCCGCAAAGTGATATGATGTGTTACATGCTAGATCGGTGTGACTTAGGATCGGGGTCCTGACATTTGTGGTGTTATGCGAGAGTCAAGGGTAAAGGTCAAGCTCCTTGTGGTCATGAATGATTACTACGATATTGTTAATACCAAGCTTGATTGGATCCTGAGATGATCGTGTTATGTCCGTGATGGTAAGTTTGTGCAGGTGATGGTTACGATGTAACCCGAGTAGAGTAAGTTGGAGCATCATAGCGTCATCATGTTGCATGCTAGTCTCATCATGTTTATATGTTTATGACATGCTCATATTGTTCTAGCTGTATCATCTTGTTCATGCTATGATTGATCTGATAGTATCATGTTAAACCTGGTTAACCTGTAATTGCCATGCTATTGTTTGTCTTCATTGCTTTAGTTGCTGTGAGCTTGCAAGTACATTCAATGTACTAACCAGGCGTGTCATTGCCAGTTTGCAGGTCATGCCGAATATGATTGCTTGTTTGCTGTGGATCCCTTGTTTGCGTGCTAGGATAAGCGTTCCAGCCAGAGTCCCTACGGAGTCGAGTTGTTCTGCTGCTTACATAGAGGAACCGTGGCAGGAGTAGTGTCGCCGTGCCGATGTAATCCCGTTGTACCCAATATAGCTTGCAATAAAGAGCTGGTTTGTTCTATGCTAAGAAGTGCCATATTCCAGAAGACTTCTCCTCGATCTCTGGGCTGGAATACGGGGTGTTCCGGTTTCTCTGAGCAGGGGTGCCACATGCTTTGTATCAAAGCAGGTCTGCCTGTAGGATGCCCTAGCCCGCGCGAATGTTAGAATGCGATAGTATAGAGCCCCGTTGGTTTGTTGCACTTGATTGCTACATTTGTTTTTTGCATAGCATGCATATAGATTATTCTCTTGTCGCTAACAGTTACTCTTGTGAGTGTTGGTGGCATCGTTTTCGATCCACTACATGCACCCTCCATCTTTGCATCCTGCTTTTCGGTGTTTGGCATCATCTCTGTCCCAGCAGAGTGATGCCCTGGTACCGAGTGTTCCAGACACCATTTGCGCGAGTTATGCTCAGGTAGCGTGTCGATATCTTTTCGCCACCCACCCGTATTATTTAGGTGATAGACTTGTCTCTATCCCGAATCGTACCATCCATCTTGTCCCTTCGGCAACCCTTACTGATAATTGTTATCAGAAAAGGGCAATGCCATCAAGCCTTACTTTTCCTCCCCTATCTTGCCCTGTCATCCCATTCCTTGGACGTGTATGGTTCGTTTCGTATGCCTGATGATGATGTGGTCATGACCTTTGTGTTCCACCACATAATCACCATGTCCGTCCTTGCCTCCATATCTATCCAGATCCAACCAGTGTTCAGCCAGCGCTTGGTGTAGCCTTGGTTACGCCAACCCCTTCCACACATGAATTCATTTTCGTGCACACCGCCACAGCATATTAGATCGCAATACCAAAGTTTCCGTGAGATTTGTGTGCTTAGGTGTGCATGCATATTATTGTGTGAGTAGCAGTAATATGTGTTGATTCTTTCTATTAATTGTATGCTTGTGTGTTTGTTTTGTTGTTTTTGTCGTTTCTATTGCTTCTTTTATTGGGCCTTCGGTGTGGCATTATTTTCCCCTCATTAGAGTTGCTCGTCAACCGACACCGGACCCGAAGAATCAGCAAGGAGTCAACCTGGCAATCCGACCCATGGGTCCGTCTGCCCATGGGCACCCGACCCGAATGGGTAGGGTATGGGTTGTCGACTTCGCCCATGGGTCTTACCCATGGGTAACCCAATTAGTCATGGGTAGCGTATGGGTTTAAGTTTATGCCCGTGGGTCACCCAATGGGTCACCCGACTATTAGTAATAATTAAATAAATTATTTAATCTCCATTATATTTGAAGTATTTAACCTAAATACGCTAACATGTCACGTGTCACTAGAACCAGTCATTAAAAAAGAACGAGGAACTACTCTAGTGTCTGGTCCATGCGAGCGCAACTATCACCAGGCCTTCTCCTTATAGCCCAATTCTGACTACAGCATGGGCGTGGCCCATAAAAATTGCCAGGTGCACTGCATAGCGCCTCAAGCCTGCGTAACGTAATAAAAGTTATGCAATCTTTTAGTACCACCTCGCCTACTAGAACGCAAAGGAAGGGGAGCTCCACCTATAAAGTAGAGACTGTTGTTTCGTCACTGGGTACTGCATCCGCCTCTCTGCAACTGCGCGCCAGCCAAATAAAAAATATAAATAAAATTAAACCTTGTCAGACCCGATGGGTGCCCAATAGGGTCGGGTTACCCGATGGGTCCGGGTGTGGGTCTATTTGCAGACCCATGGGTAGGGTCGTGGGTGTAGCATTGACCCGATAGTTTATTGGGAATGGGTCTGGTAGAGGTCAACCCGACCATATCCGTCCCGATTGCCAGGTTGAGCAAGGAGTTCATATGTATGGAAGCTCAGCTAAACAGATGGAATTATCAGCAGACTGCAGTGAAATTTGGAATTTCTCATCTGAATGCAAAAGGAATCCTGGATGGACAGTCAGTATCATGTTTGCATCAGCGTGCACTCCTTACAACAATATGGATAATCAAGTTTCCCTCAGTGTGCACTCTTCATGACAAAAATGATCAGATCAGCAAGAAGATAATTAAGCTATGTGCAAGACCAACAGTGCAATTTCAGTCAAAGGTATGGTTCAGATACAAGGTTTGATTCTTCGTGGAGGATGATTTGGAAACATAATATGCCTGGAAGAAAGCACGGATGTGCCACATACTCAGAAAGGAGGATGGTCCAGCAATTCCTGTTTCAGCACAAAACCCAGTCTTCCTCAGCAAGATACTCTCGATGGTTTTCAGCATAAGCCATCCAATCGTCCTTAGTACGGCACTGGTGCAAGATAGTACATTATGAATTGACAGCAGATGTCAGAATCAGATCCGCAATAGTTGGTCAGAAGCAAGAATCAGTCAGAACACAAGTCTGCCTTGGGAATCAGATTCTCAGATATATGTGAAGGAAGCCAGATATACACCTCAGTGTGACAAAGGACTATGAAGATTGACGACAACACTGAGCTCTGTACAAGTATCAGTGAACCTGGAATGTGATCCTGATGAGCCCTTGTCTTCTTTTCTTTGGTAACGGCACCATGCCTGTGTTTGGAGCCATTTTAGTCATCCAGGGTGGATGCCGACTTTATATTTCTCTATTCAACAATTGTCACGAGTTTTGAGGTGCGTTCCGGCCGTCTCGTACAGCTGTTGAGTTTCTTTTTGTGACAGTGGTCCTATGCTTTTAGCTACTTTTTGGCTATCTTAGGGAGCTGCCACTTTCTTCTTATCAGCACAGTCTCATGCTCCAAGCTGCTTTTCGGCTGTCTTGAGCCGTGGTTGAGCTATTTCAGTGATGTCCCAGATCTAAGTTGTAAAGACTGTTCTGGTGGCTACTGATTTATTTGCCAACTTCTTGCAAGGGTTCAGATGATCATTTCCCCTGATCAGAATGTTGCACCCAACAGAACCTATGGTCACCCGAAGAAGCAATATAACCAAGCTCTTTCAGCCAAAGATCCAGACAAAGAAAGCAGTAATGAAGGAGCAAGACTGATAATTTTTGCATGACCCACATGGTGCAGTTTCCCCGGATAGTCTAAGTCAGTATCGACCGCCATGGATATTCACTTAAGGGGTCTACTCAATTCCGAACCAACATCAGCCAAGGATAAGGATATTATCATATAAGGTCATACCCCTTATGCTGGCCACTACAGGTGACAATCAAATATTTCTTAGGAAGCTGAGACTCAAGACAGTGGAGCCAGTCAGGATGATTCAGAAATTCCTGCGATAAGTTAGAATCTGCCAAGAAAACGGTTATGCCTCAACTCACCGTTTGGAACCCAAAGGACCTGCATTTAGTGGAGGAACGCAATGCAAGGAGTCAGAGCTTGGGTGTTCATCAAGAAAATCTGATCACTAATTCATTGGCAGTTTCTAGTACAGACACGGCAATTGGAAATCACCCTTGGATTTGTGAGACAGACATATATTTCAGTCATGGCAATCTCAGATAAGTCAGTAGATATGAACAGAACATGTGAGGTCAGATCTGTCAGAATGTTGATACAGTGAAGCAAACCACCCCAGAACCAGTCACGCAAGTCAGATGAAGAATTTGATGGGAACAATCAATAAAGGAAAAAAGGATACCCGAGTTGGCAACGGTTTCCTTAAGGCGGTATATTCATACTTGTTCCCTGAGCAACCAAATCTCAAGGATGAGATTTCTTTAAGGGGGGAAGGTTTGTCACAGCCTGATTTTTGGCCCTTTCTTTTTTCTTTTGTTTTTCTGAGATTTTTGCTTGAGGTTTCTTTTTTCGTGGCTTTGTGGTCTGGAAACTGAAGAAGATGAACTCTTCTTTGCTTCCAGAGTGGCTTGTCAACCTCAAATCCTTCCCTAGACCTTTCCATTTTAATCCTAGCCCAAATCCCAATATTCTTTTTATTGGGAATATTCCTTTTCTATTAAAGGAATGACCCTAATTGCCCTAGGTTGTGAAGCAACCTATATTTCTGTCACTCCTAAAATTCCCAAATAATTCTCATAAATTGTTTGGGACATATCTTCCTAAAATGTGGCAAAATATTTAATTTGCCATGTTTATCATCATGCTCAAATAATTCATTACCTATTCTATCCTGAATGGCTGATTGTGAAGCAAGTGCCATTTATCTTTGCCCAATTGAATCCAAACTCCTTGTACATCTTTTCCTGTCCAAATAATTTCCGCATGCTAAAATTCAACTTAATTTGCGAAGCCAATATTCCTGAGCAATTTTTCAAAGTTCCTGTCTAAGGGAATTGGTTGTGAAGGAAGTGCTAGCTAGGTTAACCCAATTGAGTTGAAATTTTGCATGGTCCTTCATAGCATCAAATGAAAGCACTTCTAAAGATTTGAGCTCATGAGATCCATCTATGTGAGCTGGGCATCAAATCTTTGTTTCTGTCCAAATTTTCAGTTAGTGAAGCAAGTATATTTTATATTGCTCCATTATGGCTGAAAATTTTTCTAGGCCTTCTCTTATCCACATGACCTATATTCACCCAATTTGGGCTCATTTCATATAGCCATTTTCCCTCAGGAATTTTCTCAAGTTCCTGCTTAGAGAGGACCATTATGAAGGAACTACCATTTTGGTTGGCCAAATGGCGTGAAAGTTTTATGGCACTCTCTTAAGTGCAAATAATTTTGCCATGTCAAATTTCAGCTTAAGTGACTTCTCCATTTGAGTGCACCATCATGATCTTGATACTGGACCAAATCTGCAGTTGTGAAGCAACTATGATTTATCTTGGTCCAATTATCCTCAAACTTTCCAGGATCGCAGTCTTTCCCTATCGAAACACCCCAGACAACTCCATTTGACCCAATCATCTCCCTATGGATCACCAGTGCTCATCCCAAACCGATACAGCAAAGTTTCAACGATGCCACACTCCTCTACTTGGCTCCTTCTCTTGATCCATCAACTCCCTCAGCTTATATGATGAAGGGACTCATCACTAGACAGCTCGCAGCAATCTCTTGCGTCCCCTCCTTGCCGGGCATAGCGGTGACCGCGTCGTTTGCACACACTCTGGCAGCATTGGTCGCGTCCAGAGCATCGTTTTGCTCGGGCACGAATCGTGCTCATCGCATTCGCTCACACGTGCATGCCTAGCGCGTTCCCCGCGTTGTCGCCGTTCCCATGGAGCCATTTCCCCTCCGTCTTCTTCCCCGATGAGCCGTCCCCATCGTGAACAGAGCCCATCCACGAACGATCTATAGCCGACCATCGTCTTCTCCTCTGTTGGCTTCTTCCTCCTCGTGTCCTCAAGAGTAGCTCGTCTCCGTGGCCTCTGAGCCTCGTTCGCATCCCCGTCGTCGCGTTCCCTTGCCAGCCCGTGCTCGCTGAGCCTCGCCAGAGCTTTGGCCGAGCTCGAGCGGCGGCAACCGGCTTGGCACCACGCGCCGCGGCAATTTAAGTCCCTCCCCTCGGCCTCTTCTTCCTCGTGAGCTCGTCCTTGTTCCTCCCCGTCACCTACCTCCAAGCTCATGCGCATGCACACGCGTCCGCGGTGCCGGACACGCGTCCGCGGTGACACCCGAGCACGAACCGCCTTGCCACGGCTATTTAAGCCCACCTCCAAGACCCCCGAGCTCACCAAGCCACTCCTCCACCTCCCAGGACCCCGTCCCGCTACTCTCCCGAGCTCAAAGAGCTCTTTGGTTCCCTCCATGGCCGTCGTGCCTGCATCGGCCTTGGCCTAAATTGGCTCAATGTCGATGCCCTCCCTCCTCCATTCCACCACCACTAGACCACCTATAGCCCTCTGGTTCTTCCCCGCCCTTCGCCTCTTCCTCCCGTGGCTAGTGGACGCGTGCCCACTTCTGACCAAAACCGCCATCCGCCATGGGTGATGCCCTGCTCGCCTCCGACCTCTCCGATGACCGTGCCACCCATGGGCGGGTCCGCCTCCGTCCCCTGAGTCCAACGGTACGTCGGGCGTCGCCGTTGGTGGCCGGAGCTGCGAGCACGGCCGCATGCACCGGCCCTGACCTCTGGCCGCGCGGGCGAGCGAGATGAAGATGACGACACCCCCTCCCCTCAACCTGGCCAGGCGGGCCCCACCTCCTCGAGTCCCACCCATCAGTCACACGAGGGGTTGACTCCGGGCGCTGACGTGGATAAGTGCCCGCGTATTTCCGAAAGTACGCCTTCCCTATGCCAAAAGCGTACTCTTCCTCTTCTTCGGGCCAGAACGCGCTTTCCTCTCTGGAAAGCGTATTTCTGAGAAAGGCACGTTCAGTTTATTCAGACAGGGACCTATTGGTAAATGTTTTGCTACAAATTGGTCCGTGAACTTTAAATGGTCGTATCTTTTTACCCGTAACTCCGATTGAGGTGAATCCAAATCCCGCGTCTTTGTCTTGTCGAGAACGTTCTGTTCACATCATTTTCACTATGGTCTGACATACAGGAAATGACCTTTTTGCCCTTGCCCCTAATCAGCCCCCTCCGAGAGAGTACCCTTTCCGGCGATTCCTTCCGTGATCTTTCTGCACTTGTCCCCGGAGCCTTCTTCATACCCAGGCAAGCCACAACCACCATTTGCATGATAGCCATGCAAAAGCATTGGTTTGCAACTTGAATCTTTAATAACTGCCTGTTTGTTTTGCTACTGTTGTCGGTATTTCGGTTATGCTTATGGATCGGTGTTTACCGTCATGCTATGTTTTCTTGCACTCTGTGATTATGTTCTTCATGCTAGTATTACTTTAATGTTGGCAATGTTTGGTAGTATTACATGTTGGTTGTGGTCTTCGGTGCATGACCATCGTCTGTTTCGAGTACCATTGTTATGCATGCTCTTTTGCCTCAAGTTGATTAAATACTTGCATGGTAGTTTTATCGTTATGTTATTGCATGGTATTTATTGTTGATGCTAGTGGTCATGTTATGCTATGGTTAGTGTTCTAGTTATGATAACCATGCTCAACAGTATGCCATGCTCATTTGGATAAATGGTTAAATGTTGTTGTTATGCTCGTTGATTGTGATGCATCCCCATGCTTATGTTAATATCATGTTCATGCATTGTAGTTGCATCATGTTACTTTTATGATGACTCAGCATATTGCATTCAAGTTTAACCGGATTAAATTGAACAGGAACAACTGTTGGCTGAGTCATGGTGCCACCATATCGATCTGACCAGTGCAACCACGCTTACCCTATGGGGGGTCCTTACTGGGTCTATTGTCATGCCTCTCACCGGTGCCTCCCGCGAGGGAAGGTTATGCGCGGGCGCTACCCTGATCAGGTAGGACGGCATAAGCCTTGTGTGCCCATTGTTGAGTATGGATCCTTGTCCCCGTTTGGAACCGTTTTTCCACGACGGTGGCCGTTGGTGCCTTTGGTAGGCACGGGGCCACCCAGGACTTAGCCCAAAGGGGAGTTGGTCGGAGTGGCCGTGAGGGTGTCATGGCAGTAGAATGGTTTTGTCGGAACGCTTTGGTCCACCCGAATGGAGTGCGAGGTCAGGGTTCCATGGTGTGGGTACAGTGTGCTAACCTCTGCAGAGAGTGTGTGTTAAATCTATCGATAGCCGCGCCCGCGGATAAGGGCCCAGTTCATAGTTGGTCACATTATGGGTCAATAGTAATAATAATAATTTGCTTAATAACAACCCTGGTTCGATGATGAAAGAAGTTGGTTGATATTTATGTGATCGTGAGAGGATCACTGTAGTATCGTGAATGCCAACTTGTTGGATATTTGTGGTGTTATGCGAGAGTCAAGGGTAAAGGTCAAGCTCCTTGTGGTCATGAATGATTACTATGGTATTGTTAATACCAAGCTTGATTGGATCCTGAGATGATCGTGTGATGTCCGTGATGGTAAGTTTGTGCAGGTGATGGTTACGATGTAACCCGAGCAGAGTAAGTTGGAGCATCATAGCGTCATCATGTTGCATGCTAGTCTCATCATGTTTATATGTTTATGCCATGTTTGTATTATTCTAGCTATATCATCTTGTTCATGCTATGATTGATCTGATAGTATCATGTTAAACTTGGTTAACCTATAATTGCCATGCTATTGTTTGTCTTCATTGCTTTGGTTGCTGTGAGCTTGCAAGTACATTCAATGTACTAACCTGGCGTGTCATGCCAGTTTGCAGGTCATGCCGGATATGATTGCTTGCTTGCCATGGATCCCTTGTTTGCGCGCTAGGATAAGCGTTCCAGCCAGAGTCCCTATGGAGTGGAGTTCATCACTGTCATCGCTGTTCTGCTACCAGTAGTCATTCCGCTGCGTCGAGTTGTTCTGCTGCTTACATAGAGCAACCGTGGTAGGCATAGTGTCGCCGTGCCGATGTAATCCCCTAGTGCCGTATTCTAGAAGACTTCTCCTCAATCTCTGGGCTGGAATACGGGGCGTTCTGGTTTCTCTGAGCCGGGGTGCCACAATCTGGTAATGAACACCCACCTAGTGATAACGATAATGAAAATGATGAAATTCATGTGGATGCTCAACCAGACAATGATAAAGAACCTGATAATGATTTCGAAATGGAACCTACTGTTGATCTTGATAACCCACCTACCAAAAATAAACATTACGATAAAAGTGATTTTGTTGCTAGAAAACATGGTATGGAAAGAGAACCATGGGTTCATAAACCCATACCTTTCCCAACTAAATCATCTAAAAATAAGGGTGAAGAATTTGAACGCGTTGCTGAAATGCTTAGGCCAGTCTTTTTGCGTACTCGTTTGACGGATATTTTGAAGATGGCCCCATATGCTAAATATATGAAAGTTATTGTCACTGGTAAAAGAAAGATACCTGAAGCTGAAATTTCCACCAGGCTTGCAAATTACTCTTTTAAGGATGGGGTACCTAAGAAACTAGGAGATCCAGAAATACCCACTATACCATGCTCCATTGAAAGAAACTATGTCAAAACTGCTTTATGTGATTCAGGAGCCGGTGTTAGTGTTATGCCTTTCTCTTTATATAGAAGACTTGATTTGATTAAGCTCACACCTACTGAAATATCATTGCAAATGACTGACAAATCAATGGCCATACCCATCAATATCTGTGAGGATGTGCCTGTTGTAGTTGCAAATGTTACGATCTTGACATACTTTGTTATAGTTGATATGCCCGACGATGACAACATGTCGTTATCCTTGGTAGACCCTTTTTGAATACTACAAGGGCGTTTATTGATTGCAGCAAAAGCAAGATCACATTTCATATCAATGGTAATGAGTATATGGTGCACTTTCCGAAGAAACAATTTGTCACAGCCCTAACTTTAACCTTTGCTTGTCATTGCATGATCATCATGTCATCATGTTAAAATTGAAATGAATTTGAATTGGGGATGTTCAAACCCTAGCACCAAATAAATTCAACTAGAATCAACTGAAAATATTTTCAATGAACCCAAAATGCCCTTTAGAAAAGTTCATCATTTTTTAAATGGGTGGAAATATCTGCTAAAAATGGTGCACATTTTCTAGGTCATCCCTAGATTTTTGAATTAAATCATTATATATTTGAATTTGGGCATTTAATTGCTATAAATACTTTAGATGCTCAAATAACTCTGAAACTAAATGTGGGTTGTTGGAAATATTTCAAAAGGTGCCCACAATTTATTTCAGGATTTTTAGAAGTGGTTTGTATTTTAGCTAAATCAAAAATAGACGAACGAATTAGAAAACAAAAACAAATACATAAGCAGAGAGAAGGAGATAGTTTACCTGTTGCGGCCCAACACTGTAGCTGGCCGGCCCAGCCCACCACTGAGGCGTCAGTCGTCCCCTACCTCTTGCCAGAGGGACGGGAGCGCGTGACCGCGGCACGCCAGCACGCGCCAGCCACCTCCTACCTTCCTACTTGTTGCTGCAGTCACCTCGAGCGCCACGACGCCCCCGCGACCCCCTCCCACTCTCCTTGGTGCTCATACCCTCCTATGGACCATTCACAACTTCAAGACCATGGGGCCGGTCCCTATCTGGAATTTCGGAGGGATGTGAATCAGTTTGAGATGCTAGCTGATGCGGAGGACCCTCTGTTTCGCACTCATAAGCAGCAAGATATATATGCTAGCATGGTTCATAACCATATGGTCTGGCTCCTCATTGTCCTGTGGATCTTTCCTACATGCGGTCTCACCCTGAGTTGTTTCCTAATAACACTGTCAAGATCATTGTTGACATGACTCTTGGTCTGGCAATTACCTTCAAGTGTGACTGGAATGAAGCCGCCATTCTTAAATTATATGCCACTTTCTTCTTTCCACCAAACAACACTCTCACGTGGATGATGGACAATGCTCAGCTTAGCGTCACCTATCATCAGTTTGTTCAGATATTGGGCTCGTCTGGTGTTGGCCATAAGATTCATAGTTTGCATCCTCTGTCTAGGCCCATGGGTATTGATGCATGTATGCCTCTGGTCAAACCTACAAGTGAGCTCTTGGAGGATGATCTAGAGTATCCACCCAATGAGGTATCCATCTTCAGGTCTCCCTACTACATGCTCTTTTAGTGTGTGCTTTGCACTCTCTATCCCAAGAAGGGAGATCATTCGCGGGCTCGCGGCTACTGCATTGACTTGATGGTCTGCATGCATGATGAGCCCACTGTGCCACTTGATACTGCTCACTACATTTGGCATGAGATCCGTTTGTCCAGATTTCTGCAGTCGCGCCAGTTTCCTCATGCCCCATTCATTCAGGCGCCCATCGATCACACTGCTCCTTTTGAGATTGTCAAAACCGTTGAGCATACCATGTGTAAACTAACTATTCACATGTCCAAGACAGCCACCACCAAGGTTTCTACAAAGGGCAAGACTCTAGTTAAGCCAAAGAAATCCTCTGGAGCATCCTCATCCTCGAGTGAACCGTTTGGTCGCATTGCCTCATTCATGGAGAAAGCCTAGTCTGCCATCCTGAAGGCTATCGCGTTCAACTGCAAGCAAAACCACAATGTTCAGAAGCGCCTAATCCTCTCCAAGAACCATCTCAAGCAGCGGCTTCATGCCTGTGGCAGTCCGGTGAGCAAGGATGACCCCATTCCTCCTGCACCGTCCACTTCCTCCTTCGGGTTCCTATCTCATGACGTGTACGCCGAGTTCTTTGATGGGGTGGTCGATGATGATGACATCCACCAGGAGTGATCTAGCTTTGGTTCCTCTAGATATCTTCGCCCCTTTTGGATGTTGCTGTCAAACAAGGAGTTGTAGTAGTAGTACCTTAGATGTCGAGCTCTATGTTTTCTTTGCTATCATTCGTACTATCTATGTTTGCCATGTGTGGTACTTAATTATGAGACTCTATCCTATTATCTATGAGACTATGAGTTGATGATGTATCTCATATATTTGCTATTTTACCTGCCATCTTTCTTTTCTCATCATAAGATTCATTGTTCACTATGGGTTGTCTACGGCTTGATTTGAGTTGCGTCTTAACTTCTCTCCCATACGAAAACATATAATATGTGCATTGAATTATTGATAAGCATCTTATGCACACACTAAGGGGGAGCTCAATAAAAAATGACATATGTATTACTTTGCAAATTATTTTTATTTGATACTACATGTATGATTGTCATCAAAAACCAAAAGGCGGGAGATTGAAAGTGCAATCATGCCCTTACATCATATTTTGATGTTGATGACAATATACATGTAGGGGACTAAGTATGTTTATTGAGTAAATCTCAGGTGTTAGCCCCCGAATGACAAATATGTGTGGATCATGGACTGATACGTCCATTTTGCATCATGTTTTCTTACTGTTATTCCTAATGGTTTTATCCATAATAATGCTTTTTGGAGTAATTCTAATACCTTTTCTCTCGTAATTTGCAAGGAACACACCAAGAGGGAGAATTCCGGCAGCTGGAAATCTGGACCTGGAAAAGCTACGTCAGGCCACCTATTCTGCACAACTCCAAATAAGCTGAAACTTCATGAAGATTTTTTATGGAATATTTAAGAAATACTGGAGCCAATAACCACCAGAGGGGGGCCACCAGGTGGGCACAACCCACCTGGGCGCGCCAGGCCCCCCAGGTGCGCCCTTGCGGGTTGTGGCTTCCTCGGCCCATCTTCTGGTATATAAGTCATTTTGACCTAGAAAAATTAGGAAGGAGACTTTGGGGATGGAGCGCCACCGTCTCGAGGTGGAACTTGGGCAGGAGCACTTTTGCCCTCCAGCGGAGCGATTTCGCCGAGGGAACTTCCCTCTCGGAGGGGGAAATCATCGTCGTCATCATCACCAGTAACTCTCCCATCTTGGGGATGGCAATCTCCATCAACATCTTCAATAGCACCATCTCATCTCAAACCCTAGTTTATCTCTTGTATTCAATCTTGTTACTGGAACTATAGATTGGTGCATGTGGGTGACTAGTAGTGTTGATTACATCTTTTAGTTGATTACTATATGGTTTATTTGGTGGAAGATTATATGTTTAGATCCATTATGCTATTTAATACTCCTCTGATCATGAACATGTTTATCATTTGTGAGTAGTTACTTTTTTTCTTGTTGGCGTTTTGGGAACGGGGGTCCCCAGACTTGCCAGCCTGCGGCCCATGGCGTGGCCCTATGAGCGGGCCCGTACGACCCATCTTCACCAAAAAGCATTCAAGACCCTCACAAGGGGGCAAGCCTCGCGAGGCGGACGATGCAAGACCTCCTCGGGAGCGGCCTCATCAGGCTGGCTCGCGAGGGGCAGACAGATCAAGGAAAGGCAAACCTCGCGAGGTTCCCCTGACGTGAGCCATGACGACCGAGACCAGGCGGGCGCCAGCGCGCACAGTGTCCTTGTTTCCTCTTTGGTGCTAAAGAGGCAAACGCAGCCGAGGAGTATCGAGGCGTCAAGCAAAGGTTTCCATATCGGTGCAACGAGACCAAGACCAGCAGGACGGCAAGACGGAGGTCACCGTGGAGACCAAGACGGTGTCGACACCAGAGCCTTTGGCAGGCGAAGACTGCTTTTGACTGGATAGCTTGTACTAGCTGTCCCCTTTCAAATTGGTCATTGTTGGCTCCCTTCCTGCTCAATATTTGGGGAGAGGACCAGGGCCTCTATATATAGGACTAGCCACCACCGTAGGCAGAGAGACCTCATCTTGGACCGGATCCATTCCACCAAAACCACCACACAAACTCACCAAGCACAAGAGCACCTCGCCTTAGGAGGCTGTTCTTCCCCTTGTACTGTTCATCCTCAGCCCAAGAGGCAATCCACCACCACCACACTGGAGTAGGGTATTACACCACAACGGTGGCCCGAACCAGTATAAATCGTGTGTCCCTTGTGTTGCGAGTTCGTCGAGCTAGCCTCTGAGATCGTTGCGAGGTTAGGGCATGGATTGTATGGGGTAGATCTCCGTGCGCACCCCACTGTTCGAACCTTGAGGGTTTTTTGTAACCCGAAATCCGACATTTGGCGTGCCAAGTAGGGGTGCGCCGAAGCTTTCCTTCCGTCGCTCCACGTCCCGTCGCTTCCTCATCTCGATGGCGGACGCTCGCCGAGCTCGTGTTGAGCACCGGGCAGCCCTTGCCGCCAGCGTCGCCCAGACGGCTCCCATAGGCAGGCCACCCCGTCATTCTTCGTCGCCTACCGCCAACGCCGCTACCGGCCCGGTGGGGAACAAGTAGCAAGCATCCTCGCTGCACCCCTCAGTGCGGTGGGACGGCCGCATCGCCACTCCATCGTTGACCCCGGCTGGTTCATCATCCCACGCTCGTCGCGCTCCCGTGGACGCGCAGGCCGCGCTGTGCATGGCACGCGAGCTCCTGTGCTACCGCCTCGTCGACGAGCTCTACAAGGACTGGCTCGAACGCATCGCCGAGCTTGTCAGCGCCGTAGGGGGGTTCCCCTGCGCCGTCCCTCTCGCTAACTCGCCCTCCGCCAGCCGCGGGCGGTGTAGCTCATGGAGCGCCTCCACCACCTCTGCCCCAAGACGGAGTCTTGGCGCCAAGGTGCACGCCCCCATGGCGTGACCCACCGCGTCCGGCGCCCGCGCAAGAAGAGAGAAGCTGCCAAGAAGTCCCTCAGCCATGAGAGAATGCCCCCGCGCTCCCTGCGCCACCACGGCAAGACCGCGTGCCGCCTACGGCGATGGTGCGCGGACCCCATCAAGGACAAGTTCTCCACCAGCACAGAGTCCCAGTGACCATGGCAGGCTGCCGCGCCTTCACCCTCGAGCTGCGTAGCGTTGCCTGACCGGGCAAGTTCAAGCCAGATCTGCCTCCTCGCTACAGCGGCACCCCCGGACCCGCGGAGTTCCTGCAGCTCTACGAGCTGAGCGTCGAGGTGGCCAACGGCGACGAGAAAGTCATGGCGAACTGGTTCCCCATGGCTCTCAAGGATGGCGCCCGCTCGTGGCTCCGGAACCTGCCTCCCGGCTCCATCTCCTCCTGGGATGAGATGCGCAACCGCTTCGTCGCCAACTTCCAGGGCACTCGTGACCGCCCACCGGCCGCAGGAGACCTGCGCCGCGTCAAGCAGCAACCGGGTGAGACCCTGTAGAAGTACATCTAGCGCTTCAACAACGTTCGCCTCAAGATCCCCAAGGTGATGGACGAGGCTATCATCTCTGCGTTCTCCGATGGCGTCCGCGATGTCAAGATGAAGGAGGAGCTCGCCATCCACGAGGAACTGTGAACGTCTCTGGAGCTGTTCAACCTGGCGACCAAGTGCGCAAGAGCTGAGGAGGGGCGCCTTTCCCTCCTCGAGCTCCTAGCTACGGACCCAGAGGAGAAGAAAGCCAAGGCCAAGGACGTGAAGCGCAAGGGAGTAGTCGTGCTCGCGGCGGAGCCGGACACCAAGCGCGGCAGAGACCAGCCTGAGCCATCCAAGAGCAGCCGACCGTTCTGTGCCTTCCACAACCTGCATAGCCACAACACCAACGACTGTCAAGATCTCGGGGCCATTCGAGAAGGACGCTTCGGTCGACGCCCCGAGTGCAATGACCGGGGCTACGGCCAAGGAGGAGGACGTGGTGGCGGACGCTGGGATGACCGTGGCCCGCGTCAGGAGTGGTGCGACTGGCCTCGCAAGGACCGCTGGCAGGATCAGCCTCGCGAGGGCGCCTGGAGAGATCAGCCTCACGAGGATCGTCCTCAGGGCAATGCTGGGATTCCTCCACTGCCGCCACCACCAAGAAGGAATGACGACCACCATCAAGACGAGGGGGCTGGGGGCTTCTAGGAGCCGCGTGCTATCGCCTACATCTTGGGCGGAGCTTAAGCCCCAGCCTCACAGCGTATCTTCAAGCAGTTTGCTCGTGAAGTGAATGCAGTCCTCCCCAAGCTCGAGGCCACGCGCCCGCTCAGGTGGTCCAAGTGTGCCATCACATTCAGCTTGGCAGATCAGCTCAAGTGCGCAGCCACCGCTGGCGCCCTCCCGATGCTTTGTTCACCAGTCATCAGCAACGTGTAAGTCACCAAGACCCTTATTGACGGCGGCGCAGGGCTCAACGTCTTGTCCATCGACATGTTTGACAACCTGCAAGTGCCGTATGATCAGCTTCAGCCTACCAAGCCTTTCTCAGGAGTGACCGACGGCTCCACCACCCCGATCGGGCAGGTCCGCCTCCCAGTCACCTTCGGGCAGCGCGACAACTACCGCACTGAGCTCATCGACTTCGACATCGCCCACATCCGTCTGCCATACAATGCAATCCTCGGGTACCCAGCCCTGGCCAAGTTCATGGAGGTGACCCATCACAGCTACAACGTCCTCAAGATGCCAGGTAGTGGCGGAGTCATCACAGTCCCGTGCAAAGAAAGAGATGCAGTGTGCTCCCTTGAGCGTGGCTTTCAAGCTGCAGCAATCGATGACCCCAACAGCAAGGGCGAGTGCCCTCCTGAGGACACCCCCAAGAAGAAGAAGCAGTTGCTCCGCGCAGGGCCTCAGGAAAGCGGCGCCTCAAGCGGCTCCATCGACATACCAGGGCTCCCTTCCTGCACCTGGGGCGCCTCCCTCCATCGCATAGGAAGGCGCGCCCAGCACCCTCCTCGGGCAGGGCTCGGGGGCTCTCTTATGGAGGGCCTCAGACCTTGCCAACATCACGAGGGAGGCGCTCGGGCACCATCTGGAGGTGTGCTTTGTGGCACGTCTCCCTCAGGAGGACACCGGGCAAGAAGCGCCCGGCACTCAGGAGTTCATCACAAAGGTATCTCGGGAGCTTCAGGAAGCAAGGGCAATACGCGGCGACCGCCACCCACCTGGCGTTGCTCCTCACCCTGGCGAGGGTGGTGAGCTATGCGTTTGCATCGACATACCAGGGCTCAACCGAGCCGCATCTCAGGAGCGCTTCTGGCCTTCGCGTGTTGGGCGCTGCAAAGGTCCACCTCACAGCTAAGTTCGCATGCCGTTCGGCCTGCCAGGCGTGGCTGCTGCCTTCCAGCGCAGTCTGCGGAGCGTCATGGCGGGTCAGGAGGCCAGGCACCATGCCGTCCTGGCGGAGATGGCGACAGTCCTCGACGAACCACCTGGACCCCCAGAGCCTCCCAAGGCTCAGGGCCCCGGTGGCTCGTGAGGCGCAGCACCTTCACCCTGTACCTTCGGCTGCCTCAACACCCCTTCATCAACGGAACCAGGTGACATTTTCCAAGTTTATTTAGCTGGGAGCGCCCTCAGGGCTGCATTATTCCTAGGCTGCGTGGGTCCGTCCCTGTGGCTTGTATCCCTTCTTTTTTATGTCTTTGGCTTACCTTGCTAGGGGCACCCCTTGGGGTGCATCATCCCCAAGACGCTCGGGCCGAACCCCGTGGCGCGTATCATTCATGCATTTACCTGAGCTAGCTTGCCTTCCATGCTTAATGTATCTATGATTATCACCTGCTTGATTGTCACCCCCCGCGGGAGCCGTGCGCCGGTCATCTTTCTTTAGGACCCTTCGCGTGAGAGGGTTAGGCACGGCGTCTGTGCTCGGTCCCGTCCCTGCAGCGTCGATAAATCCAACGGCTGAGCTCTGTCTGGCGGGCCGGCCCCGTTCATGTCACCTCCTGGGGCCGTTGGTGCTTGGCTTTGCCACGCCATAACCTCAGGAGATTCGTTCGGCGCAGGTTGTCTAACCATCTCGCAGGACCAACACAGCGAACAAGAATCAAGACCAGGCGCAACCCGCCTTGAGGTAGGGCCTCGTGAGTCCCCGCTGGCTCACGAGTGCCCAAAAACACCTCGTCTAGCCCTACCATGCAAGCCACGTGTCAGGGCGGGGCTGTACATGCCTCGGGGGCTCTCCGCAGTAGGGAGTCCCCTCCCACGTACCCAGTGGAAGCACCATGCTCCGTGCTGGTAGTTGACACTGCCGGGGAGAGGCTATGCCCGTGCAAGTGCGGAAGCGCCATGGTCCGTCCTGGTGATAAACAACTGAGGGCGGCCTCACGGCTGTATCAACCTCAGGGAGCCTCCGGGCTCGGTGTCTGGCCCCAACGCAACGCCTCCCCTCAGGAAAGCCGTGTGAGGGGGCTGGGCATGAGGGCTGCGCTCGGGCCACGCCCAAGCATACGCCACCCCGCCAGGTCCCTCGGACCTAGTCGTTGCGCGCCCTCCCAGGCGGAGCTTAGGTATGAAGGTCATTTGAACGTCAAGGGGGACTCCTGAGCATCACGACTCAGGAGCCTAACTGACCACGTAGCCCCTCACCCCTTGGACCGTCCTGGTGATCCGGTCGGACCAATGGCGGTTGAGGTATGCGCGGGGTCGGGCCCTGACATAGAACACAAGACCTACCATCGCATCTCCTTTCCACAAGCTATTTGCGCGTCAAGGGGGACTCCTGAGCATCGCGACTCAGGAGCCTAACTGACCACGTAGCCCCTCACTCCTTGGACCATCTTGGTGATCCAGTCGGCCCAACGGCGACTGAGGTATGCGCGGGGTCGGGCTCTGCCGACGTAGAACATAAAGCAAATGGGAAGAAAATCACAAAATCTTAAAGCAAATATTACAAGACATATTGTTCTCCGAATATCAAACGCAAGTTTAAACGCCTCCACGAGGCATGCTACATGCTGCAGGAGTTTCAACAGGAAAGGAGCCGCAAGCCAGTCATCCCTCGACACCACTGGCACCTACAAGAGGCGCCCCCTCCTGGGTGGCGTTGCCTTCTCCGGCACCACCGGTCAAAGGCGCGGGGGTGAAGGCGTCGAACTTCTCCATCAGGGCTTCCACCTGACCTTTCACGACTGCGGCGGCGGCCGCGCAGTGTTCATTAGCCACGGGCTCCAGCAGCTCGTCAAGGCGGGCGGTAGGATCACGAAGATAGAGGTGGCTGAAGACACGCGTCAATGCGGCCAAAGAAAGGACGTGAGCCTCAGCCTCTGCCATGAGGCTGATGCCGCGCACGACTTCCTCAAGCGCCTCGACCAAGTAGGGAAGCAACCGGGCAGGGCCATCCTCATTGGTGGCCAATGGCTTCTCCAAGCCTTTCTCATAGAGTGACTTCAGGGCCTCGCTAGACCTCTTCTCCAGAAGCGCGAAGGCCGCGCGGTCCTCGGTCAGAACCTTCGCCTTGCCATCGAGTTCAGCCCTCTCAGCCTGCAACTTCTGCTCCAGCTCCTCTAGCCGGCCGCACTCAGCGGCCTGCGCCTGCGCCAGCTGCTCCAGCTCGGCATTGCGACCCTTGATGGCGTCCTCCCGGGCCTTCATCTACTCTTCCTCCGCCTTACGGCCACGGGCAGCTTTAGCACGCTCGTCATAAAGGATCTTCAGCTCGGCCTCCAGCACCTGGCAGCGACCTTGGGCGGCCTCGGCGTCCTTCAGCGCTGCCTCGCGGGCTGCTGCTGCCTGAGCTGCGGCTCGCTTCTCCCCCCCAGAGGTCACCGCGACCTGGCTCAGCGCTGCCCGAATGGACATGTCGGAATGGAGCCAACCAGAGACCAGCTCTAGGCGACCAGCCGCCAGGAGGGGTTCGGCGCTCTGGAGATCTTCCCATAGCCGGGCCATCTCAGAAAGGTCCCGCTCCATGACGTCAGGAGAAGCAGAGGAACCTGGGGTCAGCAACATGGCAGAAGAAGGAGGAAGAGGCGTTGTCGTCACCATGGCCTGGGAGGCAGGAAGCTCCTGAGCCTCTTGGACCTCAGTACCCAAGCCGGACGCTGGCACCTCCTGAGTCAGCGGCGCTTCGGGGGCTGACTCCTCCCGAGGATGATCCACCCAGCCTCGCGAGGATGATCGGGCTGGAGAAGCATGAGCACTATCCCCACCTTTGCTCATGGAGAGGGGCGCGATCGCAGGGGGCGGCCCGGACTCAAGCAGCACCACCTCGCTCTCCCTTCTCCTCTTCGCCGCAGGTGTCAGCCTGGTTACACAACAAGGAAAAAGAGTCGGAAACAAGCATCAACAGCAAGAACAAGGCAAGACGGAGACACTTACTGATCCGCCGCGACATAGTCCCTCCGCTTTGGGAGCTTGAAGCCGGAGAGCTTCGCAACCTGGGGTGCGGGCGCGCCAGCTCCGGAAGCAGAAGCAGGAGCAGCAGTTGAACCAGAAGCGGCTCCAGCCATCGCTGGAACAGCAGCAGCATCATCTCGGGAGATCAGCGCCGACTTGCTCCTTGTCGGGATCACGGCCGGTCCCTCCTTCTCCTGGGGGGCGTCAGACTCATCATCATCGGGAAAGGTGCAGAGGAGGTCGACCCTGCTCAGGGGGGAGGTCTCCCCCATCCCTTCGGGGGTCAACTCCGTGTCGTGCTCCTCGTCCTCCTCCTCCCGAAAAGACACGTCCACCGTCGCCATCACCGCGAGAACCCCAGAAGGCATTGGCGGCACCAGGCCGCACCCGTCGAAGGTCGGCCTGGTGGCCATGACCTGCGCCCCGTCCTTGCGGCGGAAGAAGGGAATGAAGACGCTCGGCGGGTACTCTTGGTCATCCCCAACCAGGAGGCGGAGAACCGCGGCCAGCTCACCGTCGGACAAGCCCTTCGGACTCAGGCGAACCTTGTCCTCTTCGTCCCCAAGCTCCCACAAGGGGCGCGTACGGGCCTAAAGCGGGGCTACGCGCAGCATCCGGAATTACCTCAGGAGCATGGCCCCTGTCACCTTCACCGCCTTCGCATTGCCCAGCCTTAGGTCGGTCTTTATCTGCTCCAGCACCAATGTCGCCTGCTGATCGGTGAGCTTCGTGCAAGACCACCCCTTGTCAGACTAGGGCATCTTCGTCGGCAGCGTCAAGCGTGGGTGGACGCATTTGGCGTCCATCATGGCCTACTTGCTCCTGAAGCCATCGGCTTTCTTCCCCGTCTTCGAGATCGAGTTGGCCTTGTCGTCCATGATGAAATTGGCACACCCGAAGATGCGACCCTCGTTGATGCGGAGGAAGAAGTAGTGGCGCGGAAGAGCCATGGACGACATCACGCCGAGGTACGCCTCGTAGTAGTAGGCGAAGATCGACAAGAGAAGGATGGAGTTGGGATGAAGATGCAGCGCCTGCAGCCCATAGCGGCCGAGGACCTCATAGAAGAAGTCAGAGAAGGGGGGACTAACCCTGCGGCGATGCTGATCGCGAAGAAGGGGAAGAAGGTGCTCCCTCGGGCTCCGGCACGTCGGAGGCAACCCGGAGCCCCGTCTTCCCCCTCTCGTTGCTTTTCCCCGCCGTCAGCAGGCGAGTGGCGGCGAGGCTCTTCTCCGTGACATTGGGCGTGTCAAGAGCAGGCTCGTACCAGGCCAGCGACGAGGTAGGCTTGACCTTCCGGGGCGCCATTGATCGCTGATCCGATAGAGGATGGAAGCAGATCTAGAGATTTCAGAAGCACGACACAAGAAAGGGGATCTGAGCAAAGCGAAAGGAAGCAGCGAAGGCAAGCGCTGTCTGTGCCAACCCTTTGGCAGGCGGGCAGTTGCCGAGGCAGCATGGGGAAGCGGAGACGCCCACGTCCAATCAACCGCCACGTGTCAACCAAGGCCGCAGGCTATGGGGGGCCCGCGGCGCTCCGTACTTGACCTTTGGCTTCGCCTCGAAGCCAAGCCCGAGCGTGCCTTGGGCCCGGGGGCTACTATCGGCGTTCTGGGAACAGGGGTCCCCAGACTTGCCTGCATGCGGCCCACGGCATGGCCCTATGAGCGGGCCCGTACGACCCATCTTCACCAACAAGCATTCAAGACCCTCGCGAGGGGCCAAGCCTCGTGAGGCGGACGACGCAAGACCTCCTCGGGAGCGGCCTCATCAGGCTGGCTCGTGAGGGGCGGAGAGATCAAGGCAAGGCAAACCTCGCGAGGTTCCCATGACGTGAGCCATGACGACCAAGACCAGGCGGGCGCCAACGCGCACAGTGTCCTTGTTTCCTCTTTGGTGCTAAATAGGCAAGTGGAGGCGAGGAGTACCGAGGCGTCAAGCAAAGATTTCCATATCGGTGCAACAAGACCAAGACCAGCAAGACGGCAAGACAGAGGTCACCGTGGAGCCCAAGACATCGTCGACACCAGAGCCTTTGGCAGGCGAAGACTGCTTTTGTCAGGATAGCTTGTACTAGCTGTCCCCTTTCAAATTGGCCGTTGTTGGATCCCTCCCCACTCAATATTTGGGGAGAGGACCAGGTCCTCTATATATAGGACTAGCCACCACCATAGGCAGAGAGACCTCATCTTGGACCGGATCCATTCCACCAAGACCACCACACAAACTCACCAAGCACAAGAGCACCTCGCCTTAGGAGGCTGTTCTTCCCCTTGTACTGTTCATCCTCAGCCCAAGAGGCAATCCACCACCACCACACTAGAGTGGGGTATTACACCACAATGGTGGCCCGAACCAGTATAAATCTGGTGTCCCTTGTGTTGCGAGTTCGTCGAGCTAGCCTCTGAGATTGTAGCGAGGTTAGGGCGTGGATCGGTAGGGGGACATCTCCGTGCGCACCACAGTGTTCGAACCTTGAGGGTTTTGCCGGAACCCAAAATCAGACAGTTCTTGAGGTCACGGGAGAAATCATGTTGCAAGTAATCATGTGAACTTGATATGTGTTCGATATTTTGATAGTATGTATGTTGTGATTCCCTTAGTGTGTCATGTGAACGTCGACTACATGACACTTCACCATATTTGGGCCTAAGGGAATGCATTGTGGAGTAGAAATTAGATTGTGGGTTGCGAAAGTGACAGAAGCTTAAACCCCCAGTTTATGCGCTATTTTGTAAGGGGCTGATTGGATCAAAAAGTTTAATGCTATGGTTAGAATTTATTCTTAATACTTTTCTCGTAGTTGCGGATGCTTGATACATCTCCAACGTATCTATAATTTTTGATGTATTCATGCCATGTTTATATTAGTTTTACATGATTTTTGTATGATTCGGTTAGAACTAACCCGGACTGACAATGTTTTCAGCAGAACTACTGTCATGTTGTTTTTGTGCAGAAATAAAAGTTCTCGAAATGCGCTGAAAATCAACGAAGATTTTTCTAGAAAATATAAAAAAATACTGGAATGAAGAGTTACCGGAGGGGAGTCTCGTGGGGCCCTCAAGGGTGGAGGGCCCGCCCCTGTGCCTCGTGGACTCTCCGTGGGGCCCCCTGACTTGTTCTCGATGCCAACCTCTCCTATAAATCCCCAAACCTCCAGAAAATAACCTAGATTGGGAGTTTCGCCACCACAAGCCTCTGTAGCCTCCAAAAACCAATCGGGACCCTCTTCCGGCACCCTGTCGGAGGGGGGATCCATCACCGGCGGCCATCTTCATCATCCCGGCGTTCTCCATGACGAGGAGGGAGTAGTTCACCCTTGGGGCTGACGGTATGTACCAGTAGCTATGTGTTTGATCTCTCTCTCTCTCTCTCTCTCTCTCTCTCTCTCTCGTGTTCTTGATGTGGCACGATCTTGATGTACCACGAGCTTTGCTACTATAGTTGGATTATGATGTTTCTCCCCCTCTACCTTCTTGTAATGGATTGAGTTTTCCCTTTGAAGTTATCTTCTTGGATTGAGTCTTTAAAGATTTTAGAACACTTGATGTATGTCTTGCATGGGATACCTATGGTGACAATGGGGTATTCTATTGATTCACTTGATGTATGTTTTGGTGATCAACTTGCGGGTTCCGTGACCTTTGGAATCTATGCATAGGGGTTGGCACACATTTTCGTCTTGACTCTCCGGTAGAAACTTTGGGGCACTCTTTGATGTTCTTTGTGTTGGTTGAATAGGTGAGTCTGAGATTGTGTGATGCATATCGTATAATCATACCCGCGGATACTTGAGGTGACATTTGAGTATCTAGGTGACATTAGGGTTTTGGTTGATTTGTGTATTATGGTGTTATTTGACTACAAACTCTAGGGATGTTTGTAACACTTACATGAATAGCCCAATGGATTGATCGAAAAGAATAACTTTGAGGTGGTTTCATGCCCTACAATAATCTCTTCGTTTGTTCTCCGCTATTAGTGACTTTGGAGTGACTCTTTTTTGCATGTTGAGGGATTGTTATATGATCTAATTATGTTATCCTTGTTGAGAGAACTTGCACTAGTGAAAGTATGAACCCTAGGCCTTGTTTCGAAGCATTGCAATACTGTTTGTGCTCACTTTTATCATTGGTTACCTTGCTGTTTTTATATTTTCAGATTACAAAAACCTATATCTACCATCCATATTGCACTTGTTTCACCATCTCTTCGCCGAACTAGTGCACCTATACAATTTGCCATTGTATTGGGTGTGTTGGGGACACAAGAGACTCTTTGTTGTTTGGTTGCATGGTTGTTTGAGAAAGAGCATCTTCATCCTATGCCTCCCACGGATTGATAAACCATGGTTATCCACTTGAGGTAAATATGCTACTGTCCTACAAACCTATGCACTTGGAGGCCCAACAACGTCTACAAGAAGAAGGTTGCGTAGTAGACATCAATGCTTGCGGGAGGGTTAATCATAAGTAGGAGGTTTGTTCAAGTAAGAACAACACCTAAGCACCGGTCCACCCACATACCAAATTATCAAAGTAGCGAACACAAATCAAACCAACATGATGAAAGTGACTAGATGAAATTCCCGTGTACCCTCAAGAACGCTTTGCTTATCATAAGAGACCGTTTTGGCCTGTCCTTTGCATCAAAAGTATTGGGCTACCTTGCTGCACTTTTTTACTACTATCGTTACTTGCTCATTACAAATTATCTTGCTATCAAACTACTCCGTTACTTACAATTTCAGCACTTGCAGACATTACCTTACTGAAAACTACTTGTCATTTCCTTCTGCTCCTCGTTGGGTTCGACACTCTTACTTATTGAAAAGAGCTACAATTGATCCCCTATACTTGTGGGTCATCAAGGCTATTTTCTGGTGCCGTTTCCGGGAGTGAAGCGCCTTTGGTAAGTGGAATTTGGTAAGGAAACATTTATATAGTGTGCTGAAATTTATTGTCACTTGTTACTATGGAAAACAATCCTTTGAGGGGTTTGTTTGGAGTATATTCACCTCGTCCGGAACCACAATTAGCTACCCCTCAACCTACTGTACCTACTAAAAGTATTGAATATGAAATTCCTTCAGGTATGATAGAACAACTGCTAGCTAATCCTTATGCAGGAGATGGAACTGAACATCCTGATATGCACTTGATACATGTCGAACAAATTTGTGGATTGTTTAAGCTTGTAGGTTTACCCAGGTGTCGGGGGGTCTGATTCCACCAACACCTATGGGGACAGGGCCCCTTTCGGTTCGGCGGGGGGCGGAGGTCGCACAAAGAGCGGATCGAGGCGGATACACGCGGGCGATTTTTACCCAGCTTCGGGCCGCACGGATGCGTAAAACCCTACTGCTGCTTGTTTGTGCGTATTGAATCTTTGCTCAGGAGCGATCGACGCTACTAGACTGAGCGTGGGAGTGTTTCTGGTGTCTCGAATGAGCCGAACTAGCCGAACTAGCTGAACCCCTTCTACGTTGCGCCTGGGCCTCCTTTTATACTTTCAAGTGGTCACCGACAGGTGGCAACGTAGACTAGAAGGGTAAAAATGGAAAAGGATGCGGTAGGTGCAGCTACCGCTACTATGGATACAGTGCGCCCTACCTAACTCTGACGGCAGGGGACAAGGGCATTAAATGCCTGTCTGAGTCTCCTAAACAGTGCAAAAGGTGACCGTTAGGAGTGCCACCGTTTGCCACGATGGCCTTCTCTTCATCTCCGCTTGCCACCACGTACCCCTAGCTGCACGGCCTCCTGCCACGTGTGCTTGGGAGAGTCCTAGAGACACGTTAGCAGGCGTGCTGGAGCGCGGGCACGAAGTGGGGGTTTCCCGCGGCAAGCTCCTTGCCGTGGCCGTCGTCTTGTCGCGTCCGGAAGCTTGTCGCTCACCGGATCTTGCCGGGACGCAGGGCGCGTCGCGGCAAGCTTTCTTGGTATGCCTTGAGTGGCCTTCCCGGCAAGCTCCTCTTGCCGGGGTCTTGTCTCTTCCCGGCAAGATCCTCTTGCCGGGGCCTTGGTTGGCCTTCCCGGCAAGCTCCTCTTGCCGGGGTCTTGGTTGGCCTTCCCGGCAAGCTCCTCTTGCCGGGGTCTTGGTTTGAGTACTTTGTTCTTGAATGGTCTTCAAGGGAACCACGGAGGGTCTTGGCGGTCACCCGGCAAGCCTTGCCGCGGGGCGCTGCAACTGCCCGTGCACGAGTTCGGGGTAATAGGGTACCCCTACTCTAGTACACCGACAGGAGCCCCCGGGCCTGGGCCATACGCGGTGCCGAGCGCTATTGGGCCAGGCCCAAAACAGTGCACGGGCACGCGCGGCCTAGGTCACGCCGCATATCTCTCCGTTCCCACCGCGCACGCCCAGCACGGCACGCGTCAAACGCGGCGTCGTGGGTGACGCGGGCGGCGTGCGCGGGGCTAAGCCCCTCGAGCATGCGTCAGGCCACGATGATGAGGACGGTTCACGCCCTCCCCCCTAAACGGAGGTAGGCGTGGGGGCGCGGTGCATTTACTGGACGGGGCCGGTGCGCGGTTTTCGGGACGTCCACTCCCCGCGTTCACGGGGCGGAGCGAGGCTGCCTCATCTGTCGCCTTGGTTCTGCATCCCCGCCACGTGACTCCCATGCGCTTGGGGTCACGGACGGTGGAGTGGGAAACTGGGCCGTCGCGAGCAGAGGCAGCGGGTTGGCCCCGACTCCCTGCCCTTCCCGTGCCTTGATTCGCTGAGCGGGGCGGCCGAGCCCCCACCTTGCTCCTTTATAAAGAGCGGGATGGGAGCACAGAAACCCGCACTCTCTCATCTTCTCCTTTCTTTAGCTTCTGCTCCCCTTTCTCTCATCTGCCATGGAGAAAGGGAACCCAGGCCCTTCATCGGTGGCGGCGAGGGTTGCTGCCAGACAGCACATCTCTCCCTCTTCCGCGCCCATGGTGGCAGAGTCAGCCATAAGGGGAAGACGGAGGGGGCGAGGTCACGGACGAGGTCGAGGACGAGGTCGAGGCGCTCGGGGAAGAGGCGGACGGGGCGACGCGTCAGCTTCACCTCCGCCGGCGGCTCCTCCCCCCACGGCGGTCCATATAGGGGACGACCCTTGCGAGTTCTTCGTCAGGCTGCGCCGGGCGCCTCGTCGTCGCCTCCGGCTTCTAGCTCCGTTTGCGCGCGCGATGGAGTTGGACCCGCCCGAGACACTGAGACTGCACATGAGGGGCTGTGGGATCAGCGGCACGCGAGTCCGCGTTGCATTCCCAGCCCCTAATGTGATGTATCTTGATCGAGGGTGGAAGACGTTCGCCCGCATCCACAGCTTGACGGAGGGGTTTACCCTCCATTTTAAGTTGATGGAGGGCGACCTCCTCTCCGTCAAGGCCTTCGGGTGCTTCGGCACTCGGGCGAAGTGCTGCGTGGACAGCTCCTCCGACAGCGAAGGCTCCTCCTCGAGTGAGAGCGACGAGGAGGGGAGCGACAGCGACGATGAGGGTAGCGGGCGGCGGAGCGGCGGGTCCGACTAGGCGTCGGGCGCCGCTTTGCACGGCACCGGCGACCCCATCATCCGCGTCGCCGGCTTATTGAACTCCCCGGGGTCGTCTCCTTGGGCGGCTGGCGTAGGGAGGCTGCGGAAGGGGAAGAGGGCTGGCGACAAGGCCGTCAGGTCGGAGTACGAGGGCGTGGTGCCCTCGACAGCGTGCTGACGTCCTGCTGCTCCATCTTCGAGCCCCGCTTCCGGCGCCGTCATCGCCGTCCAGCCTTCGGACGGCCCCCGGGATGTTCTCTTGGTGTCTTCTGGCACCCGTAGCTCGCCTAGGCACTCCTTTTGCCCTTTTCGCCTCCTTGACCTGCCTCCTGAAGAGAGGGACAGGAAAGGGATTACGGGCATCTTATCTTTTTAATTTGTAAGCCTTCGGGCCTTAGCTGTATCTAGAACTTGTAATCCTCCCTTTCATGTTTTTCATCCTCTATGGACTGTACCTGAGTGGGATGTTTTTTTAATGAAAAGGGGATGCTTGCCGGTTTATTTGTCTCGCGAGTTAAACCCACGCCAAGGAGCAGATCCTTGGTATCCTTCGGACAGACATTTCATCTCCCGGCAACAGGCCCTGCCGCCTTCCCACGTCGCTCAACCTTTCTCACGCCTTTGACGGAGGCAGGAACGAGGTGGGTGTGGTCTCCTCATTTCATCCCTTTGCTGCCGCGACTACGACCAAACTTGGCCCCGAGAACGAGCCCCAGGGCCTAGGGTTGAGGGAGCACGGCAGTTTTTGGGAAGAAACGTGGTTTCGCATTCCCCAGTCCATAAGAGGATGCATGATGAGGGATGAAAGACTTATCTGATATTGCAGCCCCCGGCAACTCTGGTTTGCCATGGACGATTCTTGGCACTCGCAGCCCCCAGCGATACTGGCTTGCCGGGAAGGCTTTTATCTTCAGCAGAGAACTTTGACGTTCTCGATACCGGCTTCCGGCAAGCTTGTTGCCAGGAAGGCTTTCATCTTCAGCAGAGAACTTTGACGTTCTCGATGCCGGCTTCCGGCAAGCTTGTTGCCAGGAAGGCTTTTATCTTCGGCAGAGAACTTTGACGTTCTCAATGCCGGCTTCCGGCAAGCTGGTTGCCAGGAAGGCTTTTATCTTCGGCAGAGAACTTTGACGTTCTCGATGCCGGCTTCCGGCAAGCTTGTTGCCAGGAAGGCTTTTATCTTCGGCAGAGAACTTTGATGTTCTCGATGCCGGCTTCTGGCAAGCTTGTTGCCAGGAAGGCTTTTATCTTCGGCAAAGAACTTTGACATTTTCGATGCCGGCTTCCGGCAAGCTCGTTGCCAGGAAGGCTTTTATCTTCGGCAGAGAACTTTGACGTTCTCGATGCCGGCTTCCGGCAAGCTTGTTTCCAGGAAGGCTTTTATCTTCAGCAGAGAACTTTGACGTTCTCGATGCCGGCTTCCGGCAAGCTCGTTGCCGGAAAGGCTTATGGCGAAGAACATCGTCGTTCTTGACGCCGGCTCCTGGCAAGATCGTTGCCAGGAAGGCTTATGGCGAAGAACTTCGTCGTTCTTGACACCGGCTCCCGGCAAGATCGTTGCCGGAAATGCTTATGGCGAAGAACTTCGTCGTTCTTGACGCCGGCTCCCGGCAAGATCGTTGCCGGAAAGGCTTATGGCGAAGAACTTCGTCGTTCTTGACGCCGTCTCCCGGCAAGATCGTTGCCAGAAAGGCTTATGGCGAAGAACTTCATCGTTCTTGACGCCGTCTCCCGGCAAGATCGTTGCCAGAAAGGCTTATGGCGAAGAACTTCGTCGTTCTTGACGCCGGCTCCCGGCAAGATCGTTGCTAGAAAGGGTTATGGCAAAGAACTTCGTCGTTCTTGACGCCGGCTCCTGGCAAGATCATTGCCGGAAAGGCTTATGGCGAAGAACTTCGTCGTTCTTGACGCCGGCTCCCGGCAAGATCGTTGCCGGAAAGGCTTATGGCGAAGAACTTCGTCGTTCTTAACGCCGGCTCCAGGCAAGATCGTTGCCGGAAAGATTGGCCCTAGGGGCGTTGCCAGCCCCCGGGCCATAACTGCATTTAAACATGACAAGTGATTAGCATCTGAAGTGCACTTAACTCGCTTGCGAATTTTGACTTTTGCTGCATATTCCCTATGCCAGCTGGAATGCTTTCCGGTGCGTACGATCCAGCCAGTAGCGCTTGAGGGAATGGGCCCTTAGCGGCTATTCAGGAACATTGCCTCCCGGAAAGGTTTACCTTCTTGGTTCTAGCGCAACCGCACAAGTTGCCGAGCGGACTCGAGGCAACATGGGGCGCAACTAGCCCCGAGAAGGCTCCTCGGCATACAGGTCTATGCAGAAATCTCAAATAAATAGCGCATGCTATCTTCCTGTTCAACCTCTCTTTGTACGTCCACCCTTACGCTTTCTAGGGAAACTTGCCGGTGCAGGCACCCTTGCCGCGAGCGCCGAGTGCGGAACTTCAGCAGCCTGCTGGCGGGGTCGCTACCAACAAGCAATCTTGCCGCAACTAGTTGCAGCTCGCTTAAGTTGTTGAGCGGACTCGAAACAAAGTAAGGGCGCTAGCGGCTCACTTAAGTTGCTGAGCGGACTCGAAGCAAAGTAAGGGCGCTAGCAGCTCACTTAAGTTGTTGAGCGGACTCGAAACAAAGTAAGGTCGCAACTAGCTACAAGTTGATTCCTCCACGCACAGGTTTTCCGTACAAAGAACAAGATCTCCGAGGCGGATAACCTTATATAGAAAGGAAATATCTAAAGTTTCACACGACTTAGCTTTTTCTGTTGCCGCACTGGCGTCGTTCTTTTGCTCGCCCGCTCCTTAGGAGCCATGACGATGAAGACTTAGCTTGCGTGCACGCCAGATCGGATTCGCACAATCTCGATGCCCCCTACCTGGCGCGCCAGAGATGTCGGGGGGTCTGATTCCACCAACACCTATGGGGACAGGGCCCCTTTCGGTTCGGCGGGGGGCGGAGGTCGCACAAAGAGCGGATCGAGGCGGATACACGCGGGCGATTTTTACCCAGCTTCGGGTCGCACGAATGCGTAAAACCCTACTGCTGCTTGTTTGTGTGTATTGAATCTTTGCTCAGGAGCGATCGACGCTACCAGACTGAGCGTGGGAGTGTTTCTGGTGTCTCGAATGAGCTGAACTGGCCGAACTAGCTGAACCCCTTCTACGTTGCGCCTGGGCCTCCTTTTATACTTTCAAGGGGTCACCGACAGGTGGCAACGTAGACTAGAAGGGTAAAAATGGAAAAGGATGCGGTAGGTGCAGCTACCGCTACTGTGGATACAGTGCACCCTACCTAACTCTGACGGCAGGGGACAAGGGCATTAAATGCCTGTCTGAGTCTCCTAAACAGTGCAAAAGGTGACCGTTAGGAGCGCCACCGTTTGCCACGATGGCCTTCTCTTCATCTCCGCTTGCCACCATGTACCCCTAGCTGCACGGCCTCCTGCCACATGTGCTTGGGAGAGTCCTAGAGCGACACGTTAGCAGGCGTGCTGGAGCGCGGGCACGAAGTGGGGGTTTCCCGCGGCAAGCTCCTTGCCGCGGCCGTCGTCTTGTCACGTCCGGAAGCTTGTCGCTCGCCGGATCTTGCCGGGACGCAGGGCGCGTCGCGGCAAGCTTTCTTGGTATGCCTTGAGTGGCCTTCCCGGCAAGCTCCTCTTGCCGGGGTCTTGTCTCTTCCCGGCAAGATCCTCTTGCCGGGGCCTTGGTTGGCCTTCCCGGCAAGCTCCTCTTGCCGGGGTCTTGGTTGGCCTTCCCGGCAAGCTCCTCTTGCCGGGGTCTTGGTTTGAGTACTTTGTTCTTGAATGGTCTTCAAGGGAACCACGGAGGGTCTTGGCGGTCACCCGGCAAGCCTTGCCGCGGGGCGCTGCAACTGCCCGTGCACGAGTTCGGGGTAATAGGGTACCCCTACTCTAGTACACCGACACCAGGGATCAAGGCATGAAAAAGGTTTTCCCTTTATCTTTGAAGGGAAAAAGCATTGGCATGGTATAGGCTATGCGATGATATTGGATCATGGAATTGGAATCGTTTGAAGAGTTCCACCAAAAAATTTATCCTATGCATCTAGTTCATCGTGATCAGAATTATATATATAATTTTTGGCCTCGAGAAGGAGAAAGTATCGCTCTAGCTTGGTGGAGGCTTAAGTCAATGTTATATTCATGCCCCAATCATGAGCTCTCGAGAGAAATTATTATCCAGAACTTTTATGCTTGGCTTTCTCGTAATGATCAAACCATGCTTGATACTTCTTGTCCTAGTTATTTTATGAAGAAGACTATTGAATTCCGGTGGGATCTTTTGGAAAGAATTAAACGCAACTCCGAAGATTGGGAACTCGAAGAAGGTAAAGAGTCAGGTATTAAACTTAAGTATGATTGTGTTAAATCTTTTATGGATACCGATGCTTTTCAAAAGTTTAGCACTAAATATGGACTTGACTCCGAGATAGTAGCCTCCTTTTGTGAATCATTTGCTACTCATGTTGAACTCCCTAAGGAGAAGTGGTTTAAATATATCCCACCTATTAAAGAAGAAATTAAGAAACCAGTATCAGTTAAAGAAGAAACTATACTTTATAATGTTGATCCAGTTGTTCCTTCTGCTTATATTGAGAAACCACCATTCCCTGTTAGGATAAAGGAACATTCTAAATCGTCAACTGTGGTTAACAAAAGCTATATTAGAACACCTAAACCTGATGAACAAATTAAAGTATAACCTAGCATTGCTATGGTTAAAGATCTCTTAGAAGAAGATATAGATGGGCATGTTATTTACTTCTGTGAAGAAGCTGCTAGAATTGCTAAACCTGATAGAAAAGATAAACATAGACCTGTTGTTGGCATGCCTATTATTTCAGTTAAAATAGGAGATGACTGTTATCATGGTTTATGTGACATGGGTGCTAGTGTGAGTGCTATTCCTTACAATTTATATGAAGAAATTATGAAAGACATAGCACCTGCTGAGATAGAAGAAATAGATGTTACTATTAAACTTGCTAATAGAGACACAATATCACCAATTGGGATTGTTAGAGATGTTGAAGTCTTGTGTGGGAAAATAAAATACCCTGCTGATTTTCTTGTTCTTGGTTCCCCACAAGATGACTTCTGTCCCATTATCTTTGGTAGACCTTTCTTGAACACAGTTAATGCTAAGATAGATTGTAAGAAACAAACTGTGGGTGTTAGCTTTGGTGAGTCTCATGACTTATTTTTTCCAAGTTTAGTAGAAATCATCATGAAAAAGAACTGTCTAGTAAGGATGAATTAATTGATCTTGCTTCTATTATTGTACCACCTACTGATCCTTTAGAACAATATTTGCTAGACCATGAAAATGACTTACATATGCATGAAAGAAATGAAATAGATAAAGTTTTCTTTGAACAACGTCCTCTACTTAAACACAATTTGCCTATTGAAACTCTTGGAGGTCCTCCTCCACCTAAAGGTGATCCTGTGTTTGAATTAAAAAAAATGCCAGACACTTTGAAATATGCTTATCTTGATGAAAAGAAAATATATCCTGTTATTATCAGTGCTAACTTTTCAGAACATGAAGAAGAAAGATTATTGAAAGTTCTAAGGAAGCACCGGGCTACTATTGGATATACTCTTGACGATTTAAAGGGCATCAGTCCCACTCTATGTCAGCACAAAATCAATATGGAACCTGATGCTAAACCCGTTGTTGATCACCAACGTCGTTTAAATCTGAAGATGAAAGAAGTGGTAAGAACAGAAATATTAAAACTTCTAGAAGCAGGTATAATCTATCCCTAGCTGGTAGTAGATGGGTAAGTCTTGTTCATTGTGTCCCTAAGAAAGGAGGTATTACTGTTATCCTAATGATAAGAATGAACTTATTCCACAAAGAATTGTTACACGCTATAGAATGGTAATTGATTACAGAAAAAATAAATAAAGCAACTAGAAAATATCATTACCCTTTGCCTTTTATAGATCAAATGCTCGAAAGATTATCTAAGCACACACACTTTTGCTTCCTTGATGGATACTCTGGCTTTTCACAAATACCTGCTTCTCAACCTGATCAAGAAAAGACCACTTTTACTTGTCCTTCTGGAATCTATGCTTATAGACGTATACCTTTTGGTTTATGTAATGCACCTGCTACCTTTCAAAGATGTATGACTGCTATATTCTCTGACTTATGTGAAAAGATTGTTGAGGTTTTCATGGATGATTTTTCTGTTTACAGGAAGTCTTTTGATGAATGTTTAAGAAATCTTGAGCGAGTTTTGCAGAGGTGTGAACAAACAAATCTTGTCTTGAATTGGGAGAAGTGCCACTTTATGGTTAATGAAGGCATTGTCTTGGGTCATAAAATTTCTGAAAGAGGTATTGAAGTGGACCAAGCTAAGGTTGATGCAATTGAGAAGATGCCATGTCCTAAGAACATCAAAGGTATTCATAGTTTCCTAGATCATGCTGGTTTCTATAGGAGATTTATCAAAGACTTTTCTAAAATTTCTAGGCCTCTCACTAGTCTCTTGCAAAAGGATATTCCTTTTGTTTTTTATGATGATTGTCTTGAAGCCTTCAAAACACTCAAGAAAGCCTTAATTTCTGCACCTATTGTTCAACCACCTCATTGGAACTTACCTTTTGAAATTATGTGTGATGCTAGTGATTATGTTGTTGGTGTTGTTCTAGGACAAAGAGTTGATAAGAAATTGAATGTTATTCATTATGCTAGTAAAACTCTAGACAGTGCCCAAAGAAATTATGCTACTATTGAAAAAGAATTCTTAGCAGTGGTGTTTGCTTGTGATAAATTTAGACCTTATATTAATTGTTAATTCCAAAGTAAATGTTCACACAGACGATGCTGCTATTAAATACCTTATGGAAAAGAAAGATGCTAAACCTAGACTTATTCGTTGGGTTCTCTTGTTACAAGAATTTGATTTACATATCATTGATAGAAAAGGATCTGAGAACCCCGTAGTTGATAACTTTTCTAGGCTTGAAAATGTGCTTGATGACCCACTACCTATTGATGATAGTTCTCCCAATGAGCAGTTAGCTACAATAAATGTTGCAAATAGTACTCCTTGGTATGGCGACTATGCTAATTACATTGTTGCTAAATATTTACCACCTAGCTTTACATACCAACAAAAGAAAAAATTCTTCTATGATTTAAAACATTACTTTTGGGATGACCCACCCCTTTATAAAGAAGGAGTAGATGATATTATTAGACATTGTGTACCTGAGCATGAATAGGGACAAATCCTACGGAAATGTCACTCCGAGCCTTATGGAGGGCATCATGCTGGAGATAGAACTGCTCACAAGGTATTGCAATCTGGATTTTATTGGCCTACTCTCTTCAAGGATGCCCGTAAGTTTGTCTCATCTTGTGATGAATGTCAAAGAATAGGTAATATCGGTAAGCGTCAAGAAATGCCTATGAATTATTCACTTGCTCTAATGGGTATACACATATTTTGGTTATTGTTGATTATGTTACTAAATGGGTAGAAGCTATTCCAACCAGTAGTGATGATCACAACACCTCTATTAAAATGCTTAAGGAAGTTATTTTCCCATGGTTTGGAGTCCCTAGATATTTAATGACTGATGGTGGTTCACACTTTATTCATGGTGCTTTCCGTAAAATGCTTGCCAAGTATGATGTTAACCATAGAATTGCATCACCCTATCATCCTCAGTCTAGTGGTCAAGTTGAACTTAGTAATATAGAAATAAAATTAATTTTGCAAAAAGACTGTCAATAGGTCCAGGAAGAATTGGTCTAAGAAATTAGATGATGCACTTTGGGCTTATAGAACAACATATAAAAATCCTATGGTTATGTCTCCTTATAAAATGGTTTATGGAAAAGCTTGTCATTTGCCTCTTGAGTTAGAACATAAAGCATATTAGGCAGTCAAAGAGCTCAATTATGATTTCAAACTTGGTGGTGAAAAGAGGTTATTTGATATTAGCTCATTAGATGAATGGAGAACCCAGGCTTATGAAAATGCAAAATTATTTAAAGAAAAAGTCAAAATATGGCATGACAAAAGAATCCAAAAGCGTGAGTTTAAAGTCTGAGAATATGTTCTTTTGTACAACTCTCATTTTAGATTTTTTGCAGGAAAGCTCTTCTCAAAATGGGAAGGCCCATATGTCATAGAGGAGGTTTACCGGTCCTGAGCCATCAAAATAAATAATTCCGAAGGTACTAACCTGAAGGTTGTTAATGGGCAACGAATAAAGCATTATATCTTAGGTACACCTATTAATGTTGAAAGTAATATTATCCAAACTTTGACACCGGAAGAACACATAAACAAGTCTTTCCGGGTCACTCGAGAATCGTGAAAATAAGGAGGTACGTGATATGGTAAGTAAACGAACTCCGAAAAATCCACAAAAATATTTTCTATCAGTTTTGGAATATTCTAGAATTTTGGGAATAAAGAAACTCCCAGGAAGTGTTCCTTGGTGGGCACAAGACACCAACGCGCGCCAGTCTTGCCTGGTGCGCCCAAGTGGGTTGTGCCCACCTGGGACACCTTCCGTACTCTGTTTTTCTTCCGTATGCTTGTCCTGCAAGATAAAAAATATATATATACTTCCCGAACCTGTTAATCACTGTATCACGGAGAAATCCGCTATTCTCTTTTCTTATTGTTTCCGGTCAGATTTGTCAAGCCAGGCATCATGTCTTCTTGCTCCTCCAACAACATGGAAGAAGATGCTTGGCTGATGAAGATCGAGACGAAGAGGGAGGAGCCCACATACGCTGTTAAGGGGGACAAGGGAAAGCAAGCTACCGTAGATCCATCCCCAGTGGCAGCACAAGCACTGCTGGCCAAGGAGGAGGAGGAAGATATCCTTAAACCCTACTTTACACTACTACAGGATGCTGCTAACGCGACACTATGTTCAGAGACCCTTCAAAAAACTGTGTGCGATGCAATGATCAAAAACGGTGCTGTATGAAAACCGTCAGAAATGTGTAAAACATTTGCGATGACGGATGCATCAAACACGGTTCAGGTTTTAGTTGCGTGTGTGATGAAGGGCATACAGTTCAGTTCAATGAACTGTTTGCGATGAGGCAACACAAAAGAAACGGGCAGCCAGATGGAGGCATGTGCGGTACACAGCATACGGTTCACTTGGATGAACTATTTGTGATTAGGCAACACAAAAAACGGACAGCCCGATCAAGGTGTGTGCGATGTACAGCATATGGTTCACTCGGATGAACTGTTTGTGATTAGGCAAGAGAACAGAAACGGTTCAATATAAGAAGATGTGTGTGATACGCGGCAAACAGGTCTGTAATCAGAAATGTGTGCGAAGACCGATAATAACGCAGACGATTGCTTCTAATAAGACGTATGTGATATGCTCTGTCTACACAACATCTATTGGCCATTGTGGGATGGGCGGTCATCCAGATATGCCATAAGGATGCGAAGAGGCATTCCTATCAGCAAGGACTAGTTGTTCCACCAGTAGCTCATGTTAGAAAACTATCAAGTTAAGTGTGCTCAGGCTGGAGCAGCCATCGGATGGGTGACTGGATGGGAAGTTGTGTCGATGTTAAATTAGGTTAACCTCGAGGTCTGTTGGACAAGTTTTTGTGCAATATTGCATAAATAATAATTTCTTTTTATGATGAGCTTTTGATGCAGGTTACACGTGCAAAGAGACATTTTGATGCAAAGGCAAAATACTTTTGCATGGCACATGCAGGCACGTACTTGTCATGCTTGCATAGGGATATGCATGAAATCTTGGTGCAACTAATATGTGTGCATGCACACTTTTCTGGCCACACGTACATAGGCCGCTTAGCTAGCTTAGATACGTATGTACTTATGTATTCTTGTACTTATATACTGGCAAGTTCGCATCCATATGTAGCCGAATACCCGCTCCTATGTATAGACCGTACATATACATATTGGAGTATCTGCGGCCGACCCGCGAGCTCGCACGTATATGCCTGAGTACCCGCACTATCCAAACATGCCTAAATTTATTGATTCAAATGGATTTTGATCTGGATGCGTACAAGAAAGAAAAAAAAGGGCCAGCATGTTCTTGTGCGGCACGTTCGGAAAGAAACTGGCCAGACAGTATATACCCATAAATCTCTATGTACAAGATGATCTTTCCTTTTATTTGTGCATGCGTGTAGGGCAAGAAGAAAAGTATTGAAAAGGAAGATTGAAAGATGGAAAGCTACAGATGCGATTAACAACTAGCAGGCCAAATATTGGAAAGTTTACACCGACGTGTGGTGGCCAAGGCTTCTGCCTCCTGCCGCCTATATAAATACAAGAGAACCCACGCAACCGGAGCAAGGAGGGAAGACCTCATGTACGCAGCAGAGGAGAGAGATAGAGAAGACAGAGACGCGCCGAGCCGGCTGCGTCGAGCAAGGGGCACCGCAGCTAAACTCACGCACGTAGCCGGCGGAGATGAGGCACGCACCAGGACAAACATAGCGCAGGAGGCGACGGCGCGCACCTGGCCGCGCGTTTGCTAACACACGAAGCCCAGGGAGAGAAGCGGGCTACAGCGACGCCGAGGAGATGAGACTAATTTTATTTTGTTACTATGTTTTCAGTGCTATGTGAGAAGAACAACACACCAGGGAGACAGAAGACGCGCCATGGCGGCAGCATCGAGAACAACAGGAAGGTCGCGCCCACAGCGGCGGCATGCTCACCGGGCAATGACCGTAGTGCATGCGATGTACATCTATATCTCTTTTATGTATGCAGGGAGCAAGCACACGTCTCACGACGGAGGACCTCACGCAAGAACACACCTTGCGAGGGAGACAGAAGGCACGCAACACACTAAGAAGAGGCAGCCGACAAGGCAATAGCACCTCCCGTAGGCTCCTGCACACCCAGAGAAGATGAGGAGACGCGCCCCTGGCGGCAGCGTCGAGGAGATCGGAGAGCGCGCCCATGCAATGGCGCATGCGCCAAAGGAACACAACGACGACACCCTCACACGGAAGAAGAGCAGCGGCGAGCAAATGAATGCGCCCACAGGAGGATTCCTGGCGGTGCAATAATCTTGTTCTTGTTCTATGTGTGTAGGTCTCACGCCCCCGGATGCGGCGGACAAAGCGGCGGCCGATGTGGCGCTCTCACACATGGCCACACACTCACCCATGGACGCACATAGCAAGGAGGAGGCGTCGAGCCTGCTGGGAGGCCGATCGCCATCTACTTCGTCAAGCCGGCGCCATAGAGGATGGAGGCATGGAGCTTGCCCAGATGACGCCCTCGACTTCGTCATCAAGCCGACGCCATGGAGGATGGTGGCGTGGAGCTCGCCAAGACGACGCCCATGGCCAACATCATCAACCCGGTGCCACAAGGATCGTGACGGGGAGCTCGCAAGAAAGACGCCCGCCATCCACTTCGTCATGCTGGAGCTAGAGGACGGAGGTGTGGCACCCGTTGGGGATGCCGCCGACGTCTACTTCGTCAAGCTGGAGCCCGGAGGCGTGGAGTTTGCAGGGACTCCACCGTGTGCCGTGGAGGAAGGTGAGAAGGAGCTCGCTAGGACGATGCCCGTCTTCTTCTTCATCAAGCCGGTGACATGGAGGACAAAGTCATGGAGGCTCGCAACGATGGCGCCGCTGTGTCGCGGAGGATAGCAGCGCGGAGCTCGCCAAGACAATACCAACGTCAATATAACCAATCCGGTGCCATGGAGGACGAGGCGTGGAGCTCGCAAGGATGCCGTTGCCGTGCCGCGATGGATGGCAGCGCGAAGCTCGCCGAGACGACGCCCATCGCCAACATCAACCCGGTACCGCGAAGGATCATGGCGTGGAGCTCGCAAGGAGGACACCACCAATGTCTACCTCGTCAAGATGGAGCCCGCGACCCAGAGCCATGAAGATGACACACACCCTCGGTGCTGCCCGCAAGACGGAGCCCGCGATGCGAAGAAGATGGTGCTACACAATGACGTGGCTTCACCAATCCTTACCACTACATGGTGCTATTTGCGACAAGAAGCCCATGAAGACGAGGCGTGATGGCGAGGAGGCAATGTGACTTCACCAACACTAACTCCCGATGGCCCTGTGAGGCGGTGCCCTTGTCTTGGGGGACCGCCGTAAACACAGCGTCCAGCCAAGACAAGGCGCCAACCACACCGGCGTTGCCGATACGAGCGAGTGTTGGTTTTGCACCGACGCTGGTCTCCACAAAAGAATACTCCCGCGAGGCAACCCCTTGCATCCGCGACGAAGCCGCTACATCGTCAAGAAGTCCAAGCAGAGTAGGACCCATGCAACTTCAACACCAACTACATCAACAATGTCAAGACCGACCAGGCGCGACGGCGAGGGCGAACGTGGCCAACACAAAGCCATGTTTTGAGCGGCACGTGTACCGACGAGGACACGGGCTTTGCCGCCGCCCACACCATACACTCACAACATTATCATCATCATCATTGTCACTGCCCTAGAATAATGCTTGTAATTAGTGGCATTGAATCCATGCATCATGTCTAAATTTATTTGAATTTGAAATGGGGAATGTTGAAACCCTAGCACTAAATGAATTCAACTAGGCTCAAATAAACAATATTTTCAATGAACCCAAAATGCCCTTTGAAAATGTTCATGATTTTTTATAAAGGTGAAAACCTCTACCAAAAATGATGCCAATATTTTTAGGCCATTCTGGATTTTTGAATAACCCATATTGTATTTGAATTGGGGCATTTAAATACTAGTAATATTTTTAAATGCTCCAACAATTCTGAAAATAGTTAAGGGCCTATGTAATAATTCATTTAAATGCCCACAATTATTTTCAGGATTTACTAAAATGATTTGGGCTATAAACTAAATCAAACCAAAATAACAAAAATAGAAAACAGAAACTAAATTAGAAAAGGGAGAGAAAGAGTTACCTGGGCCAACCTACCAGTGCAGCCACCTGGCGGCCCAAGTGGCCGGCCCAGCCCAGCCACCTCCGCTGCCAGTTGTCTTCCTCCTCTCGCCAGAAGGCAGAGGGGAAGCAGTGCACGGCGCTCGCGTGAGCGGGCATACAGCTGCTTGCCTGGCCCCTCCCTGGCCAGCGCGACGCTAGGTTCGTCTCCGCCTGGCCTCCGGAACCCACCGACCCCTCGCTCACTCTTTCCCCATCGCCCCCTCGCTCTCTTCACGCCATGGCCGACGTATGCCGAGCTCGTCGCCACCGTAGTCGTGCCCACAGCCGCCCTCGAGCCTCTCCGACCTATCCTCGAGCTCCGCCTCGTCTGCCTCGTCCTCTTCACCAAGCTGCGCGATGCCGGACGCCCCCGAACGCCCTCACCGCCATCTTCTTCAACATCGGTCGCCGGAGATCCCTCTCGGTGTCCCGCTCAGCCTCGACCCTCCCCGGCCTCGCCGTCTGCGCCAAACGAACCTCCATGAGCCCCGCCATCTTTCCCCCCTTCTCCCATGTTAATTTGCGAGCTATAGGCATGCTAGCCACCGGACCCGAGAGCTCACTGCCGCCGCGCTCGTCGTCGCCGGCGAATAGGCTAGCAACCTTCGCGTCCGAGCACTGCTACGTGTTTAGCATGCTCCCAGAAACCCAACACCACCATCAGCTAGTCCTCCCATGCACCGCAACATCGACCCCGAGCTTGACCGAACTCCGCTCGCCGCGGACTTGCTCGCCGCCGCTGTTTCCGGCCACCGCAGCACCTACCACTGCCACCACTTGATGCGCGCCCCTGCGTGCGTTCGAACGCAACAGACCGCAGCCAAAATGATGCCCTGTGGCTCATTTTCGAGTCTCTCCACCGCGCCTGTCGTCGCCGGTGTTGAGCCGCCGGCGAGTTTGACCGCGCTGACCGTTGACCCCGGGTGGACCCAGTTTGACCCTCTGGGTCACTGACGTGTGGGCCCCAGGTGACTAACTAAACTAGGTTAGTATTAGTTTAACGGTAACTAAACTTAGTTAGTTTAATTGACACCGACAGACGGGACCCACAGGTTAGGGTTGACCTGGACCGTCTCTGTTGACCGCTGATGTCACACTGACGCCAGGCTGACGCAGTAAATTCTTTTCTGGATTTATTCTTATATAGAAAATTCCAGAAAATGTTGCAAACTTCAAAAATTCATAGAAATTCAACCGTAACTCCAAAAGATAAATTATATATGTAAAATGATCAGAAAAATCCAAAGAATCTGAATATGGCATTTGCATGCATGTTTGAACAAGTTAACCTCACTGAATAGGACAATTCATGTTTATGGAATAAATAGTAATTAGTTTTGGAGTTGGAATTTGCTATAGGTTTGAATTCCACTTCAATGAATATGACTAACTGTTGCACTAGGTCAATTCAGTACCTTAATATGACATATTATTCATATGTATGTGCATTGCATTGATTGTGGTTCCTTTTGTGTTTGCCGGTGGTTGTTCCCTCTCGGTAGACATTCGTTCCGACGATGAGATCGATGACACCGATGAAGAGCTATACTATCTTCAGAAGTGCCAGGCAAGCAAAACCCCCTTGTTCATTCCGATACAATCCCACTCTCTCGCTCCTGCTCTCTTTTACTGCATTAGGACAACAACGTTTCAACACGGAGCTGCCCGCAACACGGAGCCCGCGATGCGAAGAAGATGGTGCTACGCTATGACGTGGCTTCACCAACCCTTACCACTACATGGTGCTATTTGCGACACGAAGCCCATGAAGACGAGGCGTGATGGCGAGGAGGCAACGTGACTTCACCAACACTAACTCCCGATGGCCCTGTGAGGCGGTGCCCTTGTTTTGGAGGACCGCCGTAAACATGGCGTCCAGCCAAGACGAAGCGCCAACCACACCGGCATTGCCGATAGAAGCGAGCGTTGGTTTTGCACCGACGCTGGTCTCCACAAAAGAATACTCCCGCGAGGCAACCCCTTGCATCCCCGACGAAGCCGCTACATTGTCAAGAAGTCCAAGCAGAGCAGGACCCATGCAACTTCAACACCGACTACATCAACAATTTCAAGATCGACCAGGTACGACGGCGAGGGCGAACGTGGCCAACACAAAGCCATGTTTTGAGCGGCACGTGTACCGACGAGGATATGGGCTTTGCCGCCGCCCACACCATACACTCACACCATCATCATCATGCATGGAGAACGCGAAGCGAATATGACGAAGACGACCACACGGCTTAATCGGAGGTATCTCGCGGAGCAACCCGTGGGAGTAATTAACCGGGAGCTTTTCGAGGCCCCAGGAACCAGGAGATCGCACATCGCCATAGTCAGGAAGGCCGCGCTAGTAGGTCACAGAGCGCAATCATTTTTTATGGGATCTTGTAATTTTGTTCATCCAAAGAGATAAATGAAATACTTGTTTCCCATATCACTTTTCTTTGTGTACTACGGTACACTGGAACGCCCGCATTTTTCTTTTTCCCCGACGCATGAGAGAAATCAAACACCACCTCTTCCCTTCTTCCGGAGTGCACATTAATATTTTTCTCATGTCAAACAAGGTCCTTGTTTTTTAACACATGTTAAAGACGGTCTACCGCATTACTTTTTGACAATGTGCGATACGTGGCATACAATTGATTCATCCGACCTATTTGTGAGAGAATAGGCCGTGTGTGTTGTGGACAAACACTTGCTAGTATTCAACTGTTTGGGATTGATGAATTCATCACCGACAGGATCCCTAGTGTGGTCCGTGTTCATCTGATCATCATCTACTTCTTGTGCTAGCTCAATGCTAAGTTTCCATTAATTGATGGTGTTTTATGAACACGCCACCGTTTCCTGCCATTTCCTCACATGTTTCCCGCCACCCTGCTATATTGCGCATAGGGGGCGCGCGACGCACGCAGGCGACAAGCGCAGCCTGTAGCACATCCACCTTTTCCAAGCATGAAACCCACCAAAGCGTCGCCTCTGCCATCAACCTCGTCGACGAGGAAAACGAGCAGGCGCCACGGCCCGTCGAGGCCGAGGCACTCCCCGGCAACGCGATGGACGATGTTGTGATGTGCGTCATTGCCAGGGTTGAGCAGACCTTTGGCGCATGGCGCTTGAGCGCCGCGGATCAAGATAGGCATGTCAGCGCCAACAGGGTGCAGCTCGTCGCATAACATGATCGATGGCGCACCGCAGAGCAAGCTAGGTGCGTCTGCGCCGATAGGCTGTGGCTCGCCACATGGCGAGACTGTTGGAGCGCCGCAGAGCGAGAGGCGTGGCGCGCTGCACAGCAAGAGCGGATCCATCAGCGCTTTCCTACTGTCGACACGACGTTGCAGCTGGGTACACATCCCGTCAGTACCCCCATTCCTTGCCAGGAGTGGGCAGAGGCCCTCAGCGCCGTACTTGCACCAGATGTCGGCCACGCCGTACTTGCACTGGACGCCCGCCGCGCCGTTCGGATGGGTGCCGCCATTCGCCTTGTCCGCGGCCCGCCGGATGCCAACGCGCTGGTCCGTAGGCCCGACCGCCTCCTTGGCCCAGGTGTCCACCTGGGCGCAGTAGAGGAACATGGCCATCGCATCCTCAAGCTGGTGATCTCCGATGAAATAGCCAATTTGGAGCACGAGATCATGCTCCAGATGTACCGCGAGCGTGTCGACCGCTTGAACGAACGCCTGCACGAGTTCAGGCAGAGCCAAGAGCTACCCTAGGCAAGGGCTGCTGGTCATGGTCTCATGGACGTGTTTTATTTTGAAAAGTTGTTTCGACGTGGATAGCTTTGTGTTCACAGCAATCATAGTATTGCTCTGTTTCTATGTGTGTACTCTGTTTTCCATTATTATATGTTATGTTTCAATGTGTGTGTTATGTATACACTTTCCATTCTGTATATGTGGATGATAACAGCTAGACTCAAATTAGTGTACAAAAATAGATAAAAAATGGAATTCATAATATATATATATACATACATATATATTAATTGTTCATTAGATGATCATAGAATATATATATATATATATATATATATATATATATATAATATCATCACATATACGTGATGATGCTTAACTACTAGGTACAATGCATAAAAATGAAAACGAACAATACTAAAACTAATAATCCCTCCTGGGGCCAGTATTCTGGCAGCCCCTTGCCAGCAGATCCCTGGTGCACGGCGTCTTCCCAGTGCGGAGGCACTACTCCGACTCCTCCACCTCGCAGCGCTTGACGTACCGATCTGCCTCTTGCTGGCGGACGCGCGCGGCCGATCTTGCCATTTCGTTGGGCGCCCACTGGAGCTCCTCATCGGTGGCACACTGGAGCTTATCGGCCCACCTCCATGCAGCGACGAGGCGCTCAACGCCTATGACCTTCCTCGCGAAGTACCCGTCTTCGTACACCTCCTCGGCACGACGACGCGCCCTCCCCCAAAGCTCCGCCGCCTCCTTTTTCGAGGTGGCATCACGGGCTTCACAGGCCGCCTGGTACCTGGCTTCCTCCTCCGCCATCTCCTTCTTGAACGCCACTTGCCTGGCTTTCTCAGCCGGCGGCAGCGACATCCATAGACAAAGATTGTACTGGCCCCAAAACCAATCCAAAGTTGGGGGGGGGGGTCCGGTGCAACCTCGTCAGGCGGCGCATAGGGGTCCTCGTCGCTGCTAATCGAGTGAGCGTCCTCGGGGGGTGGCGACTCCTCGTCGGCGTGTGTGCAGACCGGCGGCGCCATGGCAGAGATTTGAGAGAGAGAGAGAGAGGGCGAGCGAAGGGAGGATGTAGATGAGAATGCAGGCGGGACGACTGTGAGCAACCTAGTATTTATTGGCGGCCGGAATCTAGATCGACGTGGAAAGTACACACGTCGGTGGCCGGAATTTACGAGTACTGTAGTTTGAATTACACACAATTCCCGCAGCAAATCCGTGTGTGAACATAATAGCCAAAATCTGTGTGTGAACATAATAGCTGACTGTTTCCAATGTAGAACCGTGTTTGATTAATGATCCCCGCCATTCACCTACCAAACCTCGAGTTGCGAGATAGACTGTCAATCGTGGGGGCCGGTTGTCTTGCTAGATCTTCACATTTTCTTTTTTGAACACCAGATATTTACATCGTCTGATGATTTTTTAACTCGTACACAAGTACAAAAAAATATGATTTTTCAAACCGTTTTGGTTAGGCGTTGCATGTAGATGTAGTTCAAATTTGAATTACGGTCAGTAAATGGTTAGAAAATCACTTAAATGTCTTTAGAAGGTCAAATGACCCCTGAAATTTACCAAGTTTTCACATGATAGTTGTACTAGTGCACGTTAAACGTAGGAAAAAATTTAAAGGCCGTAAGAGGAAGCTATCTCCCGTTCGTCATCAAACATGCATTGTTCCCTCTCGGAACCACGAACCTTCTAGCGAGTTTCTCCGGTTTCAAGGATGTGTGTCCAAACGTTCATCAAACATGCCAATTTTTTGATGACATCATCTTGGTGGCATGACATTACATCAACCAAGATTTCATGTGTTTCTGATCATTTTACTTTTTTTTGAATTAAAATGCCATGTCACTCCATGCATACATATGCATGTGTCCATGTCATGAGACCAATATGTTTGAAAATTCCTTCTAATTTACTGCACATGGAATTAACTCGCACACAAGTACATAGATATGATTTTTCAAACTATTTTGGTTAGGCGTTGCATGTAGATGTAGTTCAAATTTGAATTACGGTCATTAAATGGTTAGAAAATCACTTAAATTTCTTTGAAAGGTCAAATGACCCCTATAATTTTCCAAAATTTTACATTACAGTTGTAGTAGTGCACGTTAGACGTTGAAAAAATTTCAAGGCCGTAAGAGGAAGCTATCTCCCATTCGTCATCAAACATGCATTGTTCCCTCTCGGAAGCACGAACCTTCTAGCGAGTTGCTCCGGTTTGTGAGGGGTGTGTGTCCAAACTTTCGTCAAACATGCCAATTTCTCTACCACATCATCTTGGTGGCATGACATTAAATCAAGCAAGGTTTCATGTTTTTCTGATCATTTTTTAATTTTTTGGAATTAAAATGCCATGGCATGTACTCCATGCATGTGCCCATGCCTTGACACCAATATATTTGAAAATTCCTTCGAATTTACTGCACATGGAATTAACTCGCACACAAGTACACAAGAATATGATATTTCAACCGTTATGGTTAGGCGTTGCATGTAGATGTAGTTCAAATTTGAATTACGGTCATTAAATGGTTAGAAAATCACTTAAATGTCTTTAAAAGGTCAAATGACCGCTAAAATTTACCAAATTTTCACATCACAGTTGTATTAGTGCATGTTAAACATAGGAAAAAATTGAAGGCCGTAAGAGGAGGCTATCTCCCGTTTGTCATCAAACATGCATTGTTCCCTCTCGGAACCACGAACCTTCTAGCGAGTTGCTCCGGTTTGTGAGGGGTGCGTGTCCAAATGTTCGTCAAACATGCCAATTTCTTTACCACATCATCTTGGTGGCATGAAATTACATCAACCAAGGTTTCATGTGTTTCTCATCATTTTTCTATTTTTTGAATTAAAATGACATGTCACTCCATGCATAGGTATGCATGTGTCCGTCTCGTGAGACCAATAAGTTTGAAAATTCCTTCAAATTTACTGCACATGGAATTAACTCGCACACAAGTACACAAAAATATGATTTTTCAAACCGTTATGGTTAGGCGTTGCATGTAGATGTAGTTCAAATTTGAATTATGGTCATTAGATGGTTAGAAAATCACTTAAATGTCTTTAAAAGGTCAAATGACCCCTGAAATTTACCAAATTTTCACATGAAAGTTGTAGTAGTGCACGTTAGACGTAGAAAAAAATTGTAGGCCGTAATAGGAAGCTATCTCCCGTTCGTCACCAAACATGCACTATTCCTCTCGGAACCACGAACCTTCTAGCGAGTTGCTCCAGTTTGTGAGGGGTGTGTGTCCAAACTTTCGTCAAACATGCCAATTTCTTTACCACATCATCTTGGTGGCATGACATTACATCAACCAAGGTTTCATGTGTTTCTGATTTTCTTTGGAATTAAAATGCCATGCCACTCCATGCATACGTATTCATGCATATGTGTCCATGTCGTGATACAAATATGTTTGAAAATTCCTTCTAGTTTACTACACATGGAATTAACTCGCACACAAGTACACAAATATGATTTTTCAAACCGTTTCGGTTACGTGTTGCATGTAGATGTAGTTCAAATTTGAATTACGATCATTAAATGGCTAGAAAATCACTTAAATGTCTTTAAAAGGTCAAATGACCCCTATAATTTTCAGAAAAATCACAATACATTTGTAGTAGTGCACGTTAGACGTAGAAAAATATTTGAAGGCCGTAAGAGGAAGCTATCTCCGGTTCGTCATCAAACATGCATTGTTCCCTCTCGGAACCACGAGCCTTCTAGTGAGTTTCTCCGGTTTGTGAGGGGTGTGTGTCCAAACTTTGGTCAAACATGCCATTTTTTTACCACATCATCTTGGTGGCATGACATTACATCAACCAAGGTTTCATGTGTTTCTGATTTTTTCGATTTTTTGGAATTAAAATGCCATGTCACTCCATGCTTAATTGTATCATAGCCGTTAGACCAATATGTTTCAAAATTCCTCCAATTTACTGCACATGGAATTAAATTGCACACAAGTACACGAAATATGAGTTTTCAAACTATTATGGTTAGCTGTTGCATGTACATGTAGTTCAAATTTCAATTACAGTCATTAAATGGCTAGAAAATCACATAAATGTCTTAGAAGGTCAAATGACCCCTGAATTTTTCCAAAATTTGACATGACAGTTGTATTAGTACTACAAAATTTGTCGTTCATTTAAAACACCATCCGTTAGCACTTTATTCCAAATTCGTCTTTCACAGCTAATAAAAAATATCTACAACATCACACACGGTTGTTTTCTAGGAACCGTTTGCGATGAAAATATCTAGGTCTATTTAAGTATCCCTCCTTAAGCTTCGTTGGCTCGTCTGCTCTAGTGCCGGCAACCCCCGAATCCACGAATCCCGATCCCCATTCCCGCACCCCCTTCTTGCCAAGATGATGCCGTGGAAACGCTTCGGGCGTGTTTGGTTGCCTGGGTGCATCTAGCATGCATTGCATGAAGGAGCTTGGTTGGGGTTGGCATGCTTGAGCTGATGCAAACATGAGGTGAAATGTGTGCTTGGTGTGCTGCATGGTATGGGGCAGGCTCAGCTCAGATATTGTTTGGTTTGTTGCATCTGGGTTGTATGAGAAATGCAGCATACACCAATATGTTGTTTGGTAGGCTGTATGATGTGGAATCTGATCTGAGTGTGTTTGTACTTGTATGTAAAATAAATAGAAGATCATTTCAAATATATTTGTTGATTAAAGTAATAAACAATATGTTCGCATGTCTACAAGATTTAGTCAAAATATAATCACATGTCTTGAAAATGACATAGATTATTTAAGTAAGAGAAACAAAATTTCAGCAACATATTGGTTGTTTGTATAAATAGTTAATATACAAATAAACAGTTTCACACTTTCACACATTCATGCTAATGACAGATCTGAACCTACATAAAAACTACCCAGCCATCTCAAATCCATAGGGGAAGAGGAGGTTCTGGTGACAGATCTGAACCTAAAAAGGAGAGGGGAGGCGATGGGAAAAGAATCCATTGGTGCTAGCCATAGAGAAGGCCCTCTTTCCCGTCCATGACTAGAGGAGGCCGCCGCTTCATCCATCCGCATCAGAGAAGAAGTGCAGCACGAGCGGCAGAGAGATGGGGACGAGAGGGAGAAGAGATGGATGGGGACAGATGGGAGACAGGGAGAGGGAGGGGAGGAGGAGGGTTCTGCCTCCGCAGCGGCGAGGATGCCCGCCGGCGATGTTGACGGAGGCGGCGGGGCTGCGAGATCCACCTTTGTTGCAGGAGAGGGAGGGGAGCAAGGAAAGCAGCGTGAACGAGTCGGGTGAGAGAGACGATAGCAGAAACCTATCCCTTTCTCGCGTGGGTGCAGGAGCGCGTGCAGCGGCGGGTGCAGGCTCGCGGAAACGCCCGAAACCTGCGTTTCCCTTGAGCCTGGCTGGGAGCCTCTTTTTGCATGCGCCGGGCCTGGCCCAGATAGATGTGCAGGCTACCAAACAGCGAGAATTTTGCATGGTGGGTGTGAGCCAGGTGCGACGCAAGGAACCAAACACGCCCTTCGTGAAGGCCCGTACGATGGCCGCCCCCGGAGCGCCGCCGCATCCACATTGAGCGCGGCCGCTTCCACCAAGAAGGCGTCTGCGACAGCCGACATGGCAGCTGCAGCAGCCGAGACGGCTGCAGTTGCTGCTGCGATGGCGGCTACAAACGCCGAGAGCGCTCGAGCTGCCATCCATGCCGCTGATGTCGCCCTGGCCCGGTGTAACACCCCGGATGTAACTTTCCCAATTTGTACTCCAACTCTTGTTGTTTCCGGCGTTAAGTTATTTTATTTTCTCGGGTTCGGGTTTTTGTCTCCGTGTGTTGTTGTTGTTGTCATGCTTCTCATATCATGTCATCATGTGCATTGCATTTGCATACATGTTTGTCTCATGCATTCGAGCATTTTCCCCGTTGTCCATTTTGCATTCCGGCGCTTCGTTCTCCTCCGGTGGTCATTTCTAGCTTTCTTTCATGTGTGGGGATTAAACATTTCCGGATTGGACCGAGACTTGCCAAGCGGCCTTCGTTTAATACCGTAGACCGCCTATCAAGTTTCGTATCATTTGGACTTCGTTTGATACTCCAACAGTTAACCGAGGGACCGAAAAGGCCTCGTGTGTGTTGCAGCCCAACACCCCTCCAATTTGGCCCAAAACCCACCAAAACCCTCTCCATTATCTAGAGCGTTCGATCACGATCGCGTGGCCGAAAACCGCACCTCATTTGGACTCTCCTAGCTCCCTCTATGCCTATTTAAAGAACCCCTCCGAATCCGGATCTTCCTCTTCCCCGAAACCCTAATTTTTCCCCTCGCGCCGTCGGACGTTTTCCCCTCCACCGGACAGACATGTCCGCCCCCGCCGCCGACCACTCGTGACGCGACACTTCACCGCTGCCGCCGCCACTCCCACCGCGGCCCGCGGGAGCCCGGAGCCGGCCCCCAGGCCCGCGCGTGCGCCCGCTTCGCCCGCCTCCCCGCGCCCTTCTTCTCCGTGGCTAACGCCGCCCCTCCTCGCCG